>NC_133779.1:33901179-34201179 GCF_003597395.2 Chelonoidis abingdonii
AATCCTTTGTTCTCTTCCCCTCCGCCCAGGTGCCCCCCCTCCCCCCTGCCGGGTCGGGTTACAGCCTGAGCACCTGTCCCTCACCTACAGACATCCCCTGCTTTCCCGTTCCCCACACAGACAGTCCCTACTCCATCACACCTGGATTCTGCCTGGCTGGAATGAGGAGAAGGGCTGAATGCAGCCAGTCTTGTAATCAGGCAGGAGCAAGCTGCCAAAGGAAAGACACTGAGTCTGTGAGAAAGTTGCCAGCTCAGCATCCTGAGGCTCCAAAGATGTTATATGGCCAACTCTATGCGTTCAGGAATTAGGGCCTCCAAAATCACAAGATTCTTTTAACTAGTAAAGGGGCAGGGCTTTTAATTTGCATTCCCATTTCTGAGCCTTTCAGGTGCATTCACCTCAGGTTTCCCATCACTGTTGCCATGAGAGCTGGAACCTTTTCTTTTGAAACCAACGTGGGGATTCTGACAAACTAGCATGATTCCAGGAGCAGGGGCTTTAAACAAAACCCCAGATATCACCAGCGCTGGCAACACTACTTGCCTCTGCCTAGCAGCAAGGATCAAACCTGAGGTGCTTCAGGAACTGACCTGGCTGATTCAATAACCGTCACTGTTGTCCTACGTTAGATGTAGCCAGATCATCTCAGGAAGGAGACCTGCCTGTAGGAACCTGCAGTGCGGTGCAGTTATCTGTCACTAGATGTCCCTCCGCATCAAAGCACAACACTCCTCCAAGCCTGAACTAGTTCAGAGGCAGGAAATCCTGCTTTCATCTTGTTCCATATGAGAGAAACAAAAAATCAAACCATCACTTGCTGTGGCCAGATTGCCCAAGCAGAAGGCTGGGTTTTTTTAGTGCCATTTTATAATGTTTCCCATTCTTTCAAATCTAACAGCAAAGCCTGAGACTCTAAATGACCCTTAACGCAGTGGTGGAGCTAAGGGCTTTCGTTCATTTAATAACCTCTTGTTCCAGCTTCCCCACTGGCCAGATTTATGGCTTCTAGGGTTTTTTGGGTGTTACCCCAGCTCCCCTTGAAAGGCATCGAAATTCCCCATCCCACCACCTTCCAGTGTTTCAATGACCCCCCTCACTGCGTTGTAGGAAAGGTCCCTGCACTGCATGATCACCTGTGTGCAAAATGAGAACTTGAACCTCTAAGGGGATGTTTGTACTGATGTAGGTACAGCTCTGCAACATCCTTCCTCCCACCCCCTAGTGCAGACATCCTGCACTGATGCACTATGGGGCTGACCCCGTCTGGCTTACTCTGGTTTGCCGCTGCGGTGTAGAACTGCAGGGGTGCAAATATCCCCAGTACAGGCAAGCCCTGAGGTCCTGGTTGCATGCTAAAGAACTGCAGGTGCAGTGGGTCCCCCAGTAGCATTTAGGGGCTAGCGTTATAACCCTGTTCTTACCCACAGGCAGGGATTTGTCAGCGGGCGGGTGGAAGTTAGGAGACTTATTCCAAAAAATGGTCCTGTGTGTGGAGCAAGCGACACTGATCTAATCAGTAGCAGGAGGGTGGCCTGTCCCAGCTCACCAGCATCACGCTGCAAAGGCACAGAAGAACAACGCCCTTGTTCCGTGGGTCTTGCTGTAGTTTTCAGAGCTCGGTAGTTCAGTTAACCCCAGCTGCTTGTTTATTCTGGGTTCCTCCCTGCCCGGGGAGGGCGTGTCACAGAATCACCCCTTCGCTTGCAGAGATATAAGATGCTCCTGAGATAAGCTCTTTGCACCTGCTGAGCAAGGACGACAGCAGTGCATGTGGCTTTCCAAGCGATCACGCGTACAATCCAGCTACTTCCACGGGGGTTTCTTCTCTTTGCCAAATGCTGATAATTATCCCGAATGAGTGATGGCCCCCAGCTGTGAAAAGGGGCTAGTCAGGGCAAATGAAAGCCAGAATGTTCAACCCTGAGGGCCCACAGTTGGATCCCTAAATCCATAGGTGCCCTTCCCCCGCTGGCTATCCACCAGGCCTCATTTCCTTAAAGAGCTTTTCAAAGCCCAGTCTGAAATAAGCAGCCTGATTCCCACCCCCATTTCTGGCTGGTTTGTGCGCATTCAGTGCCTCGCAAATCAGGCTGCCTCTCCATTCGGGTGGCTGCGTCCAGCTGGAGGGATCTCGCCCCAGGCAGCCGACTTTGGACTTTTTTGACGACAGCCCATTTGAACGACAAGTTCCGCTGCGGGACTTGAGCCTGGTAAATGAGCAAAACTCCAGTGAACCAACAAAGCAACTGGGACATTTTTGCCTGTCTGTTCACCTGCCCGGAAGTCATTAATTCCTCCTGAGTCAGATTGGACAGTGTCGGTTCCTGAGCATCCAGCTGCACAAGGTGTCACGGAGTCCCCGGGCAATGCTCTGGAACTGCTCCCCACTAAGCCAGTCAGGACTTTGGGGAGCCTCCTCTCCCTTGAAGCAGACTTGTTCAGGGCAAGAAGCTAAACGTCTTCACCTCCTAGGGTCTTCTTGGAGCATTAGCATCCTCTGCCCTCGCGTGCGTTCCCACAGCGCGCCACCCAGTGGGGTCTGGGGAAGCCACAGGGTTCTGCACACCCCACTTTGCAGTCAGACGTGACTCTTAGCCAGCAAACAGAGGTTTATTCGATGACAGGAACAGAGTCTAAAACAGAGCTTGTAGATACAGCGAACCAGACCCCTCGGCCGGGTCCATTCTGGGGGGAGTGAGCCAGACCCCTAGGTCTGCACTTCACTCCTCGTCCCCAGCCAGCTCCAACTAACCACCCCTCCAGCCCTCCTCTCTGCTCAGCTCTTTTCCAGGCCACGAGGTCACCTGATCCCTTTGTCTCCAACACCTTCAATTGGCACTTTGCAGGGGAGGGGCCCAGGCATCAGTTGCTAGGAAGACAGAGTGCATGGAATTTAGGTGCACTGGCCCTTTGCTCTGCAGCAATCACACACCCTTATCCCACCCCTAGATACTTAAGAACTGCCTAGGGGACACTGAGGCACCAACACTGTATTCAGAGCAAACATTAAGAACAGTCCCAGTTCGTCACACAAGGCTATGACAATAGCCCAGTTACAGGAGCTCTCGTCTGGTTCGAGACGCTGCGGCCTGCACCCGAAGTGGTGATGGGCCACGTTTCAATCCATGCTAACGCCCTTGGGGGCTCAGCGGGTTCATAGCTGCTGCTTGGTTACGCTGTGACGGGTGCCTCTGATCATCACAGAGGGATTTGAGACTAGACACAATAGGCGTTTCTAAAGGCCCATTTCTGTCTGGCTATTTATAGTGCTCCGCACATGGGTGCACCTCAATGCCGGCCATTTCCTGTGATTGTGAGTGGTTCTTGGTTGATTATTTCCTGTTGTTTCTGCCCAGACAAGGTTAGCTGGCATGCAGCTCTCCTGCTGCCTTAGGCGTGTCAGTTGGCTGGGATTTGGTTTCACAATCTCCTCTCCATCATAGACACCCGCAGAACTGACCAGCGTGACATAACCCTCTAATGTGCCACCATTGGTGCAATGAGGCATGCATCAGTGCAAGGCACAACTAACCGATGCCCCAAAAGCCCAGCCCTGTCCAGCCCCCTGTCTCCTGCAGGTCGAGAAAAAGGAAGAGAAAGTTCAGGCAGGTCTTGTTCGCTGGGCCAACGAGCGGAACCGCTCAGGCGCTGCACAGAGGACAGCTCAAAAGGACAAGACAAGTCTCTCCCCAGGCACAACCTAGCATCAGTGTCCTCCTCCAGTGGGGGCAGCAAAGCTGGTCGTTATCCACCAGTCCTTTCCTTGTTGATTTTGCCAGCAAGATCAGGAGCAGCCTTTGGGGGTTTTACAAGAATGTGGAGCCAAAGAAAGGCTCGCAAGCCCCCAACTGCCCTTTTTCGCCCCAGCCCTGCCTTATTCACGTTTGACTCAGCCAGTTTGCCTGCCCGCCCTGGGTGTGAGTGTCTCTAGGTGAGAGAGGGGAGGCCCGACTCCACAGCCCAGTGCTGGACCTCTCTTGCAAGGCTGCCGACGAGGAGGACAAGTGTGGGGCTCCTCTGGGAACTGCGGCGAGTTCACCCACACTTTGCACAGGCCGCCCAAAGCTGCACAACAGTAATTGCTTTTAAACACTACTGCTCGGGGGTCAGGTTGGCACTGGCTGGAAAACAGACACACACACACACGTGTGTATGTGCACACATCACATACATGCCGCATATATACATGTGGGCACACGTACATGCACACACTTTGCAGGTCACCTTTCAAGTGCAAGTTTGCAGACTCTTGTAGACTGCAACAAACGACATGGGCCACTGGCCCAAAGCCCAGGAGAACTGCTGTGATTTGACACTGACGCTTTTCCCTTGCCCCGCCCTGAGGCCAAGCATCAAATTGCCCCACAAGCATCTGATGAGCTGAATGACCTGCACTGCTGCCTGTGAACCTGAGCCTCACAAGGGTTATCGGGGCGTCCTCGCCACAGACAATGAACCAGCTTTTATGAGCATGGAATTCAAAGACTTTCTGAACAAAAATGGGCTTAAACCTATTCAAACTTCCCCATCTGATCCAGCCTGCAGAGGCCTCGCAGAGAGAGCTGAGAGGATCTTTAAAGAGGGAGTGAAGAGATGATTTGTGGCAGCTCAGGGATGAAGCTAGCTCGATTTCTTTGGAAATACAGAACCAGTCCTCCAAGTGCACTGGGTGTGAGCCCACCTAGCTATCGATGGGCAGGAAGATAAGAGCTCGTGTGGATCTAAATCCATCCCAGCCTGGGGAGGGAAATGCTAAGGCCAGAAGATTTCCGAAAACAGCCCCATGGCTATTACGCCAAAGACAAAGAGCTGGGCCCAAAGGACGTGGGCTTTACCCAACGTTTCAATGCAGCGTTGATTCCAGGTACCATCCTAGATCAAATTGGCCCTTTGTCTTTTCAAGTCCAGTGAAGTGACGGCTGGATTGTAAGACGCCCTCAGGAGCAGAATGACACACAAGAACCACAGCCTCTGCCCTTGGCTGGCGACCACCTGGAGGAGCCGAGACCAGGAACAGATGCAGTTTTTCTGGGGATGCCCAAGATGGGGGGATCTACAGAACTGGTGGACCAGGAGCCTGGGGCAATTGGACGACTACTCCCCATGGCCACAGAGAGGCGCTCACTGTGCGTGAGAGAAGAGCCTCTGGTTATTTGTATGGCACATCCAGGCTGTAAATTAAGAGGGAAGGGATGCAGTAAAGTGGACACCAGAGTATTATGGGCTGGAACCAGGCTCCACCCCTCCCTGACTTCCTGGTTAGTTAGCAGGTGACTTCCCCCACTGTCTGTCTGCATTTGAATTGGGGAGGGGGAGAGGCACTGGCCCAGCCAGCAGCGCAGACGGTAACATGTGCTGCCCATGCAGGGTGTGGCCCCTTTGCAAAGTGGGAGGAGCCCCGAGGAGCTCCCTGGCTGGGCCCTTATGAAAACCTGCCCCATAGTCTCCACAGCAGGCAACACTGGGGCTGGGCGGGAACAGTAGGTTGTGATGTGACAAGTGGGCGGGGCTTCACTAGGGGCTGCTTTAACAAGTAAATTAGCAGCTCCTGACTGAGCATGCTCAGAAGGGCTGTGGCTTTATCAGCGATGGCCCTGTGGCTCGCACCCAGGATCTGAGCAGCCCTAAACATCAGGGGGCTCAGCCTAAAGCTGGGATCCCTGCTCCGGTGCCGGTGGTGTGTTACTGCAATGAACTGGCTAGTGTGTGTGCACATACATGGACCACTGTCCTTGAGCAGATGGATTAGAATGATTCAGCTGTGTGGCATAGGCCCCGTACTGCTTAAAGGAGATTCACCTGTAGCAGATGAGGCCGGGCCTGTGCTTTTGGAGCGGGGGCAAGTGAGTTCTGCCCCAGCTCGGCTGCAGCGTGACGCACGGCAAGGCTTGGGAAGTGCTAGGCGGCCATGGATTTTTTCCAGTTTTAGCTATGCTGTTTTATGAAGAGTGGTCCCAGCTACAAGCCGGGCTCCTGGCTAGGGCTCTGTGCGGGCGGGTGTCAAAGCGCAGCCAGCTTAGAGTTATCTCTGCAGCACACTCGGGGGAAGCCGTCGGTTCTGCAAACAGGAAGGGGAAGGCAAGAAGTGGGGGCTCAGCCAGTCAAAAATGATCCGGGAGATTCTGCTCCAACTTTGCACAAGCCAGACAGTCAGTAACGAAGCCATAGTCCACTTGGGTGAGAGACCCTCCCGCCCGGAGGCTCATTTCAGCCCAGAATCCATGGGAGTGGGAAAACAGCTGCTTACAGAGGAAATTGTTTTGTAATCTCAACTTCCAGCAGGCACTGCCCGGAGCCCCTCCAAAGCCATATGCTCGCCCGGCAGCCCGCCGCCAGCTGCCTCCCGAATGCCAGGCTGTTTGAGGATGCTCTTGGGGAACTATTCCTGCATCACAGCCCAGCAATGGGTCCCTTCTGCCCCCCTCCCCCCACCCAGGCATGGGTGCCCAGTGGGTGCTTCCCCATCCCCAGTCCAGTTCCCACAGGTAGACAGCACTTGCCCCCCCCCTTCACCGCTCAGCTTCAAATGAGGAAGCGGGGGGAGGGAGGGGTGACAAAGGAAATCAGTCCTAGTTTTAGTTGCACTTTTGTCATTTGCCGCAGAAAAGCCAAGTGAGGAGAGTCAGTGTCAGGTCGTGACCATGTTCCCTGATCCCCAGTGACAGGAGCCCAGAGCACCACCCCCACCCCACCCTCCTCTCAGGGCTGCAGCAGGAAGAGCAGGACCCCAGGCTGCAAGGACACCATGGTAAGTAGAAAAGATTGGATCCATGCTGCAAAGGCTAGGGCACTGCCCCCTGCTCTGCCGCTGTGGGGCATTACTGCACCCACTGGGGTCACTGCACCCTTTCCTGTCCGTGCATCCACTGGGGGTCACTGCACCCTTCCCTGCCCCTGCACCCACTGGGGTCACTGTACCCTTCCCTGCTCTGCACTCACTGGGATCACTGCACCTTTCCCTGCCCCTGCACCCACTGGGGTCACTGCACTTTGCCCTGCTCTGCACCTACTGAAGTCATTGCTCCTGCCCCACCCCCCCAAAATCTACCAAGGTTTCACTGCCTGCTGCACCCTGCCCCCCACCACTGTATCTCTAGCCTCTGCTTAGCACCTGCCATGCATCCCTGCCCCCTTACGCTGAACCCATCCACTCAAATGTTTCTGCCCTGAGTTCCAGGGAGCATCTGGTCCCCGAGGGGCTGAAGTAACCTGGGTTCACGGCTGTGTGGGTGTTGGAGTTGGAAAGACTCTCAGAGGCTGGGAAAGCTGCAGCTTCCCCATCCCCCCCCACAGGAAGGTGGGGGCTGCACAAACCCCTCCCTCTCCCCAGTAACATCCTGGGGCTGCCAGGTGAGCCCCTATGGGGCTGGGGCTGAATGAAAATTAATGTCCCTGTGTTGTCCAGGGCTGCAGGGGAGGGACAGGGAGCGGGGGGTGCTGGGGAGCCCAGCGGGCTGGATGCTGACACCGGGGGGGGATGTGCTGCTTCCAGGCCTCACGCAGGCTGTTGTTCAGCTGGATTCTCACCCGCTGCTGCCCAGGGTGGGGCCTGGCTGTCAGGGGCTGTTTGCATTGGGGGTGAGGGTCGGCGCTGCACCTGGGGGCTGATGTTGATGGAGGGGTTCGGGCAACGTGGGGAGGTTATGGAAGGTGCTTTGGATTTTCCTGCCCCTGCCCACCAGGGCCCGCGAGCTACCCAGGGGGCTGGAGGGCCCCTGACATGCTGCCCTGCTTCCTGCTGCTTCGGCTTTTCAGCAGCACAGACATCTCCAAGCACGCAGAGGCAAGGCAGAGACCACAGCCAGCCCAGCTCGTGCTCTGCCACCCCCGCAGTGGCACTGCTGCAATGGGGAACTGGTATCAGGAGGTGCCACCTCTGGGAGCTATTTTCCCAGCTATTAGGCATCACAACATGCCCGAGAGGGAGCTCAGTGTTGCCCTCCGGTGATACAGATGGGAAGGCCAAGGCAGGGAACGCCGAACGTCCTGGCTCAGAAAAAGACGTGGAGGCGCAGGAGAGAGAATCAGCGAGACACAACATGGAGCTGTGGCCGGAAGGGCTAATGCAATCCTTGGATGCATAAAGCAGGGAGTCCGGAGTGGTAGGCGGGAGGTTATTGCACCTCTGGATTTGGCACTGGTGCAGCTGTTGCTGGAACAAGCCATCCAGTTCTGGTGCCCACAATTCAAGAAGGCTGTTGAGAAATTGGAGAGGGGTCAGAGAAGAGCAGAGAGAATGGCTGAAGGATTAGACACATGCCCTATAGTGACAGATGCCCGGAGCTCAATCTATTCAGCTAGCAAAGAGAAAGGAAAGGACTGACTGGATCACAGACTATAAGACCTGGGGGAACTCTAGGCCTGTACTTTAGCTCAAGACATCTCTCAAGGCTCTGAGCAGCTGCCATCACCAAGGAGCCCAAGACACTTTTTGGAGGAGTAGAATTTTCAGGCAAAATTCCAGCTTGGATAATCCCATTCTGCCTCCCGGGGACAGGACACAGCAGCAAGTGTGAACGCAGAGGGGAGGGCGTAACCGATGCTGAGGCAGGGGCAGGCCCTGTCTCTCAGGAGGACCATAGGGCCCAGCCCCATGGTATCCATGCGCCAGGGAAACTCAGTCCTTTTCACAGCTCCACATTCTTTGGGCCTGATTGTCCCCCGCCGGGCACCTTGTGCTGCCGTTTGCACCAGCAAGAGTGACGTGAGGTGCCAGCCGGGGGGGGCCATCAGGCCCAAAGACTGGTGAAATGAGAAAAGGCCCATGCAACTCCCCCCGGCCGGTCCCCAGTGTGGGGTGCAGTGCGAGACTTGCCCCTATAGCGAGGCCTTTGGCTTCTCTGGTTTTAAACGACCCCTATGATGGGGCTTTCTGCCTCCCCGCCAGCCTGGCTGGTCTCAACTGAAAATAGTTCTGAGTTCTCAGGAGCCCCTGAATGGGTGAGATGCCAAGTGCCTCTGTCCCAGTGTTTGCGCAGAGCTGAATCTGCCCCGGGTGCCTGTTCTTAGAGTCGGCTAAATACAGACGGCGTGAGAATGGTGAGAGGTGTTATAAAAAAAACCCAACCCTGAACAATAGCAGCAGCGGCACGGTGCACTTTCTCAGAGTGTCTGTGGTCAGGCTGATACACGCAGGACTCCTTGCCTAAGATATCTGCTCCCTCTGTGTCTTCCATCCTTCCATTCTCCTGGCCCTGCAGAGCCGAGGGGAGCGAGCCACAGGCATTAGTGAGGAGATCAGCGTGTGTGTAGCTGGCTGCCCCGCGGCTCCGATGTCTCCCCTCCTCTCTGAGCATCTCAAGGCACGTGGCATAGCTCTCCCCGCCCCGCCCCCCAGTGAGGCGAGCCAGGGATATCAGCCCCCTTTTGCAAATGAGGAAACTAAGGCACGACGCTGTTCTGTGACTAGCTGAAGGCCGTACATGAAGTCTGTAGCAGAGCTGGGAACTGGGCATTTGGCAGCCCACACACCCCCCCCCCCGCCCCCGGTGCTCTCACCTCAAGGTTTCTCATCCTTCCTGTCACTCATACACACCCAAGGGACAGACAGAACACAGCTGGGTTCTCAGGTGCTAGGTGGGGTTTTGGGCCAGGGCAGTTGGACATTGGAGAGGGGTCAGAGAAGAGCAGAGAGAATGGTTGAAGGATTAGACATATGCCTTATAGTGACAGATGCCAGGAGCTCAATCTATTCAGCTAACAAAGAGAAAGTCCCCCTTTGATTGGTTTTGATTTCCTGGCTGGTAATGCACTATCCCCTTCTTGGTCTTTTGAATAGATCGGGGGTATTAGGGCTCCGGTTGCCCCTCTTTCAGCAGTGAAACTTTGCCCCGGTTGGTACTGTCTTTGTTTTTCCTTCTTGCTTTCCTGACTGGAACTACACTTTGGAGCAAGGCTGAGATGGTGTGTAAGGGCCCTGGGGACGTGTCAGATCTTTATCTGTGCAAAATATCCGAGCCCTTGTGGGGTGGGAGGCAGTTAGCAAATATACATGCCGGTGACAGCCAGTGATGAAGCCTCACTTGTCAGCTTAGGGCACAAACAAGTGGGGCTAGAATCCCCGCTGCCCTGCGTATCGTGACGGCATTGACACCATCGATTTAGCAGTATTTTACACCCTCTGCGTCCTGTTGTGAACGGCTGGCTGCACAAGATGCTGCGTAATGGGGAATCAGGCCCCAGGTTTCATTATTAGTGTTCACCCATCGCAGCTAACAGATGAGTAACAGCCACTAGACTCTCACCTATGGCCCACTCCTCTACGAGGGTGTTGGATAAATGGCCGGAGTTAAAGCCAGGCAAACTCACATGAGAAATAAGGCAGCGAAACAAGCAAGGGTGATTAGCCAGCGAAACGCGCTCCCAAGGGAAGTGGTAGATTCTCCGTCTCTTCAGATCCTGACTGGCTTCTTTGCTAGAAGCTGTGTATTAGTCAAACCCGCAGGGCAGGGGTAATCGGCTGAAATGGAACGGCCCACGTTATACAGATGCTTAGGGAAGATGATCTAATGATCCCTTCTGGCCTTACAAAATCGGTAAATCTGGTCTAGACTCATTGGGCTGGGTGAATGCAGGAAAGCACCTGCAGTCGGGCTGGGATGACACTAAAACTACAAACTGTATCGCAGTTAAATGAAGTGGTTTCAGAGAGAAATAGCAGCAGAAGAGAGAGAAATTAAGAAGCTAAATTCCATCGCCTGGTACCTCGTATTGTCATTTGCACCAGTGCAAGGTGGGCGTGAAACACAACCTCTCCCAATCGCTGGAACGTCAAATCAGACCCCCCCCCCGCCCAGCTTCAAGCCAAGAGTCCTTGACTCAGGTCCTCAGAGGTACTTAGTTTCCTCACTTCCACAGGAATCAGCAGTGGATCGGGACCCTAGTAATTACAGATACCAATGGGAGGCCAGGCCAGCCCCTGGGAGCCTTACAGGAAGTGGAACCTTTTCTAGTTAGGGTGATGATCACAGTTACCGATACTTATGTATTTGTATTGCAGTCATGTCTTGGCACCCCAGTCATGGACCAGGTCCCTGTGGTGCCAGGTGCTGCACACGGAACTAAAAGACAGTCCCTGCCCCAAAGAGCTTGGTCTCTGAGTCACGTCCAGGGATCTGAAAGGCCCCCATTATCGAGAATGTAGAGGAAAAGGACCCTGGTCGGGCATTTTCTGACCCCTGGCAGTGAGGGCTGAACCCCCCTCCTCCCGGGGGGTTGGGGGGGGCTGCAAGTATGTGACCGTCTCACTGAAATCATCTGAAATGCTGCAGGCAACACTTTCAAGCCCTAGTCCTTGAGTTCTGGGATTTTGCAAGAAGCTGGGCCTGAGGTTTGTGCCGCGACCACAGGGTGCTACTGAGGAAGGAAAAGGGGAACTGGGGGCTAACAGTTGTGAAAGCAAATTCACTCATTGCCCCCTTCTCGGCTGATAGTTACTTAAGTTTGCCAGTAAGGAGGCTGGGGCTAGAGCCTGGGTCTCCTGACACCTAGCCCTATGATTGAACCCCTAGATCAGAACTTCCTTCTGGCCAGGCAGAGAGCTCACTATCCTCCAGCCGTGCACATGTGAGTCCCCTCAGCAGGCCTAGCTAGCGTGGAAGAGCCTCCCTTCACCCTGTGGCTTTATTGTGAAGAATGAGTCAGACACACAAACTTGCGTTCACAGATTGCATTGGCAGGGGTCAGTGTGTGACAGGGTGGGCATGTAGCTAGTGGTCAGCGCTGCAGCCTGTGCATCACACGCTCCAGACTCTGTCACTGATGCACTGCGACACCTTGGGTGCACGACTTGCAATGTGACCTCCTTGTGCCTTGGGTCCCCCACCCGTAAAAGGGAGATACCCTGCCTCCCAGGGTACTGTGAGGCCTAATTCACACATATCTGTAGAGGACATTGAGCTCTTCCAATGGAAGATGCTGGAGAAGTGCTGTCATGGGGACAATTCCTGCTCCCGCTGAAGTCAGTGACAAAACTCTCATTGAACTAAACGGGACCAGGATTGTCCCATTGCGCCTGTTTATTGAGGCACATTAACTCCGTAAAGTTTGGTCAAGAAACATTAAGTTGTCTATATCTAAGGTGAGAACCAGCCATCTGTCTGGAGTCCCACAGTGCCAAGTGCATGGTTGAAATGGCTTATTAGCGCATAAGAGTGTATTATTGATCAAAAGCCTGTTCGTGATACAAGAAATTAAACTGCCTTAACCCTTTATTGCAGCAAGCTCAGGATGCCCACACCAGATAACACCAATGGCCTGCCAAGTCTAATCAGTATCCTAGCTCTGGTAATGGCCAATCCCAGAGATCTGAGAGGAAGGCCATAAAGGCCCATAATGCATCTGGCCCTTTGCAAATTACTGTGCATGGAAGAACAATCCCTTCCTGACCTTTGTCAGGACTAGCTGACCATGCCCTGAAGCATGAGGCTCGATTAGCCCCTTGCTTCGCTTGCACAGTTATAAATGCTACGAATAGTCATACAACAGTCTGGCTAATAATAGCATTCCAGGAAACCGGCATGATTAATCTGAACTATGATCCCAGCTTCACTGGGTTTCTTTTATAACGTCTCACTAGGAAGAAAGAGAGTGGGTGATGGAGGAACTCAAACAAGGAACTAGAGAAAGAGGGAAGAAGAGGCTGAGTTCTCTAAGGGTCTCTCAAAATCCTGCGTACACAGAGTCCTGCCTGCTAAGGATCCCTGCTGCCTAGCATCAATTCTGTGACAGTTCCGTCTAGAAAGAGTTTTGTACCCCAGGTACCCAGAGGGAGGTGGAGTTGGGTTTATATGGAATAACAGCATTTTTTTTTCATCATACTTCCCATTGTATGACTCAGCTTCACGCCTGGTATTACAGCCCAACAGCAGGTCCTGTGGCTAGTAAGAGATGTGGCTGGGGTCTCTAGTGGCCGCCATGTGTCTCCACCTAGGGACTGTAACATTTCCCCCTCCCCGACCTCATGTGACTCAGGCCTAAGGACAGGAGGGGGCCACGCTCATCCCCACTGACATCAGTACAGCTGCAGCAGGGCTGAACTTGGCCCATGAAGTCACATACTGTGGCCTACGACAAACCCCAGTGTTCCCTTGGGACCTTGCTCTCCTAGTCTGTTCTGGATAGGTTCTTACTCCGCGCTCACCCCTGTGTCTGAGCATCTTCCAGTCATATATTAAGCAATTAAACACGGTTCAAAAAAGAACTAGATACATTCATGGAGGACAGGTCCATCAATGGCTATTAACCAGGATGGTGTCTATAGCCTCTGTTTGCCAGAAGCTGGGAATGGGCAACGGGATGGATCACTTGATGATTCCCTGTGGGGCACCTGGCATTGGCCACTGTCAGAAGAGAGGATACTGGGCTAGATGGACCATTGGTCTGACCCAGTCTGGCCGTTCTTATGTTCTGATGACCAGCATCTGCCAGATGTTGGTTGGTCTCTCGTCCTCTCCCCAAAAGACGCACGTGCAGTGGAGTGTCTTGTGTTTTGGGTAGGGTTTAGTGGTGGTGGTGTTTATAACTCTACACGGGGCTATGTGGTTACGTTGGAGAAGGCAAGGGCAAAGAAAGACTCCTTGCACTTGGAACAGGAGATGGGGAGGTTTGCGATGGGCCTTGGTTTCTGGGGAAATTCATTCCACAGTCTCAGGCCAGCCCTCGAGAAACTTCTGTCTGCTGCACAAATCAGCTGTGCCCTTATTGTAGAGCGTTCGATTGGGCTGGAGGGGTGCACGGTACCACCGCTGTCAACTCTAAGCCTTCATCCTGCAGCTTTAGGCACTTTCAGATTGCCTGGGCCCAAGCTGTGATGTGCTTTGAAAATAAGCGTTGAGACCTTAAATTTGATTTAAAATTCAGTGAAGAGCCAATACAGAGAGCAGGTGTGATGAGTTGAGAGTAGCCTGTGTTGCTGCAGCCTTCTATACTAGCTGGAGCTTCCTACATACCGAAGGCTTCATGTCCATGGCTGCATCCAGCTGAGTAGCATCTGCTGGCCCACGCGGCAGATGACACAATGAAGGTGGTACAGGAATGACAAGGCCGGGAAATGGGCTGATCTGCACAGGTGGATGCAACCTCATCAGAGAATGCCTTCCACCTGCTGGTTGGCGAGTTCCGGCTGCACAGGAGAGGTGCATGTGACAGAGGAGGGGACAAAGGGAGCAGGTGTTTTTCTGTGTGAATCTGGTGGGAGAGGCTGGATGCTTGGGCCAGAGTTATCTTAGTACGTGGCACAATCTGAAACCCTGAGTCCAAAATCAGCTCTGTGGCTCCAGGAGAGAGAGGAAAACAAAGAAAAAGAGGAAGAGAAGAAAAAGGGAGAAGCGGAAGGAACAACTGGCTGACGGGAGAAGTGAAAGCTGGTGCTGCTGCACGTCAAGTGAAAAAAGGAAACACTGGAGCAGCAGCAGCAGGAGCAACATGCAGAAGATTCACTGAGCTAGGGAGTGCCGGATGCTGTCTGTGAAACATAGCGAGATTCACTAGAGCAATGAACTGGGCTGGAAAGGAAGAGACAGGCTAGGAGTGACCAAAGCAGGGTCAGCCTTGAAATAAATAAATGGTTGTACTTTCTACAGCTCCACCCCCATACCAAACTCCTCCCACATGCCCAGCACCACCACCATGTGATACCAAAACAAGATGCTATTCACAGTGGGTTGAGCAGCCCATCACACCGTAATAACCTGGATTCATTCTTGTCTGCTTTGACCAGGTTCTAAGTGATGAACAAACTTGATATTTAAATTGTCATTATTAAGTTTCAGAGTTAACACTCTATTAAGCTAACCTCTCAGAGCTGTTGTTTCAGGCTGCCTGCAGACTCAGGCAGGCATCATTGCATTAGTTTACACCCAGGGCACCTCTGGAAAGTTTTCTTTGCTGGCTTAAGTATTAGATACTTTTTTTAATGAAAGTTTAGCACAAAATGGCAGTCACCAAGGGAAACTAACTTGGCACAACCCAGCTCATTCTGATCCCCTTTGAAAGTCCTAAACCCCAGGCCACAGCTTCCCTCCCAACCAGCTGCCATGGGAGTACAAAGATAGACAACCTCAGAAGACTTCCTCCGTGATGCACTGAAAAACAGAAACAAGCAATTCCTACTCATCTCTCACAGAGAGGAAATGATGAATTATATGTATTAATGTATCTGTACTGGACGGGCACCTAGAAGCCAAGGCCTCAATGTACTGAGGACTGTACCAACAGCTAACACAAAATCCCAAAGCACTTCCAAGCTGAGACACAGATGCAGAACGGTGTTTAGGCTCCTAACTTCTAATTCTATGATTCTGTGGCATCGGTGGGAGTTACAAGGCTCAAAACCTTTGTGAATCTGGGCCCACGTGTCACGGGGAGACTGGTTCCTTTAAGAGGGAACAGGTCCAGTTCACCTGCGATTCATTGGCTGCTTCCCATTGGGGCCTGATAGGGGGCACCTGGCCGCTATAACAAGCCATGCGGCCGTTCAGGGAGAGTCACAGAACTATAGATTAGTCGGGCTGGACGGAACCTCGGGAGATCATCTAGTCCAGCCTCCTGCACTGAGGCAGGGCCAAGCAAACCAAGACCATCCCCTCACAGGGGTTTGTCCCACCTGTTCCTAAAGATCTCTGGTGATGGGGATTCCACAACCGCCCTTGGGAGCCTGTTCCAGAGCTTCACTCTCTAGAGTTAGAAAGTTTCTCCTGTTGTCTAACCTAAGCTGCAGATGGAGCCCATTGCTTCTTGTCCTGGCTTCCATGGCAGATGGAGAACAATTGATCAGTGTCCTCTTTCCCCCTTAGCATGTCTGAAAACTTATCAGGTCCCCTCTCGGTCTTCTTTTCTCAGGACTAAACAAGACCAGTTTTCTGTAACCTCTCCTCATATGCCAGGTTTCCTGAAACAGGACAGAGGATGGGCAAGACTGGGCATTTGTCCCATTTGCTCTTGCCATCTGATCACCAGTTGGCAAGAGCAAACTGAACAAATAAACAGTTTCTCCACCTCACAGGCAGAGGGGGAGAGGGGGGTCTCAGAGCCTGGAAGGGGCAGGCGGCAGGTGGACTCAGGCCACCTTGTGCACAGGGGGGAGAGGAAGGCCTCAGGGTGATCCAGCGGGGACAGGAAGCAGGGGGACCCAAGCTAGTCCTGCGTGCTGGGGAAAAGGAGGACCTCGGGTGAGCCCCAAGCGGGCAGGAAGCAGGGAGGACTCAGGACAGCCTGCATGCGGGGGGCACTTTGGGCCAGCCCCATGGGGGTGTCCTGTTTTCCCTTTGGGAAAATATGGTATCCCTAGTGGGGGGGGTCCCTGAAGAGAGTGGTAGGGACCTGGGACAGCAGGAGTTGGAAGCCGCTGGGAGGGAAGAGGAGCTGGTGTGACAGACCTGGGGAACCCCACTAGGTGGAAGAGTTCTGCGGGGGGCCCTGGGTAAAGGGAAAGAACCAGCTCGGCACGAGGGTGACCCCACAGGGGGATCTGCTGGTGGAGGGGCCACGGGCGTGGAACTCTGTTGGAAGCCTGCTCAGAGGAACCCTGAGGCGAGGGTTGAAGGGGAACATTCATAAGAAGTGTGGTCAAAGACCAGTGGTGCGGAAGCCCCGGAACAGGAGCATGGGAACTGTGAGGCAGGGTTTGTTCACTCTTGGGTGGAAGGCCGTGAGAATGGGACCGGGAAGAATGACAGAGGAACTGGGTGTGACGTAGCTGGACAAGGCTTTGGGGTTATGGTGACCAGACAGCAAGTGTGAAAAATCAGGCTGGGGGTGGGGAGAGGGTAACAGGCGCCTGTATCAGACAAAGCCCCAAATATCAGGACTGTCCCTATAAAACCCCTGTTTGGGACTGATGAACTATCTTGCTTTGAGAGAGCTGCTGAAGCTTGCAATTATAAACTATGCCTAAGAGTGGGCCTTTCATAGAATCACAGAATCTCAGGGTTGGAAGGGATCTCAGGAGGTATCTAGTCCAACCCCCTGCTCAAAGCAGGACCAACCCCAACTAAATCACTGGACTTGGAGGAGGACATATTTCCTTTCCCAACCAGGTGAGATGGCTGGTGATTGGGTCCATAGGGAGAGGATGGGCAACTCAGCTGGCCTCAGTGACAAGGGGAAACTGAGGCAGGGCTCATCCTTTGTACTGTGGCTGGCTGCCAGGGGTGCCCTGGTGCGGGGTGAGATCACCATGTTGGAGTCAAGAGACAACTGGCAGAGACAGAATGATATAGGATGTGGGGGAGCACAGGACACTGGTGCTGCACAGAGAAGCATTCTTGTTTGTGAGTGTTTGATAGCGTAGTGGGGTGAAGTTTATATGCAGCACCTCCGGCTTGCTGCCCAGCAGGATGGAAGTGGGCTAATGCCAAGGTTGCCACCTGGCCACGGTTTCCCAGATTGTCCAGTTTTTGAGGTATTGTCCCAGGAAATCTGTCAGGGCACTCAGAACACGCTGCCTGCTGTCCAGTTTGATGGGCCCGGGCTCATCCCAATCTCATAGATTCATAGATTCTAGGACTGGAAGGGACCTCAAGAGGTCATCGAGTCCAGTCCCCATCCCTCATGGCAGGACCAAATACTGTCCTGGCGTTTTGTACCTCAGAGGTGGTAACGCCAGCTAAAGCGTAAACTGCAGTTGCTTCCTCCTGACTTTGGACTGCTATGGCAGCCAATACAAGGCGGCTTTGTGAGGCTGGGCCTCCCCAGCTTGTGATTCGCAGGAGGGGAAGGAGGCTCTGCTACTGGGACGTCCTGGCAGTTCAGATTCTGCAGAACATGGCAAAGCCTGCACCCAAAACAGGCCTCTGCTTTTTCCTTCTCCCCCACATCTACCCAACCCTCATTCATTTCCCCAGAGGAGCCTTTTGAGCTTTTCTGACCATGTTTCGCAGCAGGCCCCAAAAGCGATGTGTCCAACAAGCGCTGCTTGCATAATATGGGCTAGTGCCAAAGGTCAGGCCAATCTTTGCAAGCCCATGCAGGTGGGAGTGGAGGAGTGTGTGTGAGGGAGATAACGGTACTTGATTTAAATTTATGGGCAAATTCTCTGCTCTTGCAAATTGGTATGGCTCCATTGACTTTGCTGCAGCTGCGCTCTGTTTTACTAGCAGAGACTTTCACTTTTAATATCTTCGAAATGAGTTAGAGCCATAAATAATAGTGACAATTTGCTCTTATGTAATTCCTGAGATCTGAAAGCACCTTATAAAGGGACCAGAACATTATTATTCACAAGTTACAGATGGGGAAACAGGTACAGAAGTCACATGGTGGGTCAGTGGCTGAGCAAGGAGCAGACACACACACAGGTCCTGGCTCACAGACCCAAGTCCTAACCATTGGACCATGCTGCTTTCTCGAAAGCATTCCATTTGCATCGCTGTATGCCATAATTCTCTCCCATCTCTCCACAGGGCAGCAAGGAGCGGTTTCACTGGCAAAGCCACAATGTCAAGCAGAGCGGAGTGGATGACATGGTCCTTCTCTCCAAAATCTCCGAGGATGCTATTGTGGAAAATCTTAAAAAGCGCTTCCTGGATGATTACATCTTCGTATCCTTTCCAGGGGCTGTGCTGGGCGTGAGGCATCTCACAGAAACCAAAACAGGCCACCCCTGGGGCAGTAAAGCAGTGAAATAGTTCTGGGGTCTGTCCTGCCAATTCTAGGTTTGTCCTTTATGGGCGGGTCTGGCAGTGTCCCTGTAAAGGGGGTGAGCTCCGGCTCTTTCATCAGCAATGTCCTTCCAGGGTTGGAGATACAGGAGGAAAATAGTCCCCTGTTGTGTTGTTGTGGTCGGAGGTGTAGGGATATCTCCTGTGAGTCTCTGAACAATACTCAGCAGTGGATGCAGGCACTCTCAGATGCAGCCACAAAACCAGCTGCCGGTCTCAATCCGTGTATGGAATCTCCTGCTTTTCGCATAGGAAGGCTCGAGAAGCAATGACAACTGGTGAATCTGAAAGGCTGAATGGACCAGTGCGCACTCCCTCTGGGCCACTAGGGGCAGAATTTCCGGCGCTCAAAATCAGGGCCAGAATTTCAAACAAAGTCAGCTCCCATTTACGACCAAAACAAGCACCTGGATTTTCAAAAGAGCTTTGCCCACGGGGTGCTGAACTCACTTGAAAATGTGCCAGGGAGTGTTTCAGTGGGTATTGCTGGGTGCGAACCGCTTCTGAAATTCCAGCCCTGAGGGCTTTTGATATTTTGGCCTTCAGGGTTAGCAATCAGGCCAGGTGCCCTTGGAAAGCTCACTTCCCCCAGATCTGCAGGACGGGCTCAGTCGGACCCATGGCCTCCATGTCATGATGATCTGGCCATTCGTAACTCACCGCTTTCTCCTACGGGCCCCTCAGCTTGTGGGAAATACAGTGCTGAGAACGATCACCGGCAAGCAGAGCAGTAACAACAGTTCTTTTAAAATACACCATTGTCCCTCTTGCCCCATCCTTATTCCCCCAGGGGGGTTCCTGTACATGGGGGAAGGAAAACCACATATGAAAAGAAAAACTGGTCAGAAAATGGGGGTTAGGGCAAGCAGTGCACTGAAAAAATATGAAACTTTGGTGAAATATTTTGGCCAAAAAACAAAATATTCTAGTTGAAATGGAGGCAGCAGTGCCTCATGGGAGTTATAGTTCTGGTTACTTACGCCGCCATTCTCCTCTTTGGATCAGTTGGGCTTTCAGGCCAGACTACATCTCCCATGATGCATCACAGCCAGGGTCTCCTTCCCTTCACCAATAAGGTAGAAAGCAGTACCTCATAGGAGATGTCATCCACCCAAAAAGCCTGGCTGGCCATAAGAGGAATACAAGGAACCTGAATATATCTCCCATGGTGCACTGCTTTCTACCCTGTTGGTGAAGGGAGGTGGTGAATAGGAGTCTCTGGCTGTGATGCATCATGGAAGATGTCGTCTGGCCAGAAAGCCTGGCCCATAGAGACAAATGGGAACATACGCCACTGAACTGCACCCTTCCCATGAGACGTTTTTAATTGAAATTTTTTGTTTTTTTACGAATTATCTAAATTTTCTGCAGAAGCTGAACGCTTTTCACACATAAAAATTCTTTGGTTGAAAACCCAATTTTCCATCAAAAAACAGTTCCGGCCAGGCCTAGCGAGAGCATGCGGAACAATCTCATATTTGTGGCCAGCCCAGTGCAGCGTCTGTATAAATTCCCCAGTGCAGAGGGCTGGCTGGATGACACAAGGTACCAGGGTGTGGGATAACTAGGTTGACTGGAGCCAGTCTGCCGGAGGAGGCATTATAGAAGGAAGACTATTTACACAGCAGCACCAGGGCAATGGTCATGGAAAAACACTCCGGCACCTCAGTTACGCCTCTGCGGTTTTGGAGCTGGCTGGAACACCTGAGTTTGGCATGGACAGTACTGGAGCCTCCAAAGAACGCACAGCTGAGTGACAGGAGAATCCAGAACCTTCACCAAGCGGAAAGCCTGCACGCAAAGATGCATCACCGTAAGAGTTGAATGTATCCCTGATGGGAGCCAGCAGCCAGTTCCCATGAGCTCCAGCCTTCAGACAGACAGCAGGAGCGCACCGGCTGCAACAGGGCATGGGAGAGAGGCATCCCCTGAAACACCTGGGCCTACACCATTCAGGTACCTGGCATGGCTCCCAGATATGAACAGACAGCCAGTGCGGCGTATGGAGCATAACAGAACATGCGCCCACTGCCCTGCCCTGCACAGAAACCTGTTCACCTATAGTGTATGCGGCTTATTGACTTGGTGCCTTGCAGTCTGCTCAGATACAGAAACCACACCAGTCTGTTTCACTTCCTGGCTCTCATCCCTCGGACAGCACTTTGGGGTTTTGGTTCCCAGCATTGCAGCAGGACAAGTTATAAAACAACACCGATCATGAAATAACGTTTCCATTTAATATCTGTTTGGAGTCAGGCCAGTGTGTCTCTGTGGGCCTGGTTCTGTGCTGCCCTGTGACTTGTGCCACTGTGCAAAAGGGTGCGAAATGTTCCCTGAGCGAAAGGGTTGCGTTTTGAACTCCCATCACGAGTGCACAAGAGGCAGGGTGATGGAGAATCGGGCCCTTGCTGTAGTTAGCGGTGAAGGCTTTATCTTTACAAAATCTAAACTTTGGGCCTCCGATGCAGTGACAGCTGCTGAAGGATTCATGTCAGTTCCTTGTCCCCTTATCTTCGGACGACTGGCTCACGTGGCAAGATCCACACTCCCACTAGGTCTGGGCACTGGGGCACTATTCCTTGCCTCCATGCATCACTTGGCAAATTTTGTAGTCAGTCCCTACTTTCAGGAGACTGTTCTGCTTACTTCATCTGTGTTACAGGGAAGGTGCACTGAGCTGGGAGCCAGGAGACCCAGTCTCATCTCTTTCACCCACTGCTGGTTCTTTGCAATTGAGCAAGGCTTCGTAGCGCTCTCTATGAGACAGGCAAGTGTTAGTCTCTTCATTTCACAGACCAGGTAACCTGTGACCGAGCTGAGAACAGAACCCAGTTCTCTGGCATAGCACCCCCAAGGCTCGGCCACACTGTGTTTCAGAAAGAATCTGCCCCGTCTGTGTGCTTGGCTATTCTCTATGCCACCACCAAGGCCACGCTCCTCTCCCAGAGCCAAGAACAGAACCCAGGAAGCGTGAGCTCTGCTGTTCTTCTTTCTGCTGTCTCGCAAATAGCTCTGCAACCCAGGATGGCTAATATTTTCCTCAAAAAAAAAAAAAAGCAGCAACCTCAGGTAGCCACCCTGAGCTATGCTGCACAATCCCTCTCAAATCCTAACCCCAGGCCATTGTGGACCACACCAGAGCTGCTGCCGGACAGGTCCTGGGATGGAACCCCCCATGAGGGCTAAAAGGGAGGAAGCCGGGTTATTATTTCTTTCCATGTGGTGTCCTCCTACCTTGCACCCCAGCCGAAGGACTTAGGCTCTGGGGCCAGCACTGGAATCCTTCCCAGATCCCAGTGCCAACACCATTAGCCCTCAGCCCAAAGTTTCTTTGCAGATGGAGCTTGCCCTGGGCTCGGCCAGCCTCACCCATGTGCTCCACGGCATAGGCAGACAGCCCTCGCTGGCCCAGTTCCAGCCCCCGGCCCGCTGACATGGCTGTGTTTCCTGTCAGCCCCTCACCTTGGCGGTGTGGCTGTGCTCCCCCATGGCACTGTGACCCAGCGGCTGACTTCGTGGGTTACGCTAAGGCCTCTCGAGCAGCCCATAGCTGCTTCTCTGGCATCGGCCATTCTAAAGCACGATGCTTTGCTCTGCTCCAGCCCAAGGCTATTTCTAAAACGGGGACCTTTGCTGAATGCTGGGTCTGCCCCGGTGGACACAGCACATTCGACTGCTCTGGGAGTCTCACTGATTGCACATGTCCCTGTCATTGTATGCCAGCAAAGAGAGCAGATCCAGCTGAGCAGGCTCAAGAAGCAAACCCGGGCTTCTCCGGAGTGATGCTTTCGTGGACTGGGAGCGCTCTGTGGCAATGTTGGGTCGCGGAGGGGAAGCACTTCCTGGATTTAAGGAATAGGCGAATGGACTCCGAAAGGAGCTGTAGCTGTGCTTCTCTTCATCTGGCATACAAGGGTGGCAGCTGGCTCAGCAGGGCTAAGGGGGTGGGGTGTGAAACAGGAGAAGATGGAGTGGAGGATTTTGCAAGGTTATGGGCAACCTGACTGCAGCTATGCTGGTGCATCTCAGTCCCTGCCCTTTAGCACCCCCTGCTTTTCCAGTCCTGGCCTGCCACACAGCTCTGCCCATGCACTCCAGCCCTGCCTTCAGCACCTCTTACACTATAACAGGATTCAAAAAAGAACTAGATAAGTTCCTGGAGGACAGGTCCATCAATGGCTATTAGCCAGGACAGGCAGGAATGGTGTCCCTAGCCTCTGTTTGCCAGAAGTTGGGAATGGGTGACAGGGGATGGATCACTTGATGATTCCCTGTTCTGTTCATTCCCTCTGGGGCACCTGGCATTGGTCACTGTTGGAAGACAGGATACTGGGCTAGATGGACCTTTGGTCTGACCCAGTCTGGCCGTTCCTATGTTCTTATTCATAGAATCATAGAATCTCAGAGTTGGAAGGTACCTCAGGAGGTGTCTAATCCAACCCCTTGCTCAAAGCAGGACCAACCCCAACTAAATCATCCCAGCTAGGGCTTTGTCAAGCTGGCCCTTAAAAACATCTAAGGAAGGAGATTCCACCACTTCCCTAGGTAACCCATTCCAGTGCATCACTACCCTCCTAGTGAAATAGTGTTTCCTAATATCCAACCTAGACCTCCCCCACTGCAACTTGAGACCATTGCTCCTTGTTCTGTTACCTGCTACCACTGAGAACAGTCTAGATCCATCCTCTTTGGAACCCCCCTTCAGGTAGTTGAAAGCAACTATCAAATCCCCCCTCATTCTTCTCTTCTGCAGACTAAATAACCCCAGTTCCCTCAGCCTCTCCTCATAAGTCATGTGCTCCAGCCCCCTAATCATTTTTGTTGTCCTCCGGTGGACTCTTTCCAATTTTTCCACATCCTTCTTGTAGTGTGGGGCCCAAAACTGGACATACTATTCCAGATGAGGCCTCATCAGTGCCGAATAGAGGAGAATGATCACGTCCCTCGATCTGCTGGCAATGCCCCTACTTATACAGCCCAAAATGCTGTTAGCCTTCTTGGCAACAAGGGCACACAGTCGACTCATATCCAGCTTCTCGTCCACTATAACCCCAGGTCCTTTTCTGCAGAACTGCTTCCTAGCCACTCAGTCCCCAGCCTGTAGCAGTGCATGGGATTCTTCCGTCCTATGTGCAGGACTCTGCACTTGTCTTTGTTGAACCTCATCAGGTTTCTTTTGGCCCAACTCTCTAGTTTGTCTAGGTCCCTCACACAATGAGGGACCTAGACAATTCACACAATGCACAGTCAACCTGTGGAACTCTTTGCCAGAGGATGTTGGGAAGACCAAGACCCCCTGCTGTCCCAGCCCTGATGCCCCACTGCACCTCACGCTGACCTGCCTTGCCTCCATCCCTAGCCTAGTAGGTCTTTGAGGACCATACGCAGCCAGATGCCCATCTGCAGGGTCCTAGTTCTGTAACTTAGCCTCATGCATTGGGATCTCAGTCTCCCGCAGGTCCCTGGTGCTCATCCACATGGGGCACCGCACCAGGGAAGGGAGAAGGTTTCTGTGGAGCCCCCCATTCCTGCTCGAGTCTCTGACAGCTGCCTGGCCATGGGTGTTGATCCTGCCTATATCAGGGCTGTGGCATTAAGGAGCTCGCTGCGATGGCGATTGGAGGAGACAGTCTGCACAACCCTGCAGCGTCGCTCTTTGCTTGGCTGGTTCCTTGCTCACCAGACTGAGGACATAAACTCCCCCTGATCTTATATTTGATTATCACGGGGTCTGACCCATAAAGGCATGAGAATGAGCCTGCCTCTGTGCCCAGACAAGTGTCTTTGCCGTCCCAGTGGCCATCCAGAGCGCTCCTTTTGCTCCTGCGTCCCATCCCCACTAGGAGGTGGCAAGCTGGCAGCAGGGAAATCTTCCTAGGCCTGGCTGAGCACCAAATTCCCCGGCTAGCAGGCTGGGAACAATGTTTCCCTGCAGGGGGGACGAGAGCAGTGAGCTTCGGCAGGTCTCAGGGAAGAGCAGCACACCAGAGACAGCGCGCACTCCGCTCTAGTGGGCTGCGGTTTCCACCGAAGGCAAGGCTGTGTCCTTACAAGGCCATGCTCTGCTACACCTCAGGGCGGGTTCTCCTGCCTGTGACAGCAGCCCGGAAGGGCTGGAGTGGGCTCATTTGTTTGGTTTTTTTAAGAAAAGAAAAGAAAAAAAAAAAACCAGAAACCTCCCCCTTCCTTTTTTTCTGCTGCTGTGTAAGGGCCCAGTGTTCAGCCATGAGTCAGTCCAGAGCACTTCTGCATTCCACAGGAAACACCAGCCCCTCCGCCTCCTCTTCCTCCTCCTTTCCCGTTCTGTAAGAGACACGCTGTTCCCCACGATCATTCCATCTCCTGGGGGACAAGCCACCCCTGGCCTCTTGAACCACGTGGGCATGAGAGGGACATGTCCTGCTTAAACATCTGCCGCAGGGAGTGAGGCTTCTAGCTCTGTATGAACCCACACACCTTCTCACTGTAACACCCACCCTTCATTCCCAGACCCCTCCATTGTAATGGTCCCCCCTGCTCTGCTGTCCCCATAGCCCCTCACTGCAATACCCTCCTGCTCACCACCTCATATCTCTCTATGTTTGGGGTGTCCTGTGCATAGGCCTCCATCTTTGATCCACCTGGAGCAGCTACTATGGGACAGGTCTATAGGAGGGACAGGCAGAAGGTGCAGCTGTAGGAGTCAGGACACCAGGGGTCAACTCCCCAACCCCGCCCCTGGCTCACTAAGCAAGCTGTGAGATGTCTCTGTGCCTCAGTTTCCCCACCTGTAGAAGGAAGGTAATTGTACCCTCTTTATAAAGGGCTTTGAGACCTATGAAGTACTGAGTGTTGATCATAACAACTGGGCAAAGTGCACACAGGGTGTTGTAAATGTCACTCATTGGACCCAGATCTTCAGCCCGCATGAATCCGTGTAGCTTGACCGACTTCAGTGGGGCCCTGGTGAGTTACACGAGCTGAGGATCTAGCCCATAAAAGTCTTGCCATTGCAGGGATTTCGGGGTTTGCCTCTGGCACATGTGAAGATTTTTATAGACCTTTTGTGCAGACAGGCTGGCTGTACGTGGGGCTCGCTAGGAAGGAAGGAAGGAACTTGGGCAACCAGGCAGGCTGCAGAAGGCAGCTAGGGTGAGCATCGCCGAGGTGGCCGGAAATAGTGGTAACCTGTGATGCACAGCAGAGTGCTCCATCCCGATTGTGCTCCACATGGACCCACCCCTGACCCATGGACCCACTGGCCAAGCCACAGTGACTGGGGACGCTGGAGGGTGCTACCGGCAAGAGCGGTGTGGCCCGTAAACCTCCTGGCTGGAATGACGAGGCTCTGCTCCTTGTGCAAAACCGGGCCTCCTACTCCCTTCATGTGGTACAGCTGTTTCACCACATCAAAGCCGTGCTGGGGACGTCCTTCCAAAACAGGCTGCGATTTTCACCGCTTGTTTTGCTTGCTACATACTCTCTGGGGAGACCACAACTCAGAGTTGGTGGGCGCCTACAAACAGGGTCATCACCTGGACCTGATTTTGCAGGGTGGCCCCTGTTTTCATGGGCCTGTCCTGGGCTCTCATCCAGTCTGAGGCTGCAGAAAGCTCCTGTTGAGCTGGAGTAGGAAGTGAAAACTCTGCAAATGCATCATTAGGTGAGGTCTTAAGAAGAGAAGAGCCACCTTACACTGGATCGGACCCTTGGCCCATCTTCATCCAGTGCCCAACCTCCTGCTGCATAGGACATGACCACTGGTCCATCTAGTGCAGTGTCCATTTTCCAATACAGGATCAAACCCACAGACTAGCTTAGCTGGCATTCTGCATTCATGTGGTGGCAACACAGCCTCACCATGGGGTGATGTCATGTGAGCGCAGCCCATTTCAAGATTGCAGCAATAACGCTTTGTTGTTCTGCAGGACAAGGCTTTGGAGGGAGACCACCCACCAGGTGCTGCTGGGCAAGAACGGGCTTTGTGAAACCTCTTGGCCACTAGGGGCAGGGTTTTCACTAGTGCACCGCATTGGCACCCACAACTGGGGCCAGATTTTCGAAAGCGCGCAGCTCCCCCTTAGGCACCTGACATAAGTGGCCAGCTTTCCAAAAGAGCTCAGTGTGACAGCTGAAAATCCAGGCCTTTCTCGAGGTGCCTAAATGGGAGCTGAAACCCTGAAATTTGGCCCTTGGGTGTCACTGGATCTGATTTTCTTTCTGCCTTTTGAACTGGTCCCAAAGAACAAACTCCTCCAACATCCTCCCTGGTGGAATTCCAGTGCCTCCTTCCTGCAGCCCCATGTCAGGAAGATGCTAGGTGGGAGAGGGTTGTGCCATTAGCTCTCTGCAGCCTGGCTCTTCCCTCACCATGAGGAGGGGAGGCACATCATGTGTTTTACTTGCTGCCAATGCTGCTAGAACTAGGGGTGCTGCCGCATCCCCTGGCTTGAAGTAGGAATAACAGACACCAACTCCATGATTCCCCTCATCAGTACCCGCCGTATACAAATTGTTCCATCACCCCGCTTGCTACTGCCCCTTAATTCTCCTGCTGATCAAGGTGCCACATCATGGACCCTTCCCCCAGGATGGCAATCGGTGTGACAGGTCCATGGCCCCAGGGTTAGAAGGAGCCAGAGAAGCCCAGAATGGTCCATCTGCCATCACTCTCCTTGGGCCTTAACTGCGCCATGGGGAACTGTCTGCAATGAGCCACTCAATAAGCTGCCAAGTTCCAGGGGTAGGGGAACTATGTGTGTAGTGGGGGGAGGGCGCTGAGAGCCATTGAACCAAACTGTAAACCACTTCAAGCCAGGGGGTGCGGCAGCACCTCTAGTTCCCACACCTCTGCCAAGTTCTGTTCCAGATCCCAAATCCCCCAAGGTTCCAGAGTTGGGGGTGGAGGGGATCTGGCCCCATCTCTTGTATCAAAATCCTCACCATGCACCTGACTCTACCGTGGTCCTTTTGGGTCTGGTTGGCTTTGGGTACTGTGGCATGTCTGGGGCGTGGGGCTGGGTGGGAAAAGGAGGAACACGAGGGAAGCTGACGGACCCTTAACAAACAGCTCAGACCTATATTGGCTCGGTGCTCATCTCAGTCAATCCCTTCAAGCAGATGCCTTACTTCACAGACCGGGAGGTTGAGCTGTACCAAGGAGCGGTGAGGAGGCTGGCTGGTCTTGGGGGGTAGAACTGGGGCGGGGCTGTCTGACATAACTCCTTGTTCAGGCTACTCTATCTTGTGCCTTTGGATGACATGCAAGGTGCAGACACGTTTCTAACTGATTGTATAAACGGGCCCCAGGCTGGGGCCTCGGACTGGGAGTCACGCGGCCTGGTTCTGGTCCCACTCACTCTATGATCTGCTGGATGCCATGAGCAGCTCCCTGGTTGTCTGTGTCCTCTCCAGCTCTGGGACCTATCTAGGTTACTTCAGTATATATTTCCAAACACAACCTGTGTTAAGGTTGAAAGTACATATCAGCAACTTAGGGTAAAAAAATATTACTGAGCAGCTGCTGTTATTCCAAAAAACAGCTTTATAAGCCCAGGAACTTCAGAGTTAAGGTTACACTAAAAAGAAACCTAAAGATATTAAGATATGGAAATCCACAGATAACACAGCCAAAAAACCTTAATTCTGCCCTGAAGGGGGAAAAAATATGAAAAAAATCAAATGTGCCTTTAAAAATCAGTTTAAAATAATCTGGAGTCACAACCATTACTATGCAACTGTCATACTTAGTGGTTCTCAACCTGCGACCCACGGGCTGCTTGCGGCCCAATCCGCAAACAGCGGCGGCCCATGTGACATCCTCAGAGCCATAAAGGGCGTGTATGTATTGTATGGATGCAGCCCGCATAACACAGAATGCTGCATATGCCTCCCACAGTGGTAAATAGGTTGAGAACCACTGGTCATACTTGTATAGTTACCACATGGCATTGCTATAGGGCAGAGTTAAGGTTGTTTGAGTGCCTACCTGGAGAAGGGTGGTGATGCATGTTTGTCTCTTATCCTGCCAGGGAAAGCGTTGCTCCCCGAGAGGGTTCTGGTTTATGCGTTAGACTCTGCGTTGTAGTTAGTAACCATTATTCTCGTCATCCGTTTGTTGGCCTCTAGGCTCAGTATGAAAATCCACCCCACATCTACGCTCTGACCGACAACATGTACCGGAACATGCTGATCGACGGAGAGAACCAGTGCGTCATTATCAGGTAGCAAGGATGCAGACTCCCAAATAAGAGAGACTTGAGTGGAGGAAGTGGGGGTTGATCTCAGCTGCTGAGCAGGGTCAGGTCTGTTTCCAAGGACCCCATATGTGCCCCACAGGGAGGACGCTGGCGATTCATAGAATCATAGAATCTCCAGGTTGGAAGGGACCTCAGGAGGTATCTAGTCCAACCCCCTGCTCAAAGCAGGATTCAGTCCTTGGGCAGAGCCAGCACTGATCCAATGCCCCATTGCAGAGCTGCGGGGAGTGGTGCCATTTTGGGAGAAGTAAACCAGAAGAGTGGGGCTAGCGTCCTGCCCCCTGGGGCCATTAGAGATTCCATGACACTTTTCATATGACCAGGCTGGTGTGTTGGCTGAATTCCAGTCCCACCTCCCTACTTTCCTCTTCCAGTTTTGACTGGATCCAGCATTCTTCACTTCCTCTCCTCCGTCGCTACGCGCTGGGAAACCACAGGTAGGCTGCTTTGCAAAGGCAGCTGCCCAGCAGTGGCGGGGTGCGACGAGCCCCGGGGATGTGTGTCACCTGCAAAGTGCTCGGGGATGGAAAGCCCCATCGAAATGTGAGGGGTTGTTATCAAAGGAACTTGCAGCCGTCCTGGACTCGGCACTCCCAGCAGGGAGCACGTTGGTACCGCGTCCAGGGAAACGCTCGGCTAGGAGAGGGTTCCACAAACCCACCAAGCGCCTGCCTGGCACCAGCCCCCTCTCTCAGGCATACTCAGAATCAGTCCTCCCTTCCCCTGGCCCGCACGGCGTAGTGAGCAGTCTGGGCACCGCAGTCACCAGCCATCACCGCTAGGCTTGTACTGGTTAAAGTTCCCATCCACTTCAAGGAGAACGAGCTTCCGCACCAGCCTAAGGGGAAGGTCAGAGCAGTACAAGCTAAGGCAGGGGAGGGCAAACCTTTTGGCCTGAGGGCCACATCGGGGTTCCAGAACTGTACGGAGGGCCGGGAGGGAAGGCTGGGCCTCCCCAAACAGCCTGGCCCCCGCCCCCATCCATCTCCTGACTGCCCAGAACTGACTGCCTATCCACCCCCTGACTGCTCTGAACCCCCGACCCATCCAACCCCCCCATGCCTTGTCCCATAACCGACCCTCTCGGACCCCCCGCCCCTAACTACCCCCTGGGACCCTACCCCCTATCCAACCCCNTTTGCAGCTTTGTTTGTCCTGCCCCAGCCCTGAAGCCAGCCCCTGGGCCCCTCTGCCCCACTCCCAGCCTGGTTGCTCCCCTTCCCTATGGCCCCTTTGCCCTGATTGGCCCCTCCCCTCGTGAGCCCGTGGCCCCTTTCGTGCGCTTGTGCTTCCCCCGTTTGAGTTTGCCCCTATTGCACTGCACCCCCCACTTGCTGTTGTTCCCCTTCCCTCCCCTAGTACAGCTAGAGGAGCCGATTTCAATCCTATCGGTGACTGACCCCACCTGTTCCCCATCCCCTAACCACATTTCCTCAGACCCCTCACCCCTAAATGCCCCCCCAGGACCCTACCCCCATCCAACCCCTCCTGTTCCCCATCCCCTAACCACTCCCCTGGGACCCCACCCCCATTCAACCCCTCCTGCTCCCTGTCCCCTGACTGCCCTGACCCCTATCTGCACCCCCGTCCCTGACTGCCCCCCGGCACGCCACCCTCTATCCAACCTCCCTGTTCCCTGTCCCCTGATCACATCCCCCTGAACCTCCACCCCATCCAACCCGCCCCGGCTCCCTGTCCCCTGGCTGCCCCCTGGAACCCTCTGCCCCTTATCCAACCCTCGCCTTACCATGCCGCTCACAGCAGCAGAACTAGCAGCCGTGCCGCCGCACTGCCCAGCAGAAGCTCACAGCCCCACCATCCAGAGCGCTGGCAGCACAGCGAGGTGAGGCTGCAGCTGAGGGGAGACAGCAGGGGAAGGGCCGGGGGCTGGCTAGCCTCCCTGGCCAGGAGCTCAAGGGCCAGGCAGGACAGTCCCGCGGGCTGGATGTGGCCCACAGGCCATAGTTTGCTGACCTCTGAGCTAAGGTGTGAATTTAAACTGCTATAGTTATACCTGTGTATCTGGATGCTGGTATAGCTATCACAGGTTTAACTATACTATATAGTGGTATAACTGGCTAAACTTTCCCGTGTAGACAAGCACTAACATATTTCCTCTCTCACATGGACCCACCGCACTGCCACTTTTCATGCTTCATTATTAAGCAAGATCATGGCTCGCCTGCATTGCGCTAGGAGCTGTATGAACATCTAGTAAAGGACAGTTCCTGCCCCCAAAGGCTTTCAGTCTAAGCAGACAAGTCAGCCAAAGGTTGGGAGGGGAAACTGAGGCACAGTGAAGGGCCATGACTTGCCCAAGGTCATCCCACGGATCTGCAGCAGAGCCGGGAATAGAGTCCACGTTTACTGAATCTGAGTGGAGCGCTCAGTCCCCTGGACCACATTGCTAAAAGCAAATATGCCCAGCTGGGATTCAGAGGACGGCAGCTCAGCATAGGAAATGAGCTTTACGCAAGTGGTTTGTCTGTTTGAATATTGCGAAGAAGCTGCCCGGATGTGGGGCAAGTCCAGAGACTTCCCTTCTAGGCACAAGGCACCAAACAAATAACAATCTCAGGCATCTGCCTCAGCCAGGAGCCAGAGTGTGCGGCACTTGGAATCTCGTCACCCACCTTCTGCAGGGATGTGCAGCCATATTTCCACATCGCTACACACCTCCACTCCCCCTTCACTGCAGCACAAGGCACAGGGACCAGGAAGAACTATTCAACTCAAAACTGGACCACCCTCCTGTACCCAGCAGGAGTTCCCCTTCCCCAGACACGGAGAGAATACAGAAGGGTCTCTGAGTTATAAAATTATGTACCATTCGTATTGCACTAGGGAAGAGGCCCCAAGGGAGATCTGGCCCCCTGTTGTGCTGGGCGCTGCACAGAATGAGCCAGAGACTGTCCCTGTCCCATAGTGTTTACTTAAATAGACAAAGGATGGACAGGAAAACAGGCCCAAAGAGGGAAGTTGAGTCACTGGTAGACGGTTGTCACTGTCTGCACCCCATTCTAGGAGAGGAAGGAATATTCTGTCTTTGGGCAAGGAGGTACCGTTGCGGATTAGCCACTGGGCCAACGAGGCCTGTGCCCAGAGGCCCTGTCCAACTAGGGGGGGCCTGGAAAAATGGATGTCCCCGCACATGGACCCGCTCCCTGGCAGGAGCACCGGAGGGTGGGGGGCACTGCAGGTGGAAGAGATGGGGAGGGCCCTCCCTTGCTCTGGTCCAGAGCCCCACAAAAACGTAATCTGCCTCTGAGACCCACAGCAGGCTAAGGGGTCAGTGAAACCTCCATTGGGGCAGTGATTCTCTCTGGAAATGTAGACACTGGGCTACACTTCCCCCTGTTTTGTTTGAATGTTTCTGCAGTGGGGAAAGCGGGGCTGGAAAAACAGTGGCAGCCAAATACATTATGGGCTACATTTCCAAAGTGTCCGGAGGTGGAGAGAAAGTGCAGGTACGGCTCCCTCTGCAGCCCGGGCTCTCTCTGAGCCTCTCTCTACTCATCTTCTCATCATGCTTGTTCTCCATTTCACCCACCTCACTCCAGCCCTTCCTTCCCTCCCTCCCACTTTCCTAGGTTGGGCAGCTCCTCCTTCCCCATCTCCTGTAGCTCCTCAGCAATCCCCACCGGCTGAGATCACACTAGGTTAGCCCGGAAAGGTGATGACATACCAGGCACCAGACCACGCTTCCTCTTCTAACCCCGCCCTGTATGCTCAGAGCTGGCAATGCCTGCCCTGCTCTAATCCAAGACTTGGCACTTCCAAACCACCCGCTCCCAGCCAAGATCCGGCAGTGCCCACACACACACCAAGAAAGAGCTGGCAGTGCCCGCCGTATGCCAGCCTGACATGGAGCAATGCCCTTCCATCCTGCCAAACCTGCTCCAAGCCAGGAGCTGGCAATAGTCTCCCACCCCTAACCCGTGCAGTGCCACATTGCCAGCTTTCTGGTAGCCCTTTGCCATTGCACCTCAACAAGCTGTGACTAGTCCCCCGTGAGCCAACAGGCCCGCCCCAATCTCTGACTTGCTGTAATCCTCAGCACGTGAAAGACATCATCCTGCAGTCCAACCCTCTGCTGGAAGCCTTCGGGAATGCCAAAACCGTCCGGAACAACAACTCCAGCCGATTTGTAAGTCTCCGGGGCCAGATTTCACTGCTGGTCTGTCCCAGGGAGGAGAGTGCAGAATGGGAGATGTGATCGTCCCATGGGAGCCACTGGTATCCGCAAAAAGAACAGGAGTCCTTGTGGCACCTTAGAGACTAACAGATTTATTTGAACATAAGCTTTCATGGGCTAGAATCTGCTTCATCAGATGTAGCCCACAAATCTTACGTTCAAATACATTTGTTAGTCTCTCAGGTGCCACAAGGACGCCTATTCTTTTTGCAGATACAGACTAACACAGCTGCTACTCTGAAACTGGTGTCTGGCTCATTCCTGCTGCCCTCCCATCCCCTGGGGATTTTGCAAGTCTGACAGGGACAGAGCTGGCCTGAAGCACAAGCAAAGCAAGTGGCTCCTCGGGACCCTTCTCCAGGCTGCATGTGCCATCTCAGAATCCCACAGACTGGCTTATATCCCTCTCTACCACTGGGACTCATCGTCAGAGCCCCATACTCCCACCAGCATGGCTCAGTTCCCCCATTCCAGCAGCACGGGCTCTTGTTTGGGTCACTGGCTGTTGGCAGGCTGGCTCTGGGTAGGGCAAGGGTGTGGGCGGTGCAGCCTGGAACAGGACAGTGTTTGTAGGAAGGACCTAACTAGGCACTGCCGTTGTGGAGGGTCAGCATCTCTCAGAGCTGGGCCCCAGATGAGGGGAAGGAAAGATAACGCTTCAGGGGACAGGAAGAGAGTCAGAGATGAGAGGACCCAAAAAGAAAGACCTTCCCCTGTGTCGTGTAAGTTGCTATTATTTGTTTTATGGTAGCACCTAGAAGCCCCAATCAGGAGTGAAAAGCTTGGCGTAATGGTGCTGTACCTACATGTAATTAAAGACAGACCCTGCCCCAGAAAGCTGCCAGGGACAGGAGACAGCAGGTGCAAGGAAGAGAAACACGCTGAGGCCTGGGAGGAGGTGGGAGAGACTCCCATAGACAGGATGGGGGTCCCTGAAATGAGACCACCCAGCCTCTGGCTGATTCCCAGGGGACCGCAGCCCTGCAGCCTCACGGCTGAAATGTCTTCGCTTGGCAGGGGAAATACTTTGAAATCCAGTTCAGTCGGGGCGGTGAGCCAGATGGAGGGAAGATCTCCAACTTCCTGCTGGAGAAATCCAGGGTGGTGAACCAGAATGAGAACGAGAGGAACTTCCACATCTACTACCAGGTACCCTGATAAACCCGGGCACCCGGGGGATCTGGTGCTGCGGAGGGCCCACGGGGGTCAAGTGGATGTGTGTGTGTGAACAGGAGTGTGAACACGGCTGAATGTGAATGTGCGTATCAGCATGAGTGTGCATGACTGACTAAGAATGTGAGGGGGGCGAGTATGGGAACGTGCACATGCCTTCATGTGGGCATCGTCGTGAGTGTGCAAATGGACATGCCTGTGTATTGGCGTCTGTGCCTGGAAAAGAGAGAGCGTGGCCCTATGCTTTTACGCTGGTGCATCTGTCGCAGAATTGCGCCCTAGAGCAGCTGATAGGCCTGGGTTTCTGGCCGAGCAGGAGACAGCACTCCAAGGGGGGACAGACAGCCCCAGGCTGCAGAGCAGGGAACCCCGAGGGGCCGGTTCATTTCCAGGAGCTGACCCCAGCCCTGCATTCTTCCCCTTTGCCGGCAGCTCATTGAAGGGGCCTCCCAGGAGCAGCAGCAGAATCTGGGGATCATGACCCCCGATTATTACTACTATCTGAACCAGTCCGAAACCTACAAGGTGGACGGCACCGATGACCGAAGCGACTTCCACGAGACCATGGTGAGTGGCCCGTGTGCGGGGGGTGCTCACAGTGGGGCATGTGGGCATGTTAGAATGTGGCTCTTACCTGAGCTGTACGTTTTGGGCTGATCTGACCTGGCCCAGCTTGTTGATGAAAACTGGATTGAGCTCCAAGAAGGCAGCTCTTTGTGCCCCATCTTCTGCCACTCCTGAGGCCCTCCAGCCCCATAACCCAGAGGGACTGGCTGGAGCTGAAAGAAAGGGCTGGACATCCAGGTGGGAACCGTGGCAACCTGCCTGCAGCCACATGCCGGATAACGGCTCCTCAACTGGACAGTGCAGGGCATGTGAGGAGAGCCTGCAGACAGGTTGGGTGCCCCGCGCGCCCTCTCAGAGATGGGTGGGGATCTGGCCAGCTAACCAGTCTCTGAACCAGTGGTGCCGCCATCTTGTATTATTTTCCCAGCATTCCCATAGCACCCAAAAGCCGCCCTTAGGGCAGGGGTGGGCAAACTTTTTGGCCTGAGGGCCACGTCTGGGTATGGAAATTGTATGATGGCCATGAATGCTCACGAAATTGGGAGGTTGGGGTGTGCGAGGGGGTGAGGGCTCTGGCTGGGGGTGTGGGCTCTGGGGTGGGGCCAGAAATGAGGAGTTCAGGGTGCGGGAGGGGGCTCCGGGCTGGAGCATGGGGGTGCCAGAAGAGGTGCAGGCTCTGGCTGGGGGTGCAGGCTCTGGGGTGGGGTTGGGGATGAGAGGTTCGGGGTGCAGGAGGGTGCTCTGGGCTGGGACCAAGGGGTTTGGAGGACCAGGAGGGGGATCAGGGCTGCGGCAGGGGGTTGGGGCGCAGGAGGGGGTCAGAGGTACAGGCTCTGGGCAACGCTTACCTCAAGCAGCTCCCAGAAGCAGCGACATGTCCCTTCTCCGGCTCCTAGGCGGAGGCACAGCCAGACAGCTCTGTGCGCTGCACCTTCCGAAGGCGCTGCCCCTGCAGCTCCCATTGGCCACAGTTCCTGACCAATGGGAACTGCGGGGCTGCGCTTGGGATGGGGGCAGTATGCGGAGTCCCTTTGCTGCCCCTACACGTAAGAGCCAGAGTGAGGACATGCCTGTGCTTCCAGGAGCTGTGTGGAGCCACAGCACATGTGGAGCAGGGAAAGCCCCCAATGCCGCTCCCCGGCGAGAGCTTGAGGGCCAGATTAAAACATCTGAAGGGCCGGATACGGCCCCTGGGTCATAGTTTGCCCACCCTGGCCTTAGCGGCAAAGCTGCCAAGGGCCTCCAAGGTCGACACAGCCACATGTGTTTAGGAACACAAGATCGGAAGGGACCTTGTGGGTCACTGGTCCTGTCCTCTGCTGTCGTGGGCCACCTCGTCCCATTCATAAATGTATCAAGCTCCATCTTAACACCACCTAGGTTTTCTGTGTGAGGCAGATTCCCTGGATCCCAGGCTGTTTTCTACACGTGCTTGGTCCTGTCTGCTCTGCATGTGCAGGAATGAGCCCCTGGCACTTTTTGGATGAGGAGTGTCCTCTGCCAGTGTTAACCAACCACTACTGCGCAGGGTGCTACCTGCCACCTCGTTGCTGCCTTCCCACCCCAGAGGTGGCTGCTTTTCAGTAGTGCTGTCTGTTTGGTGGTAGATTGATACAGAAGGGTTGTTCGTGTCCAGGTTTCACTATGTCCTGGAAGCGGATGTGGCTTTCTTTTAGGGCACGGGTCAGCAACCTTTCAGAAGTGCTGTGCTGAGTCTTCATTTATTCACTCTAATTTAAGGTTTCGCACGCCAGTAATACCTTTTTAGAAGGTCTCTTTCTATAAGTCTATAATATCTAACGAAACTATTGTTGTATGTAAAGTAAATAAGGTTTTTTAAATGTTTAAGGAACTTCATTTAAAATTAAATTAAAATGCAGAGCCCCCTGGACTGGTGGCCAGGACCCAGGCAGTGTGAGTGCCACTGAAAATCAGCTCGCGTGCCACCTTTGGTTGCCATAGATTGCCTACCCCTGTTCTAGAGCAACAGTTCTGAAAGTGCGGACGTGTCTAAAACCCTTGGAAGTTCTGCAGGACATTCCAAATGTTTTTGTTGTCAACAAAAATTCATTCTTTTTTCTTTTTTGGCTGAATATTCCATTTCAGAAATGTTCACGGTGGATTTATTTTTGCTGATGCTTTTAATTTTCCAAATCTTCCCAAAATAAGTTTACAGCCATAATACCAGGGACTCAGGCTGATGGGATGCTTTTTCTGCCCCCTAGAACGCCATGCAGGTGATAGGCATCGCCAGAGAGGACCAGCGGCTGGTGTTACAGATCGTGGCTGGAATCCTGCACCTGGGCAACATTAACTTCCGAGAACAGGGCAACTATGCCCAGGTGGAGAATCCTGACCGTGAGTACCATCACCTGAATCCATCCCCCCTGGGAAAGGGCCAGCAGAGAAGACTAGGAGACAGCTGAATGGGCAGATTTTCACCCAGTGTCAGGGCAGATAAGCAGCTTACAATATTCAGGCTGGATTTAAAGCTAGCCTTTTTAGTTAATGAGATCAAGCGGAGGTGCTTTTAACAATACTTTGAAATTATTTGCAAATTCCTTACACAACAGGTCTCAAAGCACAATACAGACATGGCTGAGCATCACTGTCCCCGTTTTAGAGATGGGGCATTTGAGGCACAGAGAGAGGAAGTGAATTGGCTAATGGTGACTCAGCAAGACATTGGTAGAGCCAGGAATAGGACTTAGGAGTTCTGGCACACAGGACCCCTGCTCTAACCACTAGACTTGTCCATGGGGGCATGGCTGAGCTGGGGAACAACAGCCCCTGTTCACTGACAGCAGAGGGAGGGAGTTGTATGGGCTGATGGGGTGTCTAGAGACACCTTGACTTTCACTCCCTGTGTGCAGTGCTGGCCTTCCCCGCCTACCTGCTGGGGATTGATAAGGACAGGCTCAATGACAAGATCACGAGCAGGAAGATGGACAGCAAGTGGGGCGGCCGGTCGGAGTCGATCAACGTGACCCTGAACGTGCAGCAGGCATCCTACACCCGCGATGCCCTGGCCAAGGGGCTCTACTCGCGGGTTTTTGACTTCCTCGTGGAGGTGAGGGTCGTGCCCCAAGCTACCCGGGTTAACCAGAGCCTGTGGGTCCCTGGCTCTATGTGAAATCTCTTCTGTGGCTGTTCCCGAGTCCTGCTAGGAATCTGGGGGAGATCAGCCCCCAGGATGGGATGCTGCTTGGAAACTGGGTCCCATCTACCCAGGGGTGGTTACAGGCTTCCCATCTCACCAGCCCTGGGTCCAGCAGCAGCTGCCTGAAGAGACCCATGGCCGAGGTTCCCCAAAGTCTCCCACCCGCAAACTGCCCCAGCCCTTGAGGGGAAGGCAGAGGATGTTATGGTCCTTCCTCTCCTGCTTCAACCTGTCTCTGAAGCAGCAGCTGACCCTGCTCCTCATCAAGAAGCAGCTGCTGGGCCCTCCCCTACTGAAGTCATCAGACCCCTGTCTGAGTATGGGACAGGGCTTCTGGCTGGCACTCAGACACCAAGGAGAGAGAGAGATGGAGTGTGTGGAGATAGATAGAGGGGCTGTATGTCAGCCCCCTGTTTGAATATGGGGCAGGGCTTCTGGCTGGCACTCAGACACCAAGGATATAGATAGATGGATGGGTGTATGGGGGTGGGTGGGTGGGTAGATAGATAGAAAAATGTATGGGGATGGATAGGTAGATAGATGTGTATGGGGGTGGTTAGATAGATAGATCCACCCTCCAACACACTTGGGATTAGCAGCTGCGAATGGTGTGTTGAATTGTGATGAAGGGGACATGTCTGACTTAGATTTGACATTCTCCACTGGGTGCGATGTCCCTGGGGCCAGAGCAGCCGCTGTGACTGCCTCTCGTTTTAGGTGCAATGTGAGTAAGGGACAGGATTTGGCTTTAGCCAGGGTCCCTCTCCCTTCCTCCAGGGCCAGAGCCAGGGTCAGCCCATGCACAAGAGCCGCGTGGCCAGAAAGACACAGTGCAACATGTCGGAGAACTAGACCTCCTGGTGCTGAAGCTTCTCCCTGTGCCTGTCCCCCTTCTCTCGCTTGCTCGCTCACTCACTCCCTCTCTCCGTTTCTTCCCCTGCAGTCCATTAACAGGGCCATGCAGAAGCCCAATGAGGAGTACAGTATCGGGGTGCTGGATATCTACGGCTTTGAAATATTCCAGGTACTTGTTACACTTGAACGCAGGTGCCGGCTCCCCCCACCCATAGGGCACAGTCACACTGTGCAGAACAGCTGAGAGGAAAGGGGGGGTTCCCCTAGACTGCCAAGAGGGGTTCGCCGATGCAGAACCCAAAGGTACCTCCCTTCCAGAGTCACTCCTTCCCCACTAAGCCTTTTTCCTCTCCCTCCACCTGCCACACCTCTCTCCCGGCTCCATCTTGGCGCCCCTCAAAATGCTGGGCTCCTCCTCGGGGGTCCGCTGTTTTGGGGACTGATCTGTGTTGGCCTGTGAGTCTGCCCCACAGCTGTATAACACCCAGTTCTGCACGGACCAGCCTGCCAGCTGCCTCTCCTGGTGCCCATCCTCCCCACTGACCAGCCCTGGAGCCAGTGGCCATCGCCCTAGATCCCCATGCCAGCGTCTCCCCTTGCAGGCCAGCTGGGGTGCTAATTTCCTGGCCTTGCAGTGCCACTGGGACCCACCAGCCTGGAGAGGGAGAGCCCCAAGCTGGGAATGGCTGTTCTCATAGGGAGCCCCCTGCAGAATACCCCATAAGACCCAACACGAGCGACCCGGGAGCAGCAAAGTGTGAGTTGGAGGATCTGACCTCCCAGCTGGAATCTCACTGTTTCTCTCTCCTTTATAACTCTGTAGAGAAACGGCTTTGAACAATTCTGCATTAACTTTGTGAATGAGAAACTGCAGCAGATCTTTATAGAGCTGACCCTTAAAGCGGAGCAGGTATGGTGCACACCGGGGCAAAGCGCTGTGGGGCAGGGGAGAGCAGAGATGGGCTTGTTAAAGCTGAAATCAGGCGATTTTATGCAAACGAGCTAGTGCTCTGTTTGCATAATCGTGCATATGTATTACCTCATTTGCATGTGGCCTGTTCTTTTCCCCCTGGCAGAGTCTAGGGAAACAGAGGGGAGGGGGCTGTTAGGTGCTTGGCACTTTTGCAAAGGAGGTGCTTCAGTACGGATGTAGGAACTTCCCCTGAGGCCCCCACTCCTGAAAATCTTGGCCCAAAGGTTCTGAATGCGTCTGCAGCAAGCCCAAGGCCCAGAGGCAATTTTGCGCCTGTGCATAAAAGAGAGGCAGGCGTTTTGCTCCCCAGGAAGGAAACTGCCCCTCTCCCCCATCAGCCTGTGCCCCATCAGGGGGTCTGGGTTCCAAAGCTCCATCCTTGCCTTGCACAGCTGGATCAACTGGGCCTCGCTTGTCTGTTCTAGGAAGAGTACGTGCAAGAGGGGATCAAGTGGACCCCGATCCAGTATTTCAATAACAAAGTGGTGTGTGACCTGATAGAGAACAAGCTGGTAAGAGAGGGGAGTTCTGCAGTCCTTCCTGGTGGGGGGCAGTGCGGGCTGTGGGGTCCATCCCTGAAGAAGATGCTTGACCCACTGGGTGCTGAAGGGGACTGAAACCCCTGGGCAGTGTTCAGATGCAGAACGGCCGCACAGCGCAGGGAAAGAGCCAGCGCTGGGGAGCGACTTTGTTCCCCGCCTGCTCTGCATAAGGGGTTAATTCGTTTGACCTGAGTGGAGAGTAACCCTGTATCAGCGCGTGGCTGGGCTGAATGGGCCAAAGCCTGGCACTGGTATTGGCCCAGCAGGGCCGCCCAGAGGATTCAGGGGGTCTGGGGCAAAGCAATTTTGGGGGCGCTTCCATAAAAAAAAGTTGTAATGTTATAGAATACTATATTCTCATGGGGGCCCCTGCAGGATCCTGGGCCTGGGGCAAATTGCCCCACTTGCCCCCCCTCCGGGCGGCCCTGGGGTCCAACATTCAGACAATCCCTGACACTGTGATACCTGCATTCCCTGCACCGCTCCTGGCAATCACCCAGGTTTGCAGGCCAGTGATGCAGCTAACACAGGGCCCCTCCTACCCTTTCTCCCAGAATCCTCCTGGGATCATGAGTGTCCTCGATGACGTCTGTGCCACCATGCATGCGACGGGGGAAGGGGCGGACCAGACCCTCTTGCAGAAGCTCCAGGCAGCGGTGGGAACTCACGAGCACTTTAACAGCTGGAACTCGGGCTTTGTAATCCACCACTATGCAGGCAAGGTATATTGCATGGATGCAGGGCCTAGTGCCATGGCACACAGGCACCCACACAAGCACCCGGCATGGATCCCTGTCTGCTCATGCTGCACATAATCCTATGGGAGTACACACACATCACATGGATCCCTGGGTGTATGCACAGAATGCATAGGAATGATGGTCTAGCGGAGGAGCTCTTAGGGGCTGACCTTCTGTTCTGTGTTTGTTCGGCACCTAGTGCAGTGGGGTCCCGGTCCACGAGTGGGCTCCAAGGTGCTACAATGATACAACTAATAAAACATAGAGCACTGGACTAGGACTAAGGACACCTGGGTTCAGTTGTGCCTCTGTCACAGGCCCCATGGGTGAATCCCTGAATCTACCCTGTACCTCTGTTCTCCATCTGTAAAATGGGAATAGCACCCCCCTAGGTCACAGGGGTCAGGTGTGATGCAGCTATGATGGTGCTGAGGACCAGGAAAGTGCTTAGAGAGAGAGAATGATGCACACGGGTTGCGTGGATAATGTATAACTATCCCATTGATTCCCATGTGGATAGTCACCATATGGACACATGCAGTTATTACTGCTCCGGATTCATAGGCTGCATTTAGTCAGGCACCTCGGCAGACATCTGGCATCAGAGGCATTTGTACCAGATCGTCCTGTCAGGGAGCACTCCCCACAAACAGCCCACAAACAAGCTGCAGACCCAGAATGACCCAAGGGAAACATGGGAGGGATAACTCGGAACAAATGCAAGACATATGCGACCTGCTCATGGGACATTTGACGGCAAATGTGTATTTCTTCCAAAGCGCTGGTCGTTGCGGCTCATGCAACCACTTGATCTGATCTGAAGAGGACCCTCCCCGGGCTGATTTCTGACTTTTCCTTCCAGGTCTCCTATGACGTGAATGGCTTTTGCGAACGGAACCGGGACGTGCTTTTCACTGACCTGATTGAGCTCATGCAGAGCAGCGAATAGTGAGTGCCGCACTGGCCATGTAGCCGGGCCCGTCACAGGTGTCTTCTCAAAGTTCCTGCCCTGAGTTCTGTCTAGGTGCAGCCTCCGAAAATGCCTGAGTGTCGGGTGACCAGACATCCTGCTATTTAGGTGTTTGTCCCGTATCCCGACCGATCTTTGTCCCGATATTTCGCTCCGCTGGCAGCACTCATCTTTTTTTTTTTTTTTGCTCCACTGTCGAACCCCCACACCCATGTGTCCCGATATTTTCTTCCTCTCATCTGGTCACCCTACCTGAGTGCAAACTGCTGAGATGAGCCAGAGAAACAAGCCCAACTCCACTCGGCAAGCCCTGTCCTGACAGGGAGAAGGACAGGACAGGGCTGTGACACCTCCCTACCCCCAGGGTGGAGCCCGGCCTTCCCAGTGTCTTTCTCTCCCCACTGTCTCCCATGCAGCCCTTCCTCAGAGCTTAATTGAGCTTAACTCTTTGCTGGCCTCGGGCAAAGTGGTGCCCCAGGCCCCTGGGTTGTACGCTGGCCTGTTGCACAGCAGCTCTCAGGGGTCAGGGAAGCACGTCCCCTTTACGTGCAGCATCGTACCAGTCCATTAAGGGAGCAGGGTGCGGGGGGCTCATCTTCCTGGGGTGCATCAGGTATTAGCTAGTGTAGGAAGTAGGATGCTGGACTGGATGGACCAGTGATTTGGTCTGGTAGCGCAGCTCCTATCTTCCTGCTGCTGGTCAGCCCCGTTGGGAAAATTCAGGGTAAACTTCAGCCCTGGTGTAAACAGGCGCGGCTCCCATGAACTTCAACAGCATCTGAATCTGCCTGAGCCAGAGCTGAAATGAGTTTGTTGGCGGGGAGCTCAGAACCTCAGTGGGTGCGCAGCGGTTTCACACTGCTGACTGTTTTCTGCCTTTTAGTGCTTTCATCCGGATGCTTTTCCCAGAAAAACTAGATGCCGACAAGAAGGGCCGACCGACCACGGCCAGCTCCAAGATCAAGGTACGGGAGGAGGTTACGGGAGAGCTTCTCCCTTCCCTCGCGGAACCGGTGAGACTGTTAACACTGTCGACTTTCCAACAGAAACAGGCCAATGACCTGGTGAACACCCTCATGAAGTGCACGCCACACTACATCCGCTGCATCAAACCCAACGAGACCAAGAGACCCAAGGACTGGGAGGAAAGCAGGTGAGAGAGGCCTTTGCTGTTCATTGCTTTCATTACAAGTAGCGCCTAGCGGGCCCGTTGCGCATGGAGCTGCACATACACATTGTGAGAGAGAGTCCCTGCCCCAAAGAGCTGATGGTCTAAACAGAGGGTGGGAGGGGAGACACCTTCCCCAAGATCTCAGAGGAGCTCAACAGGAATGGCAGCTGGGTCTCCTGAGTCACACACCAATGCCTCTACCCACTGGGCAAGACTGCTCCTTACTGCGAATGTGTGAGGAAGAAGCCAAAGATTCATTACTACGCAGCGCCAGGGGACTGCCCGCAGATCCAGGCCATGGTTCAAGGCAGAAAAAACATTTGTCTGCAAACAAGGTCCTGACCACTTTGATGGGGGTCGGGCATTTCATCTGTTCAGGCGCTTTGGACAGTCCCGCTATCCTCCTCTTTAGGGGCCTAATTACCTTTATAATCCTGGCCCCTATGAGCCGAAATGTAATTGAAAATGAGTCACTTCTGAAAAAAGGCCTTGCACTCCTAAGTCTCTGAAGCCCTTTTGAAAATGTCACAAGAGGTTTTTTTCCATCTCTCGTTTCTGTGATTCCAGACAGGGTTAATTAATAATAATAATTAATCATTAATGAATACTTAGCTTTTATACAGCGCTTGTCATCAGCAGGTCTCAAAGCTTTTACAGAGGGGGAAACTCAGGCACACAGCTGCGAAGTGACTTGCCTGCAGTCACCCAGCAGGCCAGGTTAAGTGTAACGCTCGTGCAAATACTCACATATACTCCTCCACACAAGCACACGCTCCCACACCCTCATGTATTTGCCCACCCACCTCAAACATACATTGCCAGCAAGATTCAGCAAAATCCAGGTGGCCCCTCCTCCAGTCCGAGAGTCCGTCCATAGGGCGTGTCAGTCACCTGTGTTGAGCGTCTCTCTTCCCCTCATTGCTTTGCAGGGTGAAGCACCAAGTGGAATATCTGGGGCTGAAAGAGAACATCCGCGTACGCAGGGCAGGATTTGCCTATCGACGGGTCTTTCACAAGTTTCTACAAAGGTAAGGCCATCTCTGTGAGTGCTGGAGGGACCCCCGAGCGGTGCACTCTGCCATTGCACCAGGAATCAGCGCACCTAGATCCTCACCTGGCCTGGGAGCTCCAGAGAGGACCTCTTGTTTCTGAAGGCATCTGAGCTGCGGTCACCGAAAGCCCGTCAGCTAATGTGCGCCCTTTCCCGGCAGGTACGCCATCCTGACGGCAGAGACGTGGCCGTGCTGGCGCGGGGACGAGCGCCAGGGCGTGCAGCACTTGCTGCGGTCGGTTAACATGGACACTGACCAGTATCAGATGGGCCGGAGCAAGGTCTTTGTCAAGAACCCAGAATCGGTAAGTGGCCCTGCTCCTGCCCATCTCCCCTAAGCAGGACCGGCACCAGGTTTTCTGGCACCCTAGGCGCTGGACCATTTCGCCACCCCACGTGCGGGTCTCGCGGCTCCGGTGGACCTGCCGCAGGCATTCCCGCGGAGGGTCCGCTTGTCCGGGCTGCAGTGGAGCTGCCGCAGGCATGCCTGCAGCAGTCCACCCGAGCCGCGGGACCAGCGAACCGTCCGCAGAAATGCCTGTGGCAGGTCCACCGGAGCCGCAGATCAGCAGACCCTCCACAGGCACGACTGCGGCAGCTCCACCGGAGCCGCCTGCCCCTCCAGCAAAATACCGCCCCGCATAATGCGGGCGCCTAGGCGACTGCCTAAGTCACCTAATGAAAGCGCCGCCGCCCCTAAGACCGGAGCGCTGCTGCAAGTGGGTTCACCATTGCCCCAGGGATTATCAAGGATTCCAGGCAGGCAATGATGTGCTTAGCAGCCCCAAAAATCACCCGGCTCCATCCGGCACAGATGCCAGAAGGGGTAGCAGTCACCAGGCATCACAACGAAATTGGTGCAAAGTAGAGTGACAGGTGTCCCGATTTATAGAGACAGTCCCGATATTCAGGGCTTTTTCTTATATAGGGACCTATTATCCCCCACCCGTCCCGATTTTTCACACATGCTATCTGGTCACCTAGGCAAAGGGCCTCCTGCCGGTGTCTGTGACTCGTGTTGCTCCTCCCAGGGCTGCCCTGCAACTATGGCGAACTCCATGGAGGGATCTAGGGCAGGAAGCAACCTAGGCACAAGTCAAGGCTCAGGATCTGATTTCAGTAGCACTCACACTGCCTGGGTCCTGGCCCCGGTCCGGAGGCTCTGCATCTTAACTTAATTTTAAATGAACTTTTTAAACATTTAAACCTTATTACTTCAGACACATAGTTTAGTTCTTCTTATTATAAACTTATAGAAAGAGACTTTCTAAAAACATTAAATGTTACTGGCTCGCGAAACCTTAAATCAGAGTGAATAAATGAAGACTTGGCACAGCACTTCTGAAAGGTTGCCGACCCCTGATCTAGGAAATGACAGCATTTCCAAGAGAGGCGTGTTCAGCAGAGAGCTCCTGGGCTCGTTAATTTGGGGGTAAACACCCAACATTAGAGGGTGTAAAAAAACATAAACTGAATCAGTGTCGAATGTTTTCACCAATTTCCCCAGCCTTGGCTCACGGGGGCTCGGCTGATGGGTAGAAGAGAGGAGGCTTTGGGGAGCCTGCCCTTCTGGTTCCCCACCCCCATGGGGAATGAAGAAAACTGGGTGCAGCCCCCCTAAAGTCAACTTGGTGTCCTCTCTCATCCAGTGCAACCTAGAGGGAGTTATAGCTCAGACCGAGAGAGGTTTAGATGAGATCGAAACCTGTCTGTCCGTCTCAAACTATTTCTGCAGCCCCTAAGGAGAGCACAGGTTGGCTCTGTCTTGCGACCCCACCTCTGCATAGGTCTGGCTGGGTCTCACGTGCCCTGCGTGTTTGTGTTTTACTGTCACCAGCTCTTTCTGCTGGAGGAGATGCGGGAGCGGAAGTTTGATGGCTTTGCCCGAATTATCCAGAAGGCCTGGCGGAAGCACATCGCCATCCGGAAGTACGAACAGATGCGAGAGGAAGGTAAGAGAGCCGAGAGCTGCGCCAGCAGACCCAGAGCAGGAGATTCTGTGGAGACACTGAGCAGAGAGCTGATACAACCTGGGGTAATTGCATGTACCCCGGCTGGCATGCCATCTTCTCGCCTGCTGGATTGCACAGGGCGGAGCAGCTGGGGAGCCGTTCGATGGGGGCGGGGAAGCAGGCAGGGCACAAAGGGAGCTCTTGCCAACGTTTGACAATGGCTTTTTCATACATTTTAGTTTAAAAAGCAACATATCTAGCATTTGGGGGACTGGGACGCAGAACTCCTGGGTTCTGTTCCTGGTTGTGGGTCTGGAATGAGAGGAGTGGGAAGCAGGACTCCTGGGTTCTGTTCCTGGTTGTGGGTCTGGAATGAGAGAAGTGGGAAGCAGGACTCCTGGGTTCTATTTCCAGCTCTGGGAGAATGTGTGGCCCAGGGGTTAGAATAGCGGGGACTGGGTGGTAGGACACCTGGGTTCTATTCTGCTTCTGAGAGGAAGAGAGGTAGGGGATTTAGAGCAGTGGAATGGGGGAAGCAGGAATCCTCAGCTCTTTTACAAGCTTTCCGTGATTTCCTCTGTGTTTTCCAGCAAGCCACTTATTTCTCCATGCCTCTGTTTCCCCTGGGGTGTCATGAAGCTTAACTAATTAATAAATGTTTGTAACATAATATGGAAGCGCAGGGTATTACTACTTGTACTATTAATGCCACTGCAAGTGTTTACTAAAAGCGAAAGGAGAGATACAAGCAGCTAAAATAATGGTGCAAAGAAGGCCAGGCATGTCCCCCCATTCACCCCATTCCACAACACAAGCATTAGATGGCAGTGAGTGTCATTAAATGTTTACAAACTTCAGACAGCTAAAAGAAAACACTTTATGTGACATATAATTAACCTGTGGAACTTGCTGCTGCAGGACATTATTGAGACAAGCAGCTCAGCAAGATGGGACATTTATATGACCAAGAATAGCATTTTCAGTTAGAATAGCTAGGACAAAAATCTCATAAGCTATAAATGCTCAGGCTTCAGGGCGTATATTGGGGGTCAGGAAGATATGTCCACCCTCCAGGTATAGGGTTGCACAGTGAAGTAGTCTGTGGAGTTTTAACGCCGTCCTCTGAAAGCCTCCAACATGGGGACGATATACCTGCCTGGACGGGCCACTGACTCACTCTGCGACTGACTCTTGTTGCTGTGTGTCCCTGCCCAGCTTCCCACATCCTGTACAATTTCAAGGAAAGGAGGAAGAACAGCATCAACCGGAATTTTGTGGGCGATTATCTGGGCATGGAGGACAGGCCTGAGCTGCGTCAGTTCATGGGGAAGAGGGAGCGGATAGACTTCGCCGACTCGATCACCAAGTATGACCGGAGATTCAAGGTAAATGGACTCGTCCGGGGTGGGCAGGGATGGGGCGGGGAACGGGATTTCCCCTCCTCACCCAGGGGCAGGTGCTGAGAGATTCCTCTCGGAAAGGGAGAGGCAAATCCCAGACTGCGCTATAGGGACGGGCAATCTCCTTCTTTATGGTCCTCTCAATGGCCCTGCTGTCCGTGGGATCCCATATCCATTTCTCCGGCAGGGTTGCAGTCAGTCAGGTCCCAGATGTGTCCATTGCTCCCTGCCTGGGAGCTGGCAGCTGCTCGGTTTTTAAAGGCATCGCATGAAAATGAGATCTGCTTGCCCCTGCCCAGACAGAAACACAGAGAGATTTTGGAGGGGCCTGGGAGCGGGGTGGGAATTCTCCCCTTCTGAAGTCTGCAGACAGTGACTAGTTTAACCACCCCTACCCAGCGATGACCCCAAAGTGCTGACCTCCCCTCCCCAGCTTCGCCCACTGTTGCCCTGGAGTCACCGGTGCTGCTCCCTGTGAGATGTGGTGATTGACTCCCCTGGGTCAGTTCGGGCTCCTCCTGCTGGCACTCGCCTCCCCTCACACTGCTGCCCCATCTCTCCCCCTAGCCCATCAAGCGTGACTTCATCCTGACCCCCAAGTACTTCTACCTGATTGGCCGCGAGAAGGTCAAGAAGGGTCCCGAGAAAGGCCAGATCAAGGAGGTGCTGAAGAAGAAGGTGGAGATCCAGGCCATCTGCAGAGTCTCCCTCAGGTGATCCCGGCAGCTGGCAGGGCCCCTAGTAGCCTGGACCTCGCCCACCCCCCAGCCCTCTGCAAGGTCTTGGGACCACAAATGTGGGTCTGGCTGCATGTGGGCATAGTGACTCCTCCCCCAAGAGTCCTGAGCTTTACCCCCCACAACCAGGGAACGAACCCACTGCTATTGCCTCAGCCCTATAGGCACCCAGCTCAACTACTCCTACCAATGCCCCGGGCCCTCAGTATGGCATGCGTTGGTGGGCTGGCTCTCCTGCTGTCCCCCAGTCTCCCTTCTTCCTGGTGGAGGTGAAGACGTCACAGACCGGGCTGGGGGTGCAAGGAAGGGGTTGCATGGGGAGGCTGGAGGCAAAGCATCACATTCTGTGGACAGCTTTACAAATCAGCAGCTCTCTGGCCCTTGTGATCTCCAGATGGGTTCGGATGGCCTCCAGCCAGCCCTAGGGTTCCTCCCAGCTGGACTCTGATGCCCTCTTCTCTGGTTCTTTGTCTGGCCAGCACGAGGCAGGATGACTTCTTCATCCTCCACGAGGAGGAAGCCGACAGCTTCCTGGAGTCCATCTTCAAGACAGAGCTCATCAGCCTGCTTTGCAAACGCTACGAGGAGCTGACCCAGCGCAAGCTGCAGCTCAGCTTCGCTGACACGTGAGCGGCAGTGGGGCTCCTGGGGGAGGGAAGGCGGGGGCAGCTGGGGCCGATCTGCCGGCCGGCTCCACCTATTGGAGAGCCCTGTGTTCCCAGCGCTGGGAGGAGCATAGGGGCTACTGGTTAGAGTGGGGGGGATTGGGAGGCAGGACTCCTGGGTTCTATCCCCAGCCAGGGGCAGCGCTAGGCATTTCGCCACCCCAAGCATGGCACAGGCAGGCTGCGTTTGGCAGCTTGCCTGCGGGAGGTCCACCGAAACCACGGGACCAGCGGACCCTCCACAGGCAAGCCGCCGAAGGCAACCTGCCTGCCGCCCCTGCGGCGCCGGCAGAGCACCCCCTGCGACTTGCCGCCCCAAGCACGCACTTGGGTGCTGGGGCCTGGAGCCGCCCCTGTCCCCAGTCCTGAGAGGGGAGTGGGGTCTAGTGGCTAGAGTGGGGGTGGGCTGAGGAGGCAGGACTCCTGAGTTCTATTATCAGCCCTAAGAGGGGAGTGGGGTCTAGTGGCTAGAGTGGGGGGTGCTGATTGGGAGGCAAGACTCCTGGGTTCTGTTATCAGCCCTGAGAGGGGAGTGGGGTCTAGTGATTAGTAGGTGGGGGGATGATTGGGAGGCAGGATTCCTGGGTTCTATCCCCAGCCCTGAGAAGGGAGTGGGGGCTAGTGGTTAGAGTAGGGGTGGGATTGGAAGGCAGGACTCCTGGGTTCTATCCCCAGCCCTAAGAGGGGTGTGGGATTATAGACTGGCTGGTAGGGGAGGTCATTAGTTTAGTCTGGGGGCTCTGTTGCGAGTAGCGGGTAGTTAGGAGAAGGCTGTGACCCTGATTTGTCAAGTTCAGTGACACTAGGGCTTTTAAAGCAAAGATCCCCCACAGGTGGGGGGGCCCTGGTTGGACCCTGAGTCCTGACAGCCTTTCTCCCCACTTGCTCAGACTACAGTTCCGGGTGAAGAAGGCAGGGTGGGGTGGAGGCGGCACACGCAGCATAACGTTCCTGAGGGGCCAGGGCGACGTGGCCGTCTTCAAAGCAGGAGGCAAGACCCTGACGGTCAGCATCGGGGACGGGCTCCCCAAGAACTCCAGTGAGTGTCGGCGGTGGGTCCTTTGCCCTTGGGGGGTGGGGAAGGGGGGCTGTTCTGTCGAGGTTCACCCAGAGGATGGTGGCGCTTCTGCGCCCTGGTCTTTGTTGTGCCGAGCGCGTGTACGGAACCAGGCCTGTTGCGCCCGGGATAAACACTGACTGCAAAATAAACAGGCCGTTCCGGCTGGGTGATGGCACCCCCCACTAACAGCACCTCAGGCCCACGCGGAAACCCGCTGTGAGCTGCGTTAGCAGGGGCTCCGCTCAGTGCCTGGAGTCCTGCAATCTCCAGTCGTGGGGTCAGGAAGCATGTCGCACAATGTGGGCTTCAGGACTCTGTCCCGCGTGGTTAGAGTGGTCGGGGGCAGGGAGCCTGGGTTCTATCCCCAGCTCTGGGAGGGGAGTGATGTCTAGTGGTTAGAGTAGGTGGGCTTGGGAAGCAGGACATCTGGATTCTGTCCTCAGCTCTGGGAAAAAAGTGATGTCTAGTGGTTAGAGTAGGGGGGACAGGGAGGCAGGACACCTGGGTTCTGTCCTCAGCTCTGGGAAAGGAGTAATGTCTAGTGGTTAGAGTGGGGGGGGGAACAGGGAGACATGATGCCTGGGTTCTATCCCCAGCTCTGGGAGGGGAGTGATGTCTAGTGGTTAGAGTGAGGGGCTTGGGAAGCAGGACACCTGGGTTCTATCCCCAGCTCTGGAAGGGGAGTGGGGTTGTAAAATGGCTGGGGGGGTGGGTGTCATCATTTTAGTCTGGGGGCTGTGTGGAGAGTGGAGTGGATTTTCCCCTCTGCTGACTGTGAAAGGGGGACGTGCTGCCGAAGGGCAGCAGTGCAGCTTGCTTGGTGAGTTAGGAAGTGGAGGAATGGCAGGTTTTACTGGCCCACCACGGTTTGCAATGAGCCAAATGTGGACCGACGACGCCCTAATGAGCCTGGGCCCAGCCCCCATCCACCCGCTCTCTTTTGTCCCAACAGAGCCCACTAAGAAAGAAATCCAGAAGAGCAGAGGCCACCACAAGCAACCGGCGCCTTCCAGAAATGCCCCACAAGCCCCAAGAGGTGAGGCGGACAGAGCCAAAGGGGGGTCCTGCCTCAGGGGCCATGTGAGAGCCAAGCCGCACTCTGGGAAGCCTGTTGAGTCGAAGGCGACCCCAGAACCCCCAAGGAGAAGGGGGGTCCTGTAGCCCAGCTGGAAGTTACCGTCCAGGGCTGTAAAACTGTGTCCGTTCCAGCCAGGACATCAGGGCTTGTGGCTCTATGGAGGGTCCCCTGCACCCTGAGAACCTGACCCCTTGGGGCTACCAGCCACCTGGGGGCGCTCAGGGGCCATCCCCCGGCAAACCTTCAGTGGAGGGTGGGGGCAGGAATGAATGGCTCCGGGGACTGAGCCAGGGATAGAGAAGTTTTGCTTCTTGGCACCCAAAGTTGCCGCCATCTGACGGCCCTTCAGTGGCACGTGTGAAATGAGTTGCTAGTTCTCAGACCAGCCCCTGTTGAGCAGGTGTCCCTGTTACAAAAAAACAACTGTCTCAGCTGCTTCTGGCTGGCAGGCCTGGTGCCAGTCTCCGCGGAGGGGCCAGGCTGTGGCTACTGATGCTGAGCTCTCATCTCCGCCCTACGGAGCCCAGGTCAGAGGCGGCAGTTTGCCTGGAATTGTTCCTCTTTGGTGGAGAACGAGAGGGCTGCCTCCAGTGCTGTGAATTCAGCCCCAAAGCTCACATTAAAGGGTCCAGATTGGGCAAAGGCATGTCAGCAGAGCCCCCCACCCCCATTTCGGAAGTGCACTGAGTGTCCACGGAGGGGTTAATCCAAGTTCCAAGTCAGAGAATAGAATCAGAGAAGATTAGGGTTGGAAGAGACCTCAGGAGGTCATCTAGTCCTGGCTTTACCTTTTCAGATGGAAAAGGCAGCGGGCCCAATGGCCAGCAGCCCCTGGATTGGGAATCAGGACAGCTGGAATCTAGTCCTGGCTTGGCCACTGACTCAGATTCCCTGCCTGGGTAATGGGCTACATAAGGCTGCAGATGGCACCGGCTGAATGGGTGGGTGTGAAGTATTACAGGGTAACCGATCCCCGTCCGGTGGTTCTTTCAGGGACCTGCAGGAACGGCGCTGCCCAGTTCCCCCGTAATGACAACCGGCAGCGGGAGCAGATGTACACCACGACCCAGAAAAAGGCACAGGGGCCTCCTGCCGCCATGCTGCCTAAGCAGGGCATGAGCCACAGGACAAGGGCAAGACCCCCCTCGGAGCAAAACTTGGAGTTCCTGAATGTGCCCGACCAAGGGGTGGCAGGGTAGGTGTTGCGAAAGTCGGGCCCTTCTGCACCAACCGGTTAGAGAGGCTGCGTGCTGCCAATGCCACTCCCAGGGTTCTCCCTCGCCTTGGAGCTGGGACATTTGCTCTTCTTTTTCTAATCAGTTCCCTGCTGCTGCATCCAGCCGGGACACAGTGCAGCCTGCCCATTCATCACGGTGGGGAAGATCAGCAGCACCTCTCCAGCACTGGGCTGTGTGAACTTGCAGAGAGGAGCCAAGAGGAAGAGGCTGTTTAGACAGAGAGTTTCTGTCACATCATCCCCTGCAGCGCTCCCCTTGGGCGGTGACCCTACCAGCACCCATGCAGCCCGGGAATGGGAGACCTGGGGGGAAAGTCCAGACAGTGGCCAGACAGTGGCACTAGGGAATAAGCAAAGAGCGCTCTAACCTGTGTGCCCCTCTGGAAAGCCTCTGTCCCTGTTGGTATGCTCGGGGTTGGGGTCAGGTTTAGAGGGCCGGAGGGTCTGGGGAATCCACCCACAGGAGCTTGTGACCCTCCTGCCCTTGGAAGGGAAAGGGAGCCTCCTCTCTCTGCTGGGTCCCCACTGCCCTGTTCCTGCCACGTTCTGCTGCTGCACGACCCCTTTGCGGCCCGCGCTGAGCGGGTGCCTTTTGTTCTTTGCCCCTCCAGCATGCAGAGGAAAAGAAGTGTCAACCAGCGGCCCCCTCCGGCGGGACGTCCCAAGCCCCAGCCCAAGGTCACCAGCCCGCGCTGCCAAGCGCTGTATCAGTACATCGGGCAGGACGTGGATGAGCTCAGCTTCAACATCGGTGACGTCATCGACATCCTGCTGGAAGGTATGTACGAGGTACCTGTTGTGCCCCCCCGTCCCGTCTCATACACCTGAGCAGGGGCTGTCAGTGCAGCCCAGCGGGCGGAGGGGTGTAAGGAAAGGAGAGGAGTCTATGGACAGAGCAACCCCACCGTGCTGTAGCCTCCTTCCACCTCTGCAAGCTGGGCTGCCAGGGGGTCAGAAGGTGTCTCTGGGGCTGATTGGCCTCGTCCTCGTTTCTTTAGAAGTCCCTCCTGCCCTGGGTCTGGGCTACACACATGCCATCAGCAGGGATGTCCAAAGAACGCGGGATCCTGCTCAGTGCTGTTTGCTCAGCGCAGGTGGTCTTGGCATGAAGGACATGGCTCTGTCGGCTAGCTGGGACACCCTCTTCCCTGTCCCGTGTGGCCTTTTCTCAGGGCGATGGGACATGACACACTTTTTGGCTGCCTGCTCTAGCGGCTTTGTGTGATTCTCGGACTCTCTGGGAGCCTTTTCCGTGGCTTAGTTGCTTAAGAACCTCTCAATAAGCCCTTAGGAACATTTCATCTTGGTTGTCCTCTGCCATCGGGACTTCAGTGCCAGCCACTTGTGCTCTCATGAGCAACACGTTATTTGTTGTACCATCCAGCTGGTTTTTCCTCAGTATATCTGTGTATACCTGGCAGGTTAATGCAGCAGCGGCACTTCGCCTTTCGCTGCACAGTCGTAAAGCAGAGGAGACATCCACCACATGGCGTGGGTTGGATCCTTATGCTGGCCACTTTCCAAAGGCTTCCTCTCCTCCCGCCGAAGCATTGGCCTGAGGATTAGCTGCTTCACCTCACAATCACGTGAGAGACTGCGGTCTAGGTAAAGGAACCTGGACACAGCACCCACCAAAATATCGTTAAACTGGGTTACGGTGGAGGATATGGGTCACCTGCAGATGGATGCCTCAGATGGACAAAAAGACTAAAGAACCAGAATGAAGAATCAAGACCAAAGAACTTAGCAGAAGCATGGAACCTGTTTGCAGAGGCTGAAAAATTTAATGGAGCCATCGGGTGCAGCCGTCAGGGAGTGTTTCTGTCTCAGGGTCCCCGCTGCCCTTCGTACCAGCCATATTGAATACCTATTCGCTTGTTCAGGAGTGGGACCCTCAGAGGACAAGCAGAGCAACCCTGGCTTCCTGCCTCTGACCGAGGAAAATGCACCTGCTGAATTGTCATGTACAATCATCTTTCCCGTGTTGTGGTCGTGGAATTAACACACGATGTTGGGGAAGTGTGAGCTACCAAGGACAATCTGACTTCCCCGGGGAGTCTGCTCATAGCCTCAGAGGCCTTTCTTTGCTCCTTGCGAGCTGCTGGGAGGGGTTGATGATGATGTGCGCAGTTGTATTTTTGTAGCTGGCTGGCAAGCAATCTGTTTGGAGAACATTTCACTCATCGATTTCTAAGGCCAGAAGGGATTGATACTATCCTGTCTTCTGACTTCCTGCATAACCCAGGCCAGAGCACTTCAATACAAGCCATAAGATTTTGTCATATGGTTTTGCTGGGGTGGTAATCTTGACACTTAAGGTTAAATTGGACAAATAGTTTCTAAAACAGGATGAGTAACAATCCTTAAAAAGACTGCTCTCAGCCAGGCAGCAACTGAGCTATGCTCTGGGTTTGGGCTGGACCTATGTAGGCTTGCTATGGCGAACCTTGGGTACGTGTACCACTCTGTCATGAAGCCCACCAACCAAACACACACCTGTACCCAGCTCTCTCTCTCTCGCACACCCCGTCCAAGTAAGACTGAGGTTGCAGGTCACAAATACCATGCCAGTGGCATTGCTCGTACCCTGCACTGAATACTAATGATCACGTCACTTTTTTCCAGATCCCTCCGGATGGTGGAAAGGTCGGCTTCATGGCAAAGAAGGGCTCTTCCCTGGGAATTACGTGAAGAAGATCTGAGTGAGCCTCGGTCCGCAGGCTGCCTGGACGGGTGGAGCAGAGATAGGAGTGAATGAATTCATCCAACCTCATATTCTGATAAACAGAAACCAGGCCCTGCCTGGTGAGCACTGGCTCCCCTTGCCGACTGGGAGGGACAGCTGCAGGCCAGATGTGGAGCAGATGGACAGCTCTTCAACAGCCAAGCATGATGCAGAAACTATGGCACAAGCGTTGTTTGGATTCCCAGACCCAGGCGTTGTCAATTACGCTTGTATTTAAAGTTGGGTGGGTGGGGGCGGAGTTAACGCCAGATGGCTGCTGGGCGGCTACGTGTTGTGCCATTCCGCTGAAGCTGCCACTTTACGAAGTGCTTCGACTCCCTTCCGGTTTCCTTTCCCTCGCTGCGTGACTCTGCTGCTCTGCTGTTGTCTGTGACCTGGAGCAACATCGCATTGTCTGCAAAAGTCACCTGCACTGATTTCTGTCGCGAGTTAAGATTGTAAGCTCTTTGGAGCAGGGACCAGCTCTTTGTTACACATTTGTACAGCTCCTAGCACAGCGGGACAGGAAGAGTACAAGTAGTAAGTAAGAATAATGTTGTCCTCACTTATAGCAGTGGTGACTTCGACCGTGTGACTCGGCACATAGCACCCATACGTTGTTGCTGTTGCACACTGAATCCTGACCCTGGAGCTGTGGGGAAAGCAGAGATGGGGGAGCCGAAATCCCCAGGAATTTCAGCCACGGTTAATCTCAGCCATGGTTAACGACTGATTTCCGCAGGGCCCCCCGCAGTGATATAGGAACTCTGGCCTCCAAGATGGTGGTTCCCACCTTAGTACAAACCCTGGGACCAACACCATGGGGATGCTCTTCTGAGACTGCACAGTTACCTCAAAGAAGACGATTCTGTATCTAGATTTTGCTGGAGGGTGTGGAGCAAGGAATCCAGCCGTTCCCGCACGATAGCTCAGGTACAGTCTCCTTTCGATACGTCTGAGTGGCGAAGCGTTATGCTGAACTGCTCGGCCAAACCATGTGGGCCCCACAGGGGATTTGGATGTGTATTCAGCAGGGAATTCTAACAACGCTACCTCCAGAACAACACGGGTCTAGGCGAGAAAGTGACACCCTGGGAACCCAGTGCCACAGAACCGTGTGCGTGTATTGCTGTTATCTGACTGCCTGGGGAAAAAGTCACGGGGAGTATTTCACTGAAGTGCTGAGAGCCAATTTTTCTTTGGGGAAGGGAGTTTATTTTCAGGCAAGTCAGGTCATACAGCCCTGGTTGACTGGGATGCTCCAAAATCACTGGCTCAACAGATGCAGGGATTTGTCATGACTAATAAAGAGCTTGGACTGCCCCAAATTAGCAGATCAGTAAAGGGAGAATTTTGCTTTCTTTTGTATGCTAGGTTGACTGTGAATGGATGTTCATCCTATATCGTCAGATGATTTTTGGTGGGCCGCATGTTTTGATTTATCTTCATGATTCTCACCCCTAGTAAAGTAGGAGACACAGACTGAAGCTGGGAAAATAATTGTTCCGAATTTGCATTGCTCTTCCCGTGCAAATGTTGCCTTTGGGATCTGGAAAATGGGCTTTGTTATTTTTCTCCGAACGGTTTGAAAACTTCTCAGCACAGACCCCTCAGCCCTTCCGTTGATGAGTCATTTTTGTGGAGAAAAAGGTGGCAAAACTGTCCTTGTGAGTTGGCTAAAACTTTTGCCTCATTCCTGTTTTTCTGACCGGACATCCGTGAAAACTGGGAGCGAGAGTCTCTGCAGGTGGTCGGTAGAAGCTGGGCCTACACAGGTAGTGTGACAGATTCTGCTGCAGGTCGCCCACAAGCGCTCCAATTAAGTTGTTCCACTGTAACTAAATAACTGAATAACCCACTATTAATTGGGCCGGAGAAGGAGCAAGAATCGCTCTAGCCCAGTGCTAAGGGGCCTCACCTGAGAGGTAGCAGATCTCTTCTCCTCATAGACAGAGAGGAGACTTGAATTGGGGGAGGAGGAAGGGTGTCCCAAGTGAGTGCCCTAACCACTGAGCTAAAGGTTGTAAGAGAGGGCAAGCTGCCTTTGCCTCCTTGTTGCCATTTTGTGTGGTGTTAGGCAGCCTCCAAGCATGTCTACTGCATATAAATTAGGGGGTGTAAGGGCCGACTTTCTAATGTGCCAGGGGGTGCTCCCCAGGCCCCACCCCCACTCCACCCCTTCCCCAAGGCCCCACCCCTGCCCCACCTCTTCCTGCCCCCTCCTCTGAGCACACCCTGCTCCTCCCCACTGCTTCCCACCGCACCTCCAGCCCCCTCCAGCACTTCCTGCCCCCTCCCACCCCAGTCAGCAGGGTGGGTGGGAGGAGCTGGTGGGGGAGGGAGGCCTGATAGGAGGCTGATGCCTGTCGTCCCCAGTCTGTGGATTGCAAGCCGCAATAGAGGGGATGGGGTTTGGGACATATCCCTCTCCTTGGCATCTCCCATGGGCTAGCTTCAGCGGCTCTCGGCTTAGCATGCTGGCTTTTTTGGCTCGCATTTGTAGGCACCCATCTATCACACGAGGCCCCAAGGCGCCCAGCTCAGGCTTTGCACAGCCCAGGGGTGTTCCTGTGAGTTTCTAGATAGAAGTTTGCAGGCTCAGTGTCACAACGCCCAAGTCTCTTTGTGGAGCAGGGTCTCACTGGCTGGGCTACTCCGTGTGCGCTAAAGACCAGGCTCTTTTTCGGCACTGACAAATTGTGCTCTCTCCTCTTCTCAGGGTCTTATGCTGTTTGCAACAAGGCAGATATCTAATAATTAGCTCACCTTCTCCATAGATCTCAAAGCCCTTTCAAAGGAGGTTAGTAGTGTTAGCTCCCTTGTACTGCTGGGGAAACTGAGGCACGGAAAGAGGCAGTGACTTACCCAAGGCCCTCCACCTGTGGCAGAGCCAGGAATAGACATCAGGTCTCCTGAGTCCCAGCACAGCACTCTGTCCACCAGCATTGACCGGGAGGAACTGTTTCTATTTTTGCAAGGCTTCTCGTGATGTTTCCAGAAGTCTGAGAGCTGGGCATGAATGTAGGAAGGCCTGACCAGAGGGGAGCGTGAATCTGGAGGAACTCCAACATAGCGATCTCTCCCTGACCCCCCGCCCATGCATGCTCCCATCCCTTCTCCCAGGATTTGCCTGCTCCACTACCCACAAACACCCCATGGTACCACCTGCCGCCCTGTATCCCAGAGGCCTCCCATACTGCTGTGACCACCTGGGGTAGTAGCAAAAGGAGCAGGGATGTTTGGGGGAGACTTAGAAGGGTTAGTTCAAAGAGCGGGAGCTGTGCTTGGGGCAGGAATCAGCCCCTCCAGGCCTTAGTCCTGGTGCTTCATCTTTCCCTGCTACCAGCTGACGCCTCTGTGCCCGGGAGATGGGACAGTTGTGTGTGTGTATGCTCCAAGCGGCCAGTCCCATCTGCCCCCACACACACACACACACACCCCGGCCCCACTTCGTATGAGCTTTGGGTCTGTCTTCACTGTAGCATTAGCCCAGCGTCGCGCCCAGGTTTTGCCCCAACCCCGTCCTCTCCACACACAAATCCTTCTCTCCTGAGTGCTTGGGGGAAGGGGGCTTATACCCAGGCTGGCTGACCCTGGCTTAGAGCCCAGGTGCTGCTTTCACTGGCTGGGAATCCTCCTACTTTGCAGTGAGGACAAAAGTTAAATCACTCAAGCACTGACAGTCTTCCAATGCCGTCCAACAATTCCCTCCCCTTCCCTGCCCGCCCTACAGAAGGGTAGGGCGCTTGGAGCTAGGGTTAGGGTTCCCATGGGTAGAGCTTTCCGCCTTAGGGTTCCTATGGGTAGGGCACTTGGAGCTAGGGTGAGGGTTCCCATGGGTAGAGCTTCCCGCCCTAGGGTTAGGGTTCCTATGGGTAGGGCACTTGGAGCTAGGGTTAGTGTTCCTAAGGTTAGGACTCTTGTAGCTAGGGTTAGGGTTTCTATGGGTAGGGCTTCCCGTCCTAGGTTGAGGGTTCCTATGGGTAGGGCACTTAGAGCTACGTTTAGGGTTCCTATGGGTAGGGCTTTCAGCCCCAGGGTTAGGGGTCCTAAGGGTAGGGAACCTCCCCCCAGGGTTAGGGTTCCTATGGGGAGGGCATTTGAAACTAGGGTTAGGGATCCTGTGGGTAGGGCTTTCCGCCCTAGGATTAGGGTTCCTATGGGTAAGTGACGCTGCCCTAGGATTAAGGTTCCTATGGGTAGGGCACCTGGATCTAGGGTTAGTGTTCCTAAGAGTAGGTCACCTGCAGCTAGGGTTAGGTTTTCTATGGGTAGGGCACTTGGAGCTAGGGTTAGGGTTCCGATGGGTAAGTGACGCTGCCCTAGGGTTAGGTTTTCTATGGGTAGGGCACTTGGTGCTACTTTTAGGTTCCAATGGGTAGGGCTTCCCGCACTTGGGTTAGGGTTCCTAAGTGTAGGGCACTTGGAGCCAGGGTTAGGGTTCTGATGTGAAGGGAACTTGGGGTTAGGGTTAGGGTTCCTATGGGTAGGTCTTCCCGCCCCAGATTTAGGATTCCTAAGAGTAGGGCACTTGGAGCTAGGTTTAGAGTTCCTATGGGTATGGCTTCCCTCCCTAGGATTACGGTTCCTAAGTGCAGGGCCGGCTTTAGGAAGTGCGGGACCCAATTCAAACAATTTCGACATGGCCCTTGCAGGGATGACTTAAAAGAAAAACCACATATGAAAAAACACGTGGGGCTTGTATTCACGGGGCGGTTTTCTGAGTCTTTGACGGCACTTCGGCGGTGAGTCCTTCACTCGCTCCAAGTCTTCAGCGGCACTGAAGGACCCAGTTCCCAAGCGTTGCCGAAGATCCAGAGTAAGCGAAGGATCCGCCGCTGAAATGCCGTCGAAGACCCGCAGAGAGTGAAGGACCCGCCACTGAAGTGCTGCTGAAGACCCAAAGCACCGCCAGGTGAGTAAAAATAAAAAGGCGCCTCTAGCCAGGGAAGGGATTCTCACCAGGCGCGGGGCCTGATTCGGGGGAATTGGTGGAATAGGCCGAAAGCCGGCCCTGCCCAGACACACAACCCACCGTGTGCCCAGAAGGACAGATACATTCTCCCACAGTTCAGTGGGAAAGAATCAGCGAGTGGCTCATCTCCCTGTGGCACGAGGGCCCATGGGCTACATCCCCGGAAATCCTGGCGACACACAGGGGTGGGGAGTGCCACCCCGGTGAGGAGCCAGGAACTCAGGGCTTTGCAGTGTGTGTTTCTCAAATGCGGCCACCGTAGCCACATGAGGCCACCAGGGGCCTTTCGTGCTGGGTGATTGTGGAGGGGGCAAGCAGTGTTGACAAGCATCACTTTTCACAGAGAGTGACTTACGAGCTAGCAAGTCCTTTTTTTAAAAAAAAGCAGCCAAAAAATGCAAAAGAAACCACAACAAAAACACATTATTTGTTTCTATTCTGTTTAGGTCCCGTAACGAACAGAGACGACTGTACAGTATATTTATTATTGAGCTTGCAATAAAAACAAAATTACGGTCTGGACATGGCTACGTGCAGATTTATTTATTTTTCCTGAAGTTGATTAAGTGTGTTAGGAAACATTGTCCGAGCAGCCACAAGCGAGAGTTGGTGGCCGCACTGTGAGGCCACCGAAAAGTTTCTTGTGTGACCCCATCACCCAAGCTAACTCTGTGGTGAAATATTCCCAGTGTTGTGAAGCACTTTAGCAGGTCGGTCAATGGCTATTAGCCAGGATGAGCAGGGACACAGCCCCATGCTCTGGGTGGCCCTGACTGCCAGATCCTGGGACTGGGCGATGGGATGGAGCACTCGATAATTGCCCAGTTCTGTTCATTCCCTCTGCAGCACCTGGCACCGGCCACTGTCGGAAGACTAGATACTGGGCTAGCTGGACCATTGCTCTGACCAGTCTGGCCATTCTTATGTTCTTATGATCTTATAACGTGCCCTCCACAGAACAGAGAAATGGGAAGATTGGGCCACCTGGCAGGACCTCTCTTGTAATCCTCCAGCCGCTCCATGCCCGTTTGGTGTTTACTATTGCGTTATCTACCCTGCCCCAGCCACCGCCGCTGGAATTCTGCCCTCTATGGATGCCCACCTGTCAGCACCCCATTGGCCAAAGTACCTCTGCCAGACACAGCAGGCTGGCCTCAGACCCCCTGGTGTCCACCCTCCCCTTCCCAATGCTCCGTGGGAGAGAGCCTGCTGGTGCTGCCCAAGGAGAGGAGGGTATGTTTGGGGAGCAGGGGGTTTCTAAGGGCCGAAATAGCTGAGGGGGGACAGAGTAAAGACCATAGGGGCTGTGGGGTTTCACTTCTCACTGCAGCCTTCTTTCCACCTTCTTTGTGTCGTTATGCAAATGTGTGTAAATTTGCAATCTGCTGGTTGTGCTTTGAGGTCTGCAGGCAGAAGGTGATGAAAAGGTCAGTTCTAGCAGGCACAGCGCAGCGCTCCACTGCCTGTCTGGCCAGCACAGGTGCTGGAACTAGGGGCACTGGGAGATTAAGTCCCCCCCTCCCCAGGATGCTGCAAAATTGACTCTGGTGACTTTGGAGAAGGGGAGGAAGGAGATGAAAGAGGGGGCAGGAGACAAGGGATGGGAGGGAGACCAAAGGAGGGGGGCAGGGGACAAGGGGAGGTTGCTGAATACTTGGGGGAGGGTGGTGATTTATAAAGCCAGACGGGACCATCTCTGACCTCCTGTATCACACAGGCCAGAGAACTGCCTCAAATAATTCCTACAGTTGATCTTTTAGGAAAACATCCCAGCTGGAGATGAGAAGGGGATGGCTGAGTAAATGTCCAGCAGGGCCCTGCAGTGGGGAAGGATGAGTGAATATGCCTGTGGGTGAGGGGACAGAATATGTGGAGGGGAGAGATTGGTCCCCTGCCCTCAAGAAATCCCCCCACGACTCCACTGTGCACCCACCACCACACCCCTTTCAGGATCTCCACTGTCTTAGTTCAGTGGATGAGGTCTGTGCTGTCTCTGCATATGTGACGGAGCAGGGTTCAAAGCCTGCTGATAACCCACAACGTAAAAAAAGAAACAAACCCTAATATCGTTTAGCCTAAATTACTGATCTCCCTTCTCAGCCTGATCTCCACCTCAGTGGAGCTTTCATCAGGGAACTTCCTTGTTAGGTTTAATTAAAAAGCATCCATGAACACTAAACAAGAAGCCCAGAGAGGACATTACCCTGGGATATTTCTAATGACGTGAAGTACAGTAGTAACCTTTAAATCACTTTTATTCACTACAGTTAACACTAGATGGCATTATTCACCCAGCCTGGATCCTCACCAGACAGAAGGTGAAGCAGAAGCAAATTATTAATCCCTGGTGCTACATTCAGATCAAACCTCTTAGGTCCCCTTGGGAGCTGGGACAGTGCCCCACTGTTATAGTCATCAGGGGAAGGGGTGCCCCAAATCCTGAACAGACAGGGGAGTCTGGTCTGGATGCTTTGCTGCACACAACTCCTGCATGACTTTTTCAAGCAGCAGCCTCTCCCTGCTAAAGAGCTGCTCAGACGTCAGCAGGAGCCGGGGGTGGCCTGCTCTGCCCCACCTGGCCGCAAAAACCCCTAGCAGGGGAGATTGTGCAGGGAGCGGATCCGAGGCCAAGGGTGTGGCTCTTCCCCATACCGCACTCCAGGTCCCCCAGATCTGAGAACCCTTCACACACAGGCGTGGTGGGGATCATCTAGTATTAGCAGCATCCACTCCATTTTACAGATGGGAAAACCGAGGCACAGTGCGGCGATGGCCCAGCTCCTCAAAGATATATAGGTGCCTAACTCCCATAAGAATTAGGTGCCTAGATACCTGTGAGGAGCTGGGCCCTAGTAACTTGCCCCAAGGTTTCACACAAAGCCAATCAATGACAGAGGCAGATAGCACCAGGTCTCTTGGGTCCCTACGCTGTCACCCGTCAACTATGGTTCCTCCTAGTGAGGTCGCTAATGCATCACTGCAGTAAATGCTGCTTAAATATCTGCATAGCTGAGTCCCCCATCTCAGTGCAGCTGTTGGAGTCACACAACCCCTTGAGAGGGTGCACGGTAGGCTGTTGCTTCCAGTGATTTTTAATGTCTTCATTATTCATAAACTGACTGGCTTTGGACAAATCAGATTGGGAGGGGAACAGCTCGGGATGCCATGCTGAACCTCAAGCCATTACCTGAGGCAGAAGGAAAAGGTTAGTTTGAGTTACTATAGTGAATTCTTTCCTGGGTGTCTGGCTGGTGGGTCTTGCCCACATGCTCAGGGTCTAACTGATCACTATGTTTGGGGTCAAGAAGGAATTTTCCCCTGGGTCAGATTGGGAGAGACCCTGGGGGGATTTCACCATCCTCTGCAGCATGAGGCCTGGGTAACTTGCAGGTTTAAACTAATGTCAGTGGTGGATTCTCTGTACTTTGAAGTCTTTATACCGTAGAATCATAGAATATCAGGGTTAGAAGGGACCTCAGGAGATCATCTAGTACAACCCCCTGCTCAAAGCAGGACCAATCCCCAGACAGATTTTTGCCCCAGATCCCTAAACAGCCCCCTCAAGAATTGAGCTCACAATGCTGGGTTTAGCTTACAATGCTCAAACCACTGAGCTATCCCTCCTCACCAGATCTGAGCACTTCAGTAACTCAGCCAGATGTTATGGGTCTGTTACCAGGGCCGTCTCTAACATTTTTGCTGCCCCGCCCCTGCCAGCATCTCGCCACCCGAGTTCCTGGCCCCGAGCATCACGTCGCCCAAGTCCCCGCCCCCCTGAGCATCGCGTCACGCTGCCCAAGTCCCCGTCCCCCTGAGCGTCGCACTGCCTAAGCCCCATCCCCCCGAGTATCGCATCGCGTCGCGCCGCCCAAGCCCTGTTCCCCCCACCTCCAGCGTTGCCGGGCCAAACCAAAAAACACAAAAACAAACCCCGAGTGCTGCCCCATCCCAAAGTGCCGCCCCAAGCACATGCTTGGTAGGCTGGTGTTTGGAGCCGGCCCTGTCTGTTACAGGAGTGGGCGGGTGTGGTTCTGTGGCCTGCAACCTGCAGGAGGTCAGCCTAGATGACCATGGGGTTCTCTTCTGGCCTTAAAGTCTCTGAGTCTATATTGCTGCTTGGTAGCAAGCGCTGCCCCTGCCACCTAGAGCCATGTCTGGTGCCAGCAAAAACTACCCCAGAGAACTTCCTCAGAGATAAACATGCCCTTGGTCTGGGAATAACTGGAGAAACTTCGGCCCAAAGGGCAACTCAGAAAATGTACAAATGCCTGAGAAGAAGGACTTACTGTGCATTAATCATAGGCCTCTCCAAGAGACTGATGGCTGTAATAGCTAAGCATCTTCTGTACATTAATGACCAATGGCTCCTCGCGGGAGGAAAGGACTGAAGGGGTGTTATCTCCATTGAGGAGCAGTGGCCTGTCCAAAGTCACGCCGCAGGCTGAACCAGAAACTGATCCTGGGAATCCTTTTAACAATACTAACCCCTAGTTTGTCACTAGCCCGTTGCAGCAGCAGCTCTCAAAGCACTTTACCAGAGAGGTCAATATCATTTTACAGATGGGAAAACTGAGGCACAGAGCAGGGAAGTGACTTAGCCAGGGTCACCCAGCAGGCCAATGGGAGAGCTGGGAATAGAAAAGCCACCAGGATCTCACTTAACAGAGCACAGCTACTAACCATGGAGCCTATTCTCCCTCCAGAAAGGTTTGTACAGCTCCCACTAAGAATAGCACAAAGGTAACCTAGGGCAGGATCTGGCCCAGAGGTTTCTTCTGTATCTGGTAAACACATAAACATCAGTCTCAGCCATTCATCTCATTCCTGCAAAGAGACCCATTACTGACAGATATTGAAAACTAGACTGGACAAAACAGTGGAGAATTAGGGGAAATCCCTCGCTATATAGTGGATGACCCAGGTCAGCGGGTCGCAGACTGGTATGAAGCCCCATGTGAACATTTTCTAAGGCCCCAAGGTACCAGGATTTTACTGTACAATTACAGCGTTTACACAGCATTATACTCAGCTGCAGTGCTTGGGGAACATGGAGGGAGGGGCTGCTGGACCTTTTAATTTTGAGAAAAGACCTCTTTGGCTTTGGCAAGTGTGAGAACCTAATATTCTCCTTTTCTGTCATCCAGTATCTGTGAAAGCCTTTTGGGGCAGAGGCTGTCTTGTGGTTCTCTTTTCGCCCAGTATCTAGCACAAAGGGGCCCTGAACAGGATTGGGGCCCGTGGGGACTTCTGCAGTACAAATAGCCATGCCAATTCAGCCTAGTCAAGCCTAGAAAGTTCTTAAAGAACCTAAAATGTAATCACAGAGTGGGCTTTTCAAAAGTGCCTATGGCAGTGGCTCTCAAACTTTTTTACTGGTGACCCCATTCACATAGCAAGCCTCTGAGTGCGACCCCCCCCTTATAAATTAAAAACACTTTTTTATATATTTAACCCACTATAAATGCTGCAGGCAAAGCGGGATTTGGGATGGAGGTTGACAGCTCATGACCCCCCATGTAATAACCTCGCAACCCCTTGTTTGAGAACCCCTGGCCTAAGGCAATGGAGGTGTCCAGTTACCGCTGAATGCTGATAGGAATGGGGGGCCTACTTCCCATAAACTCTTTGGCAAATCTTGCTGCTAGGCCCTGAAGCAGTAGAGGGCCCATCTGCATGGACCTTGTTGCCGTCTCAGGGCTGTTGTGAGATGGGTTCAGAGCCCGTGGCTCCTCTTAACGAACAGGCGTGGGGCTGTCTCTCGTGCCTGGCCTTGCACAGAGCAACGCCTGCAAGCGAGCCGCAACCCCCATGCCCGAGACAAACACCCGAAAGGTCAGGATGCTGCAGCCATTTTCTGCAGCTGGGTGTGATGGGTCGGCGCACAAATGCCACGCCGTGCATTGCCCTAAACAAAGCCCGGACGGCCCTGGGCCTGTGTGGATCTTTTTTTATTGGCACCATCAGCTCTGGCCTGTTTAAAAAAAAAAAACTAAGGGGAAAAAAGGAAGAGCAGGACAGAAGCACATGAGAGACACAATCATGTGATAGGAGAGCAGAGTCACCGCCTCTTGGGTTTGTACTGGAGTCTTGTCAACTCCTGGAGACTCCCCCACCCCCCGGCCTTTGCTAAAGGAATCTAATCCCTCACTTCCCTTCTATGACAAATCCCTCCCCCTTCCCCCCCCCATCACCCTCGGTCTCGCGACAGCTGCTTAACATAAAATGGCTACAATGTAACATCTTTGCCTTTTGATGTCTCTCGCTGCTGCTGCGGGAGAATTGGGGATATAAAGCCGGAACAAAAGCCCCTCCCCTGCGGGACCTGCCAGAGAAATGGTAGGTGGACTCGGCTAACCCAGGAGCAGCCTTTCCTCTGTGTGTGTGTTGGGGGGAGGGCCCCCCCTTCTCCTTCCCACCTCCCTTGTCCCGGCCGGGAGAGACACGAAATAAACAAGCCCGGTGCAGCAGAGGAAGCCTGACACTGACCAGAGGCAGCTGGGCTCTGCCTGGGAAATGAGCTAGAAGGGGCTGAAAGTAAGTGAGGACCTTGGAGGAGCTGGTTTAAGGAGGGGGGGGGGTCTCCCCCGCCTCACCCCCACAAAGAGGTCATGCTAAAAAGGGGGGAGGTAGCTTATATCTTCCTCCACTCCCTTTAAAAAACCCCGCATTTGTGTTTTGCAAAGGGAGAAAATGTTACCTCATCTGCTAGGGTGGAGGCGGGGGTTCAAGCCCCCGGGGGCGGTGGGGGAGGAGGGGTTTGGGCCGAGGGGAAGGGGGCCGTATGTCCTTTGGTTACCACGCCTGGTTCTGGGGGGTCCTGGATTTGGATCCAGGACCCTCTAAACTAGCCCACTGGCCAGCAGTTTCTGCACTCAGCGGGGAAAGGAAAACTGAAACTGGCTTTCAGCTGAGCCAGGCAGCTGGCTCCTGGGGGGTGGGGGACGGGTGGGACCATTGTACAGGGGGGCCCAGTCATTACAGCCATTCTGCCCCCTCCACCTCCTGCCTTATGATTATGAGCCTACATGGTATAAGAATTCACCCTGCCCATTGTGCCCTCCCCATATCTGTCACATGGACCTGGAGTGGCCCCTTTTTTCTTAACAGGAAGCTGCTTATTTCATGTTGATTTTTCTTTCCCTTTTTTATAACTCATCTTTGTTTGTAAAGACCCCCCCTCAGTTTCTCTCCTCCACCCCTACTCCCACCCCTGATTGACTGCACATGTTAGCTGGCTCCTTGTCCCAGAGCTGCCTGCACTGGCTCTGGTTGTTGTCCTAGGGTTGCTTGCAGATGCTCTGGGATGCTACAGCTATTCAGAGGGCTCAGGGTGGCCTGAACTGAAGGTGGCTGTCAGGCATTGCTTGCGTGGGTTGTGACAATGGGTGAGCTGCTGGATGCTGCACCGGTTTGGGGTGATGTGGCTGTTCGTAGGGAAAACAGGGGTTTGAACCTTTGTTGTTGTGTTTTTGGGGGGGGGGGGGAATTCTCCCGCTTGCCGCCTATTGCTGTCATGTCAAATGTGTGTGGTGAAGTACGGATGCATAGGAAGGTCCTGCAAGCTGAAATAACTTCAAATGGGCCCTGCATGAAAGGAGGCTTCCTCTGCAGATCAGTGTGCAGGTTAGCACACGGGCCAGTGGCAACAGATCACTGTCAGATGTGGGGTGGGGGAAGAGGAGAGAGAGGCTCTTGGGAGAAGGTTTCAAAGCGGCAGCCGTGTTGGTCTGTATCAGCAAAAATGAGGAGTCCTTGTGGCACCTTAGAGAGTAACACACACATTTGGGCATACAGATTTTATTTATTTATATTTTATAATAAATATTTTATTTAATAACTCATTTAGGCCCAAATAAATGTTAGTCTCTAAGGTGCCAGCAGGACCTCCTCCCTTTTTTTTTTCCTTGGGAGGAGGTGGTTTTACTGATGATGGTAGATCATATCATCTATTCTGTTTCCTAATGCCTGATTATTTGATTTCAATGACCAGGTGTGTGAATAGGCAGAGATTAGTGATGAAAGATTCCAAACTAAGTCCTGGTCTGCGCTTAAAAATTATGCACTATAGTAGGTGGATATAAGCCTGGTGTAGATACAGCGAGGGCAATGGCAGAACTCTTCTGTCGATCTAGGTACTGCCTCTCGGAGAGGTGGGTTAACAACATCGAAGGAAAAACCCCTTCCGTCCCTGTAGGAAGCATCTATGCCATGGAGCCATAAGCTGTGCCACTGTAGCATAGACCTGGCCTAGGGGAGCAATGAGGAAGGATTTGAAAGAAGTAGCTTTTGCAGAAGGACTATTAAAAAGGTTGCTTAGGGCTAGTCACTTGACAAGGGACCATTAAAAGCTGGCACAGAAATGGTGACAGCATCATAAATTTAGGATCCTGACATGCAGCCCTCTCTGAAAATAATTAAATGTAGGGGAAACGCTGTAATCCACCATCATGGCTGCGTTTATTCCCGTGAATAGATCTTGAAATTAACACCCAGGTGTGATCATGGCTTGGTGCAGAGGGGATTCAAAGCAACTCTGTGTGTTCCTCTCACTAGCACAGGTTAGATGCTTCATAAATAAGAGCGATCTCCACCGAGAATGTATTTAATCACAAATGCAAAGTTCTTCATCGTTTTTATTTAAAAAAAAAAAAAAAAGGAAGGAAGAAATCTACGTTTAAGGCTGAAATATTAATATTGCAAATAAGGGAAAAAAAGTGTCATCATCTGGATCCATTACAAACTGTAGATTATGGCATTGAAGTTCATGGTCAGCCCCATGCGATAAAACAAAACACACGTGTGGGAGGGAGGATGAGCGTGAGTCAAGGAGGCTTTGGAAGAGAAATCTGAATTATCTCACTTTCACGCAATTTGAGCTCAGTCGTAGTGTTCTTTTAACACAGTTAATTTTATTTAACGTGTACGTAATTAACCCCGTGATCCCTGGGCTGCTTGTATCCGTCAAGAAAGGAAAAGGCTTAACTGAGGCAAATTTATGCTTTCCAGATTGAGCAGGAAACACTGAGCAAGCAGCCGCCAGAGCTGGGGGTTGAAAGCTCAGCAGAACAATCAGTGAAAAAGCCATTCTGCTGTCATAGCATTTATTTCCTGTATCTCTAGTCTCCCTTCCCTTTTATTATGTTTGCAGTGAGTGATCAGGAGTCCCTGGCTCCAAACCCTTTGTTTCTTATCTCTGCGTGTGACAATGTGTGTTTCAGAAATTGTATTAAACCTCTAGCTGCAGAGCATGGTATAGGTTCTCAAATAGGATTATTTGTTCCATTTATCCCACTGCTGTGGATTCGTGAATGTCTTCTGTGTCAGCTGGTGTGAATGAGCCCTCGTGTTTGCACTGGGGGGCCGAGCCGTGGCCATTAACAGACGTGGCAATGGGAACGTCTCTCCTAGTTAGGACTGCGTGGTTGCTCTGAACAACCTCCGCCAAGAACGTTGGTTTTGACTTTGTAAAGGACTGTGTTTTGGCTGCAGCTATATTAGTGAGAGAGCTCACTAGTGAAAGTCTCGGGGGAAATGGTGAATACTTGTAGAAAGTGACTTTTGAATTAGCGCTCAGGGCTGGAATCCTGACTCTAGCGGTGTATCCACACGGCAACCCGAGGCAGGATTGCAGCATGGGTCAACACACGTTAGCTGAACTAGCGCTACTAAACGAAGCAGTGAAGACACAGTGGCACGGGCTACGGTGCAGGTGAGCTAGCAATGCAAGTGTGTACCCAGGCTCCCGGCATGCTGGTGCAACCCATGCTGAAGCCTGTGCCACCACATCTGTGTCGCTGTTTTTAACAGTGCTAGCTCAGGTATGTCTGCCTGTGCTGCCGTCCGCCTCTGATTGTGCTGCAGACGCACCATTAGAGTTAAGATTTGGAGGACAGAAATACACCAAGGAGTTATGGTCCTGATGCCCATGGCCCCGCGTCTGGTGCAGTCACACCAGGGCAAGATCACGGTCTGATCTGTGGGTCACGGTGGGCCAAGGAGAGGGCCTGTAAAACACTCCCATTCTGATCTGATCACGTGCTGCATCTGCTTTGCACTGAGGGTGATTGGGCGCAAGAAGAAGCGAGGATCTGGAGAACTGGCCTTGGGGAGTTTGCTGTTGTGTACCAGATGCTGAAATTGGGGCTAAACCGCAAGGGAGATCAGGCCTAAAATTCTCTCTCGCCTTTCTCTGGCTCTGAAAACACAGTAGCCATCTGGGGATGAGCTAAGGCAGTGTCCAAAGTGAGGAACTAGGATCTGAAAAATCTCCCTATTTCAAACACCCTGCTGCCGCTTCCCTTTCTTAACTCGGAATGTTTTGTGCCGAAAGTGGATTCTCCTTTTTCCCCCCCTGCCCTTCCCACTACGCAGGTGCACGCTCGCCACTTCCTGTAGGGCTTTGAAGATGCTCATTGCTTGCCTGAGATCAAACCCCTGAAGAAAGGAGGCTGAATAGTTGTTGCCATAGCAATGAGCAGTGCTGCTCCCAATGGAGAAGCCTGACCTGGGGTGCTATAAATCAGCAGGGGAATCTGGGAAAATCTATGCCAAGTTATCTTCCCCTCCCTCTCGCACCCCACCCCAAATCAGCAGGGTTTTCTCCATCCTCTTACTCCAAATCCACAGGGATTTTTGGTGTTTCACTGGGTTTTCTCCACTCCTCTGCCTTGTCGATGGCGCTTGGGGCCATAAGGCTCGTAGAGAGCCATTGAGAAATACCCCCGGCTTTCAAATGGAAGAAAAGTTGAGGCTTGCTTGTCCCTCCCCTGAAAATAGGCCTCGAGCTCCAGAGCGGAGATCTAAGAACCTCGATGGCCGGGGTTCTCAACCTTTTCCTTTCTGAGGCCCACCACCACCACCACCACCACCACCACCACCACCATATGCTATAAAAACTCCACAGCCCACCTGTGCCGCAATAGCTGTTGTTCTGCAGATAAAAGCCAGGGCTGGTGCTAGGGGGTAGCAAGCAGGGCAGTTGCCTGGGGCTCCATGCCACAGGTCCCCCATGAAGCTACATTGCTCGGGCTCAGCTTCAGCCCCAGGTGGCGGAGCTCAGGGACCCGGGCTTCAGGGACTCAGGCTTTCTGCCTTGGGCCCCAGTAAGTCTAATGCTGGCCCTGCTTGGAGGCCCCCCTGAAACCTGCTTGAGGCCCCCAAGGGGACCCTGGACCCATGGTTGAGAACTACTGCTCTGTGCAGCTTGCTCCTATCCCCTCATCTCCAGCTCCTCCTGGGGCTGTCACTGGCATTGGGGTTGCAGCTGGACGCATGCAAACCTTGCCTCCAGCACCCATGCAAAAGGTAACCGTTTGCTCAGTGCGGGCTGCATCATGTGGCTGTACCGTTTGTGCTCGGCACCTGGAGGTTTACGCTAGAGCTGGTGGGAAACCTTTTAACAGAACAGTTTTCTTTTGAAATCCAGACGGTTTTGTGGGACCTTGTTAACGTCAGTGTAATGTTTTGGATGGGGAGGGTGGGGGAAGGCAAAACTTTTCATTTTGACAAAGTTGCTTCAGTTTGCTGCTTTAGACTTTATATTACAGTGTTTAATTTTTGGTATTATTTAGTATATGTGGATTGAGGTTTTTAATACCAGTAAAAATGAATCAAACGATGCTAAAGAAACACTTTGATGCTGTTAGGGTGACCAAGATGTCCCAATTTTATATGGACAGTCCCAATTTGGGGGCCTTTTTCTTATATAGGCACCTATTACCCCTACCCTCATCCTTATTTTTCACACTTGCTGTCTGTTCGCCCTAGATGTTATCGAAATGAAATATTTTGAGGGTCCTGAATCAGTTTTTTGTGTGTTTTTTTTTTTTTTAACTTTTTGTTTTGTCAGAAATTCTGGAACTTTGGTTTTTTGTTCCCAGTTGGAATAACTTTTTTTCTAAACGTCTGAATTTCCCGCAGACCAGGAATTCCGGGTCCCAGTTAGCTCCAGTTTTTTCACTGGTGCGAAAGGCACGCTTCAGGCCTGATCCAAGCCCAAAAAAGCTGATACAAAGATGCCTATTTGCTAAACCAAGCTTTGGAGCAGGGGCTCAATGAATGAGGAGCCCTTGTCTCATTGCATGCGCAACGTGCATGGGGGATGGGAGCACAAATCATATTGATGTACAGTGGGACTTGTGCTCCAAAGTCAAATGGGTGCTTTTTAACATCCCAGTTTAGCCACTCCACCTTAATATTGTGCTCACCTTGACATATAACCTTAACTCTGTCCCTTTGTGTATATGCATCATGATACTGTCTTGTATCGGTCACATGCTGTTCCTAAATTTAATATTATGCAGCTTACATCTTGCTAGCCTATAGGGGATAAACCTAGAACACCAAAAACTTTCAGTGTGTCTGGTTCACGCTACCCCAAAACTAGATATAGGATGTTTCAAGGACTCTGCCAATATGTTGTCCTGTCCTGCTCCTTGTTTGTTCCACCTATCTGTTGTCTTCTCTTAAATTGTAAACTCTTTGGGGGCAAGGACTGGGACTTATGGTCCATCCAGTGCCTAGCATGGCCGACTTTCAATGGGATTTAGATCAGAAGTGCTCTTGGAAAACTTAACCCTTTACCTGAAGGCACATGCGCAAGTGGGGGCAGGGGCCGAGCTAAGGTGTATGTGCAGACATCACTTTGGCAGTCGGGTGACTCAATGATGCAGCCTTCATGATCTCTCGATGTAGATCTCTGTGGAATTCTCTACACGCTTTTAGATTACTTTTCGCTGGAGGTGCTTGTTGGTCTTTGTTTCTTGCGTGTCTGTGGGACTGAGCCAAACCAGCCTTTGGGACAGTCCAGTGTGGACTGATCAGGTTGGGCTGAATGATTGACTTTCCCTAAGACTTGTGTGATATGCAGCATTTTTATTCTTTCTACCTCCCGGAGGTCATTTGAATGTTGACACGTAGGGATTTTTTTGACCTAGTAGTTTTCACTTCTGTTTTAAAAAATTACCCCTGCAGAGATTGTGTGGGGGGGAATTTCCAACAGAAACTGACGATAGCAAATGCACAGACCCACAAGCTGACCCTATTGCTAATCGTACTTTGTGTCTCTTTACTGTACATTTCCAAGGGAGGAGATACGCCTAAAAGCTCACGGCATGAAAAGCAAACACCTGCTGGGGCCTCAGACCCCTACTGGGGGTTGGGGTGAAAATTCTTCTGCCACCTGGGGAAAACCCCAGCCTAAGAGTGTAGAGAGCATAGAATTTCCAGCCCCTATATGGGGTTTGGGAGGGGCGGGCAGGGGGCAGGGGAAAGAGTTCTGATCCCTCAGGGCAAGGGAGATGGCAGAGGCACCCTCTGAGCTGACTAAGTCCCAATTGCCCCATTGAAAGATTCCCGCCTTGGCTTGTATGTGGTGGTTGTAGCCTGCTCGGTTCCACTCAGGGTCAGTGGTTTGGTCCAGGGACCACCCGAAGGCATGCTTGATAGATGCATAGCCCTGTGAGGTGCCCCACGTCTCACCATATGCCCTGTCTGTTCCCCTCCTTGGGATTTACGGAAATGCTTGGAATGTGTCAGGGTCACTTCTGAGTAGTCCTCAGGCCCCTGCCTCCCAGCTACTGCCAGCCAAACTAGCCAATAAGAGGCCTTCCTCTTATCACTAGGAAGGTACGGGCATCCTACGGCTGCCACCAGTGTAACTGGAGTGCTGTGATCACTCACCTTTGTCCTTGGTACCACTTCTCAGGCAAGTGTTATAGGCACCTGAGCTACTGGGCCCAAAGGCCTCTGCACCTGATGGGTCCCAAATATCCATCTACCGACTGCACATGCCCCCCGCCCTACTGCACCACTGGCTCCCCGGCTCTGTCGTTACTCCTCCCTGACTGTCCTCCCAGAACCTTCCTTTCCTGGCCTCTGAGGAGGAGAAGTAAACGAGCAGGAGCGAGCAGCCTCATTGTGCTGACCTGTGACTGCTCTGATGTACTGGAAGCAGAATCCTCTAGACAAGCCCAGGGAGTTTCTGGCTTTAAAGGCACAGACTGGGCAGGTAGCATAAAACTGTTGCTGATGGCTGCAAAGAGGCCCCCAAACCAGAAAGCGAACAAGCAGAGCATCCTAACTCTATACAACTGGCATCTGGCCTAAGAGGAAGGCAAGGCAGCCTAGTGGATAAGCCACTGGAGGAAGATTCCAGTTCAGTTTCTGGCTCTGCCACTGGTTTGTCTGGTGTTCTGGAGCAAGTCACTTTGCCATCCTATGCCTCAGTTTCCCCAACTGCAAAAGGAGGATAGCAATTTCTGTAAAGCACTTCGAGCTCTCTTGATGAATAGAGCTAGATAATAGCCAGATACAGGGGGTGGGGGGTTGGTTTTTGTTTTAAATACAAACCCCAAAGTTAAGCAGCTGGCCTCGGATCAGTACATTTTTCAGCCCCAATCCTGCCAATGCTTAACTGCTTGTGGTGAACAGAAGATGAGATGTCACCGAGCCATAACCTAGAAGTATTTGCCTGCACTATACCTGCAAATGGGAAGTTGCTGGGCATCGCAAGGATGTCCTTTGCCCGGGTTCCTCCTCTTTGTCGCTTTTACTTTTCCACTGAAAAATCCATGAGGGGAATACGGCTGACCAAGACAGGGGGTCACAGTGGTGCCTGGGCGGTGGCTGGCCCACAAAGATTAATAAACCTGCTATGGTGGCAGTGTTGTTAACTCAGGCAGTGAGGTGTGTGCTTTCCCAACCAGAAGTCTCAGGTTCAATCCCCACTGCTCACAACTCCCGTACAGTGCAGCTGGGTTTGAAGCCACATGTTAATTTGTTGGGGCAAGGTCCTTATCCCCTTCCATCCCTAGCTGGCACAGTCTGCGATGCTTGTTGCTGCACAGGGCCTGCATTCACTTGGGGAATCCCTACCCCTGACAGACTCTACTGAAGCATGGCCAGGAGGAGAAACAGGCTCCTCTGTGCACCACAGAGCAGGCTTTTAAACCATGCTGCCTCTGCACAAACCAGGACCGAGCTTCTGCCCACCATCAGCCTTGCTGATCAGAGGCACCTTAGGGGTGTCTGGTTCTGTGAGGTACCAGCTGCCCCAACACCAAGCTAAACATGGCAGGTGCCGCATTCACCGATGGTTTGCAAGCAGCCTGAGTGTTCTTGGCAGTGCAAGATCCATCTGTGGCCCTTCTGAGAGGGGTGGTTAGGGTGCTAGCCTGCCATTTGGGAGACCCAAGTTTAATTCTTCGCTCTGCCACAGGCTTCCTGCGTGCCCATGGGCATGTCATCTGTCAAACCTCACTGGGTGCTGGGAGGAGAAACACTTGAGATACTAGGGGCCTGTGGCAGGTATCCAGGGGATTTGGGCAGTAGGGAGCCTTGCACCTCTAGGTCATGGGTTCAAATCCTGTCCAGGGCAATAATAATCAGAAATCATTCATCTGACTACTGGTTTGCATGAAAATGCATTTAATGGTCACAGGCCAGTTTCTACTGGGACAAGTGTCCACAACTGGCAGGCCAGGATCGAGGAGACCATGGAGCTACCTCTGTGACCCACCTCCAGTGGTCAGGGATGAGGGGTACTTGGCTACACCAGGCTGTCCTGGAAACAAGTTAGTGAGTTGCTCCATGGTGCTGCCCTGCTCTTGATGTGCCAGTGTGAACTAGAGTTACCCGCCCATGCCAAGGGAGGAAACAGCCCCACTGGCCAAGGACATCTGCCCAGGCAAACTAGGAATCCAGCTCCAGCATCCTGCTCTGTAATGGTGGACACTTTGCCCAGAGTGGACTGGCCCAAGGGTCTCCAGCTGGACCTGCCCTGTAGTTAGCAGTGTTGGCATTCGATTTTCATCCCTGCATGAGAGTCTGAGCAAAGGGGGAGCTCGGGCACCTCCTTGTCCCCGAGCAGCTGGGCTGCCCTGTGCCCTTCATGGGGAGAGGTGGGGCATTGAGCCTACTGATGGGATGGCATGGGGTCCCCTACACACCCGTGTCCTCTGACTCCCACTGCTGCCTCCCTGCGCAGATGGGGGAACAGCCCAGTTCCTGACATGAGAGGTGTTCACAGCCTTGAGTTTCCAAGGCTAATGCATCCACTGGGCCGGGGCTGGACCGTGGCTCTGCAGGGGTGGTTGATCCCACACCGTCCTGAAGAGCTGTTCTGCTCCGACAGCTTTAGGGAAATATCATTTGGCAGCTTGGTCTTGTTTAGATGGTGAACTTCTCGGGGCGAAGACTAGCTCCTCAGCTCTGCACAGCACCCACGGGTGCGTGTGCTTGTGTGCGTGTGTGTGTGAGAGAGATTGATATGTTCCCTGCCTCAGCTCCCATCTGCCTGGCAGCTGCTGCTCCCAGTGCTTCATCCTCGCTGCAGCTAGCGGAACTTAAAATGGCTTTTTCAAGATGGTCTGTTTCTAATAGGCTCAGGCTGGGACCCATGGAGGGAAGGCCTATTTCCCTGGCGGTGTGGGGGAGAGAAAGATAACGCAGGCTCCCACAATGCACTGCCCGTCGTCAGCTGTCCTGCCAGGCAGATGACCAATCAAGCCAGTGACTCCCGCATCTGACCCACTTTCCTTGCCATGGGGAGGGGATTTTTGCAGCCGATCTGTGTACTCCTGGCAGGAACTTAGCTGCAGACGCTGAGCTTGCTGATGTCTTTGATGCTGCACGTGGGGAAGACTTTGCAAAAACTGGCTGCTGGTGGGTGCGCGCCTCTGAGGCCAATACAATCTGTTGGCGCCAGGGCCGGCGCTTCCATTTAGGCGGCCTAGGCAATCGCCTAGTGCGCAAGGATTAATGGTGGGCAGCATTTTGCCGGAGGGGGCGGCAGGCGGCTCCGGTTGACCTGCCGCAGGCATGCCTGCGGAGAGTCCGCGGGTCCGGTGGAGCTGCCGCAGTCATGCCTGCGGACAGTTGGCTGCTTGTGCGGCTCTGGTGGACCTCCTGCAGGCATGACTGCGGCAGCTCCACCGGAGCCGCAGACCAGAGGACCCTCCGCAGGCACGACTGCGGCAGCTCCACCGGAGCCGCAGGACCAGCACGCGGGGCAGCAAAATTGCCATGCACCTAGGGCGCTAAAACCCCTAGCACCGGTCCTGGTTGGTGCTTGCACTGTGGGTTTGGGTGCATGCGCTGGCTGGGAGGAGCAGGCTATCCTACAAATGCAAGGTATCTTAAAAATGCCCTGTTGGGGTGCTCTGCAGAAGATCTGGATCCTGAGAAAATGCGTAGAAGCTCAAAGAACTAGAACATCCCTGGGGGAAAAGCCCTTTTGCTTCCAGGCACACCCCACCTCTAACTGCCAGAGGGTGAGGAAAACATCCTTATTGGCATATTATTTCTGAACTGTCCCCTAGGGAGGTTCTTGCAACTTTGCAATGCCAGAGATGGGGATGTGGGCTAGATACATAGACTATGGGTAGGTCTACACTACAAGGAAAAACCCACAGCTGGCCCGTGCCAGCTGACTCTGGCTCGCAGGGCTGTTTCGTTGCTGTGTAGACTTTCGGGCTGGACCCCTTGCCGAATACAGGGCGTTTCAACCCCAAGACCTTTACAATGCTCTCTTGAGGTCCAGCCACAGAACAATGTCCAGTTTGTTTGTTTGACAAGACCTGTGGCCCAGTTTTGTGGGAGTTTCCAGGTTTTCAGGACTATCCTGGGCTCTGGCTAAGGCTGGCCAAGATCCTGGGTTTAGCTCGGCCGCCAGCATGCCTGGCCACCTAGAAAAGCAGGGCTGGAAGAGAGGACCTTGAGAAAACAAATCCAGCCCCCTGCACTTAGGCAGGACTGAGTAAACCTAGATCATCAATGACAGGGATTTGTCCAACCTGTTCTTAAAAACCTCCAGTGACTGGGATTCCACAACTTCCCTTGGAAGCCTGGTCCAGAGCTTAACTACCCTGAGAATTGGGAATTTTTTCCCCTAATATCTAACCTAAATCTTCCTGGCTGCAGGTTAAGCCAATTGCTTCTTGTCCTGCCTTCAGTGGACGTGGAGAACAACTGACCAACAGCCTCTTTTATAACAGCCCTTAACGTGTTTGAAGACTTATCACGTCCCCTCTTCAAGTCTTCTTTTCTCAGACTAAACATCTGAGTTTTTTTAACGTTTCCTCAGAGGTCAGGTTTTCTAAACCTTTTATCATTTTTGTTGTTCTCTTCTGGACTCTGATTTGTCCACCTCTTTCCTAAAGTGGGGCACCCGGAACTGGACACCATCCTCCTGCTGAGGCCTCACCAGTGCCTAGTAGGGTGGGACAGTTACCGCCTGTGTCTTACATACAACACCCCAGAATATTGGCCTTCTTCAAACCTGCATCATATAGTTTTACTCCTATTAAATTTGTGATCCACTGTAACCCGCAGATCCTTTTCAGCAGTACGACCACCTAGCCAGCTATTCCCTACTTTGTAGTTGTGCGTTTGATTTCGCCTCCAAACTTCCTACATAGAGTACTTTGTACTTGTCTTTATTGAATTTCATCTTGTTGAATTCAGACCAATGCTCCAATTTGTCATGGTCGTTTTGAATTCTAATCCTGCCCCCCAAAGTGCAGGCAAACCCTCCCAGCTTGTGACCTCTTCAGTTTTAATAAGCATCCTCTCCACTCCGTGATCCAAGTCACTAATGAAAACATTGAATGGTACCAGACCCAGATCTGACCCCTGTAGGACTCCACTACAAACGCCCTCCCAGTTTGGCACTGATCACTACTCCTTGAGAGCGGTCTTTCAACCACTCATTTTATAGTAACTCCTAGTGTGCTTATGAGAGCCTTATGTGGGACAGCCTTACTAAAATCAAGAGGTCCCCCATCTACCGCTTCCCCTCTATCCGCTGCACCCGGAATGCTGTCAAAGAAGGACATTCGGTTGGTTTGATGTGGTTTGTTCCTGACTGATGCTGCCATCCACACGCTGGCCTGAAGGAGCAGTATAGGGTGACCAGATGTCCCAATTTTTTGGGCCTTTTTCTCATATAGGCTCCTATTACCCTCCCTGTCCCAATTTTTCACATTTGCTGTCTGGTCACCCTAGAGCTGTACAGCCTCCACCTTCACAGGCCCTGCCACCTGAGCCTGACCCAGCTTCATCGGGGCAGGTCTTTCACCAGACCCTGCAGGAGCGGCAATTCCCCCCGCCCTCCACCAGCCGTCCCCTCCAGCAACTCCCCCTTCCTTTCCTTCCCCAGCACCACTCTCTCCTTTCCAGCCCAAGGGCCTTCTGCCCAGCCACTGCCCCCCTCCAGCTCTGTTCCAGCCACGCTGGCCTCTCCTCAGTGATGGGGGACAAGGAGCAGGGAAGAATGAGCGGAGAGAGAGCAGAATGCTGGTGGGCAGGGACCATTCCCTAACATGCCTTCCCCTCTCTCGCATATCTTCCCTCTGAGCTCTGCCCCTCCCCTCCTTGTTTGAGGGCCTCCTGTTTATTCGCTGTGCAAGTCTGATGCTCCCATGGGTCCTGTGGCCACAGGTAGTGGTAAAGCTACCTCCTTAGCACTCAGACGCCCCAGTAGCTGAGTAGGGCGGGGGCGGAATTGGTCACTGCTGTCCCAGCAGCTTTTCCTGGGGAGGGTCAGGGCAGGGGAAACTAAAATGTTTTAAGGAGCAGCTGGTTTGGGGGGGGCAGAAAGACCCTGCTTTTTGGGGGCGGCTGGCCTGGCTCCCAGCTCTGACAGGCCACGCTGCCATGTGCAGCTCTGTATCCCTCACTAGACTAATCAGCCCCGGTCTCTTCAGACTCTTCTCATACAGAACCTTTTCCCTGCCCATCTCTGAGCCTGGCCCTGCCTGCTCTCCCCTGCTTGAGTCCATCACAACTGGCAGCTGTGGAGGGGCGGTGTCGGTCGTGCATGTTCACGAGACCTTTCTGTGCACGGCTGACCTTGTCCCCTTGTGTCTGGTTTAGCATCACCAGGAGAAGAGCTCCTCGCCAGTGCCCGGCATTGCCCGCTCCGCCACGGCACTCGCTTACCACGAGCACTACCCCTCGCCCGGCCCCGTCAAGAGCAAAGCCCTGAAGACTGAGAAAGACGCGGCATTGCCCTCCTTCCCCTTGGGCGGTAAATACGTTTGCGAGGGAGCAGAAGTGTCGGTGGGAGAAGGGGAGGGTGGATGCAGGTTGCAAGGCAGTTGGCATGGGCAGTGTGCATGTATGGAAAGCCCCCGCTCACAGTAACGCAAAACCTGAAACCATTGTGTAGGTTTGCCCCATGAGGCTTTGGTCAGGGAGGTCAAATGTGGGACCCACATGCAGACTTCTCCTGCTGAAGCAGCTGAGCACACCTCTAGCACCTCCAGGTCTCAGCCGTCACCTCCCACCTGTGTTAAGACAGCATGTCCCTCTTCAGGTTCCACGGAGGAGCGCCAAGCTGTCTCCCTTCCAACCCCCTGTCTTCCCATTCTGAAATCTTTCAGGTTTGGTTGGGGCTAGGGGTGGGGGCAAGGTAACTTAGTCTAATCCATTAAGATGATGGAAAGATCCATCCAGCTTCTCTCTTGGAATTATGGGAGAACAGGGAAAGAAATGCTTTTCCCATTTGAAAAAATTTCCAACCCTGTTCAGACTTGCTGAATGTGGACCTACATCACCACCCAGGTCTGGACTGTAGCATAGCCCTGGTGGTGGTGAAGATCTAGTGTATCACCTTAGTTTTCAGGGGGGAGGGGAATCCATTTGAGTCGACGAAAATTCTGACTTCCGAAGTGCATCCTACACGTGCTCCGTATAAGTCGTCCCTAGGCTAGAGATGCCCAAGTGTAGAAATGTTCGGGGCATGCCCTTCTTGGACCCAGGGGCTAACAAGCTTATTGCAAAGGATCGGTCTTTGCTCCAGAGCAAATGGAGCTTCAGAACTTTGTGCAAGAGCTGGACATTGGCTTCCTGCTGGCCTCCAAAGATGGGAAGTGGAAGAGCTGGTTCTTTGCCCCCAGATGCCCTGTGGAGGGGCCTGGCTGTGGCTCCCTCCCCATGCAGCTCACAACCCTTTCCGAGGCATTCAGGCTGGGAGCCTGCGTCAGGAAGTTACGGGCAAGAGCTATGCCGGAATGACGTACTCAGAGGGGAGGTCTGCGCTGCGGCTGGACTGTGCCAGCTGACTCGGGCTAAGGGGCTGTTTGATTGCAGTGTAGACCTTGTAGGGTCTTAGATCCTGGTCTCCTGAGGCCAAACATCTCCACTGCACTGAAACAGCCCCATAGCCCGAGTCCCCCATGCCCAAGTCGGCTGGCATGGGCCAGCCGCCAGTTTTGAACTGCAAGGTAGACAAACCTAGATGCTTCCCATAAAAACCCAACACCCAGGTTCAACTTGAAAAGGGATCCAAACACTGAGACGCATTGAAGTGGCCCCCAGCAATGGCCTTGCTTGAAATACAGAACTCGGAGACCACCACAACAGCTGAAATATCCCACTGTGCCTAACGTGTTCCTGTTCTGATGGCCTCTGGCTCATATTGGCAACCGCTTTGCTATGCACTGGGCAGTGTCACAGCTCAGCCTCGCCAGGCTGCTGGGAGTTCATCTCAGGTGGCCACGCTCCCGTCGTAATTCTGGATCTCTCCAGCAGGCTACAATGACCTCGCTGTGTCGGGCAACCAGACGCACCCAACAGGAAGTGGAGGCAGCGGGGCGCAAGCTCAGGACCTGCGACTCTCGAAGCGCAGACCCCTCCCAGGTGAGCTCAAGGGAACAGCAGTGCACGGGGGGCTGGGGAGGGTAGAACTGTGATCCCAGCAGGTCCACTCTCTTCCAGCAGAGGGCACCACTCCAGGTATATTCAGGGGCACGACTGTTCATCCGTTTTCTTTAGGGAGCCTAACTTGAACTTGTCCCTTAAATGTTAACCTGGGTTCTTGCTAGAGAAGGGGGAGGAGTTTGCGTTCAGGCAAGGTTCCTTTACTGTATTCCTGGGCTAATCAGCTAAACTCTTCCTGTTCGCCCTGAGAACTGTCCCAGCGAGAAGACCCAGAGGGGCAGTGCCGGAGGAAGTGGCGGCAAGGGAAAGCAATGGCTACCTGGAGCAGGGGAGAGGCAGAGGTGGGAAGAAAGGAGTGGGGCGGAAAGGGATGTGATGGAATATTTCTAAAGGCTAAGTGAAGCTTTGGACCCTTCGTCTCTGGTCCGAGCAGAGCCCAGGCTGATAGGGACTGGAAACTGTTGCCATCTGACCGCTCAGCAGCCTGTATGACATGACTTCGGTGGGGCTCATCAGAGACAAAAATCATCATTGCGCTCAGTGTGAATTGGCCCTGTTGGTTGCTCATCTCAGCAGAGCACCCCAGCCTGAATGAGCCATTGGGGATCCCACCAGGTCAGGGGTGAGGTATGCTGTGTGGGGAGCAAATGGCCATTGCTACGCTCTAGGTGAACCCGGTATGTTTCACATCTGCAGGATCTCTGGCCCAGATCTCTGCTCGAGAGGCAGCCTGCCATGTTCTCACGGGTGGGTGATGTGCATAGTGCCCAAGCCAGCTAATTCTGATGCCAGCAGTGGAGGACCAGCGAGGCCGTGCCCTCATTCTGAGGAGGAGGGAGGACATGAAGGCAGGGAAGCTGTTGGGGCTTGGGAGAGAAATAATTCCAGTGGCTCTCTCTCCTTTCAGGGAAGCACTACCAGTGCTCCAGCTATGGCTGCAAGCTGGCCTTCCACAGCATGCAGGAGCTAATGGATCACATGAGAGTCCACTACAGACCCACTCAGTCCCTGGAGGGTAAGGCCTGGCTTGCATATCATCCCAGTGGGGTGCTGGGAGAAGGAGGCCTTGCTGTCAAGAGTTGGGGTGTCAGGAGACCACATGCTAGGGCAGGCTGGATGCCTGAGATGAGGAGGCCTCGTTATCCCTTCCTAGTGCTTCCTCTGGGGCATCAGCCCGGCTGGGCTACTTGTAAAGTGTCAGTTTACTGTTGATGACTGAGCAGCTGGTGAGGAGACTCCAGCCTTTGGGTTGCGTGTGAGCATTTGTTGAAGCGGTGACTGTCCACTGAAGTCGCATGGTATTGCTACCCACTGATTGGCTGTCAGGGAGAGTTCAAACTCGTAGGGTGACACAGGCTGGGTTTACAGGTGCTGGACTCTCCCAGGAGCTCAGATCTCAGTTGCTCCAACAGGGAACAACGGGAGACGCTGGGTACTCTGGCCATAACTTTTTATAGCAGTACGTGGGAATGGGAGCTTGTAGCTCTAAAACTGTGTTGTGTTTCAAATACCCCCCCGCCCCAGACAGTATGAACTGGCACTCGCCCAACCAAGTGTTCGCAAACAGCAGCTCCCTGATCCCAAACGCTCACCAATGTGCACTGTAATCAGATCAGAGCTAAATCAGATCTGCCCCTTGGCTGTCCTAGGACAAGCTAATTCACTAACTTTCCCACCACCAGGTTCTCTTCCAAACTCCCTTCCCGCACCCCCTCATCTTATTAGCCACTCGTTGCCAAGTCACTGCACTGGTAAACTGTCCAATTAACCTGGGGGGGGGTTATTTTAGGGGTATTTTTTTTGTGGGGGGAGTTGAAATTTCCCTTGCTGTGATAACAAGGCCCCTGCCCTCCCTGGCAAATGCAGTAACTCCTCGCTTAACGTTGTAGTTATGCTTCTGAAAAAAATGCAACTTTAAGTGAAACTATGTTAAGCAAATCCAATTTCCCCATAAGAATTAATGCAAATGGGGGGATTAGGTTCTAGGGAAATTTTTTTACCAGAAAAAAGGCTGTGTGTGTGTGTGTGTGTGTGTGTGTGTGTGTACACACAGTATAAGTTTTTTAAAGAGTTTTAATACTGTACCCAGCAATGATGACTGTGAAGCTTGGTTGAGGTGGTGGAGTCAGAGGGAGGGCAATTTCCCAGGGAATGCCTTACTGCTCAATGATGAACTAACACTCGGCTGAGCCCTCAAGGGTTCACATGATGTTAATGTAGCCTCCTACTCTACAAGGCAGCACAAATGGAGGGAGGGGAGACAGCATGGCAGACAAGGACAGAGACTCTCACCCTGTGTGAGAGAGAGATGCACACTGCCCCTTTAAGTACACTGACCCCGCTCTAAGTACATTGCCTTTTAAGTAGATCAGGAAGCTCCCTCGTCCTGAGCCCTGTCATGTCCCCCTGCTCTATGGAGATGGGGTAAGTGGGGGGAGGGCAGGAGCAGGGGGGAGGGGGACACCCTGACATTAGCCCTCCCTCTTCCTCCCCCTCCACACAGCAAGCAGGAGGCTCTTGGAAGCAGCTCCAAGGCAGAGGGCAGGAGCAGCACATGGCAGCAGTAGGGAGAGGGACAGCTGAACTGCCGGCAATTGATAGCCTGCTTGGTGCAGGGGGCTGCTGGTCCACCCTGGTTCCAAGCCCCCACCAGCTAGCTCCACCGGGCTGCTCTTTCTGCAAGCAGTGGACAAAGCAGGCGGCTGCCAAACAATGTTATAAGGGAGCATCGCACAACTTTAAACGAGCATGTTCTCTGATTAGCAATGTAACAGTGTTAACCGGGACAACTTTAAGTGAGGAGTTCCTGTGGACGTTCTGAGTGTGTTTACAGAGGTGAGCAGTGTGCGTGTCGAAGGGGCTGGGCTCCCTAACCATTGCGTAGCTGGTTCTAAAGAATCCCTCGCTATAAGCTGAGAACGTTGTGGACCTGACTGTGGGTGTCTCACTGACCTCTCTGCCCCTCTTCTGCCAGGTAAAATATTCCACTGCCCCACCCAGGGCTGCACGGAAACTTTCCCCAGCATGCAGGACCTGGTGGCTCACATGAAGGTGCACTACAAGCCAAACCGCTACTTCAAGTAAGTTTCCCCCTCTTTGGGTCAAAGAAATAAGGCCCCTTCTTCCTCTCCCTCCCCGACCCCTCTCACTGGTCCCAGCTAGTCCAGAGCCCCCAGATCTCCTAGGCAGGGCACTGCACCAGCCAGACCGTTCTCCAATGTGCCAAGCAATGGGGTTCTCTCATGTGGCTTGGGGGACCGCTCCATGCTGTCCTTCTGTTTGTGGTGGGGCCTTGTGGGATGCGATGGGCCAGTTCTTCTCCCTCCTCAGTGTTGGCTTTGTCCTCTGGGCTCTAGAGTGCCGCAGCCCAACAGGACCCGCCTCGGAGGGTCGGGGTCTGTGCAGCCACTGCCTGTTCTGCTCCTGCCGGCCGCATCCACCGTGCTGGGCTGCGCATGCTGCGGCGTGACTGCCAAGGTAGCGGCGCCCTGGCCGCACAGCAGGAGGTGGCAGCTGACAAGAGGGGCCTGTGGCTGCTGGCACTGCTGTGCCAACCCCAGGGGCAGGAGGCAGCTGCAGCACTCGCTTTGATTTGGAGGGGAAGGGTCAGGTCCAAAAAAAAAATGGCTCAAGCTTAGTGGAGTCTGGTGAGTTTGGGCCCAGACCTATATGCTGGCCATGTGCCTGGGATGGCTCCTTTCTCCACGAGAGGGATTTCCTGGTTCGCTCGGCTCTTGGCCGCTCTGCTAAGCCTGCAGTTTCCCCTCGGGTTGGGCTGGGCCGTTGCGGACTCGCCCTCTCCTGTCGCTCCCCAGGTGCGAGAACTGCCTGCTGCGCTTCCGGACCCACCGCTCCCTCTTCAAGCACCTGCACGTCTGCTCCGACAGCACCAGCAGCCCAGCTCCAGTGCAGAAAGCCGAGAGGCCCCCCCCACCTGCTACCTCCAGACTGGAGAAGGACCCCCCGGCCAAGCCGCTGGAGGGGCTGCCCAAACTCCAGAGCGTCATCCGGCACATGGAGAAAGAAGCCATCCTCCCCAGAATGGACGCTGTCTCCTCCGCCGTGCCAGCCTCACTCCCCACTAGTCTCCCTGGTCTCCACGGCTCCCTGGAGTCCATGCCCCTGGTCTCTCCAGCCTCCCACCCATTCCCTCTGCTGGAGCCCTCTCCCTTCGGGCCGTCGTCCTTGACCCGGTTCTCGGGCCAGCCTCACTCCTCGGTGCCGGGGCCTTTCCTGTCCTACATGCACCCCTCTCCTTACAGCTTACCTCAGGCTTCGGTTCAGCATCGCCTCAGGCCGTATCTGCCCAGCCAAGGCCTCCCCGTCTCCAACGCTGTGTGGAAGAAAAGTCAAGGTGAGAACACAGGGCCAGCAGGTAAATCTGTCGTCTTCAGCTGGGAATCCCCCAGGCTACAGCAAACCTCCTTCCAGGCTCGCCCCAGGCCGCTGCTGCGAGAACCCACAGGCGGGCGGGGAGGCACTTCCGGCCGAGGACGCTACCCACCAGCTGCCCTGTCCTCCCTTTGCCACCCTGAGAACCAGACAGATCCCACTTGCTCAAGCTCCCAGATTCCCTCTGTCCCGGGCTCCGTAGAGTGGGTTCCAGTGGCCATTTCTCCACCCCTCATCCCAACATCTCGCGCCCAACAGACAAGCTGCTCCATGGGGAAACTTGAGAACAAGATCCACGTCTATCCTGGAGGGCTCCCCAGATGTGGGGCATGAGGCATGATCCCATTTATCCTACTCTGTTTGCCAAGGCCTGGGGGTGTATTGGGCTGAATCCTCCGCTGGCTCCACCAACCTCCACGGAGATACCGTGCCAGTGGAGAATTCGCCTCTCGTTCTGTAACCGAGGCCGTGACACCTCCCTGGCCTGTTCCTCCCTCGCTCCCTCCCGCCAGCCTGTGGCCGCTGTGCTGAGCTGGTGAGCCCCGCTCCCTTTCCCGTGTTGGCCGTCGTCGGCCTGTGCTGGGGACCCCTTTGGCGCAGGATCCGGCGGGAAGAGGCGCCCTGGCGACAGGCTATTGCAACTGCTGCCCAGCTAACACCCTGACAAACCTGCGGATGGTGTAGCACCAGGACATGTTCCTGGCTCTCATTTGCTCCAGTGTGAGAGTCCCTCCCTGTGCTAAAAAAAAAAATCCCCCTTCAGCTCCCCCACAGCCCCCAATCTCTGTCCTGCTTCCACCCCCTGGAACTGTCCGTCGAGTCCTGCGGGCACAGCGCCTGGAGTGATGCCCCCTTGTCCTGTCAGCCTTGTTCTGAAAAGCCAGTGGCAGCTACAGCTGGCATCCGAGCCAGGGCCTCTTGGTCGCTTCCCTTCCCCCCAGCCAAGGGAGGGGAAGGCCTAATGCTTGTCTCGCCCCTCGATTCCCTTCGCAGGTGTGTGCGTCGGCCCACGCCTCCCATGCTTTGGCTCAGGTGTGACTTCAGGTTAGTCCGGCACCTCTCGGCTTTGGGCTGCTCTTTGGTCACTGGGTGGTGCTGCTGTGCGGTGAGGGGGTGACCTGCCCTGGGAACTGGGGAACCCAAGGAGAGTCGAGGGAGGGCTTGAATTAGCCATGTCACACAGGACAGCAAGGGGCACTTAGTCTTTGGAGGGCCCAAGGGCACCACCCAGGGGGCGAAACAACCACGATACCTGTGATTGAGTGGCTTAGTCCAATAACGTTCAGTCCCTCTGAAGCACCTGGCATTAGCTACTTGGTGAAATGGCCCAGTGGACTGACCCAGTCTGGCCGTTCTAACCTGCAGCCCCATGCTCTGACTGCCTGCAAGCTAAGCAGCATCAAGACTGCTTTGTCACTGGATGGGAGACCTCCGAGCTCCTCGATAAGGGACGTAATACAGAGGCCTGGTATTAAACTGCTGATGTACCTCTAGCTGGGAAGGGAGGGTGCTGCCTGCCCTGGGTGGGGTGGAATCTATCTGGTGGTGAGCAGCAGTTGTCTGGGACTGACAGCTGCTGTGGTGTCTTGATGGACAAGACTTCTTGCTTAAACCAAACCCTGGGTGGGGCTGGCTTTGTTACCCTCAGCCCCACTCTGTGGGGTGCTGGCCTTTATATCTGGGGAGGGATAGTGGCCCTGCAGTTTCTGGGGACTCTGACCATTTACCCCCCTCCACTCTGTACAGAGCAGGGGTCATCTTGGAGGCCTGGCACCTCTTGGAAGCCGTTTCAGCCTGGCCTGTCCCTGTTGGACCCCGTGCCAAACCTGGGAGGAGTGGGAAATCAGCTGTTCTTCTGTGATACCAGGGAGGCTTGGATTTCCCCAGCTGAGCCAAGTGTGTGGGAGCAAAGACTTTGGGCAGGGGAATGACCTGCCCTTTGGGGCTTAAACTGGAACAGCCGCTAGCCCCAGCCCCCGGTTCCTTTTCTGTGTTAGGGGTGTTACAGTAGCAGCGAGAGGTGCCAGAGACCCAGGCCGCCCTGCCAGGTGCTGCCCAGAGAGAGACAGTCCCTGCCCCAAAGTGCGCACCAGCTCAAGAGCCAAGACAGACCAAGGGCGGGAGGGGACCAGCTGGTCAGTGGCAGAACTGGGAATAGATCCCAGGCATCCTGAAGCCTAGTCCAATGTACCATGCTGCCTGCTTTGGCCTTTGGATCTCCCATTCCCATGGCCATCAGCTGCTGGGTGTGTTTCAGTGGGCATGGCCCAGGTGCTGCTGGTGTGGTGATGAACAGCTGTGCATGCCTCTGGGGGGGAAGGGGATGGCCATGCGATTGCTATCCCAGGGCACTAGCAAGTCAATGCACACGCTTTCCGCCCCCTGTGCTGCAGGCCACTCCTCCAACAGCCGCATCGTGTGGGAGCACACGCGAGGGCGCTACACCTGCATGCAGTGCCCGTACTCCAGCGCCTCGCGGGAAGAGATGACGCTGCACATCGAGGATCAGCACAAGAATCCACCACTGCCCAGCCGGCTGGATGGAGAGATGGGTGCGGTCCAGTGCGGGGAGCTGGGGGGTGGGAATCTGCCCTGCTTGCTGGTGGGAGGAGCTGTTTGGAGCTGATCTTGGGACCCTGAGCCCCAGAATTCAGCCCAGATTCCTTTGCATGACAAGTGTTCCTGTGGTCTTAGTGGGAGGCATGGGTCATATCCCAGCCTCCCAAAGCCACACCCTTCCCAGAGCCTGACAGGGCTGGAGTCCTGTCCCCTGTCTTCCCCCCACCCCCACCCCCGGCTGGAGAGGCAGGGAGCCTGGCTTGGTGAAGTTTAGGTGGGGAGGAAAACTTGTCTCTGAGTGATCTAGGTAGGGGACTAAGCCCCAATGCACAGGGACGGGAGAGATGTGGACACTGCTAAAGCTGCCTGAGAAATGGCCCCTGATGTTAAGTGCTTCCCCACTTGTCTCTGAGTTGCACCAACTCCATCCTCCACCCTGGCTGAGAAACCTGCCCCTTGCCCAGCTGTCCTGGCCAAAGTGCTCCTATAAGGGCCAGGTTGAGGGAAGGGGAACTACTCCAGCTCCACCCACAAGCCCAGAACAACTGGATGATTCTACCAAACTGCAATGACCTTGGACTTATCCTTAGGCTTCAGAATCAGTCGAGGTGCCTGGAGCAGATAACGGCCTGGTCCTTTCTGCAAGCTCCCAAAGGCAGTTGTATTGGACCCGACCAAGTTTTCTTGGTCCCCAGCTGGGCTCCACTGAGATGCAGCAGCGGAGCATAAAGCCAGAGCGCTGGCCCCATGCAAGCTAGGAGGCCATGCACCTAGTGCCCCACTTGGCTCCAGCCTCTCGAGCAGCTGCCCGGGAGCTGGCGAATTTCTTAGCGCTGATGGTTCTCCCTTGTGCTTCTCTTACAGACTTCGGTGTCGGCCTCGCCTCCTTCCACTCAAAGCTCCCGCCGGAGATGGAGAACTCCCTGTACTCACAGCTGTGATGCTCCTGCTGAACCAGGGGTGGGGAGGGAGGGAGGGAGGTGTGCATGGGAATGCCATAGGAACAGGTGTACGGAAAAGCCAGTGCTGCAGCAGGAACCTATCCCCTCTCCCCTCTTCTTCCGGCGCTGTGTTTGCACCCCTCCCCTCACCTGTAGCCATGCCACTGACTTCAAGCTGTGCACTGCAGAGAGTTTGGGCAAGGAGAGGTTTTTTCTTGGGGTTTTGTTTTTTTTGGAGGGGGGGGCTTAAATTTAAGTCCTGGAAGCTTGTGTGTCCCCCCTGCTCCAGATCTTATTGCTTCAGGCACAAGGGTTCTCTGTAGAGCCTGGTAGAGTTGCTCAGGAGTTAGTGGACTTCTTCTCGGAGATGAGGTCACTCAGAAATAAATGGGAATTGGACAGAAGGGTCTGCGTCTGCTCTGCGTCCTGCTGCCTTGAGCATGGCCTCTCCCCGGGCGTGGAATGGGGCTGAGCGGCAGGGCTCTAAGCATAGGCTGCAGCTGGGTAAAGACTGGTGTAGTTTCCCTTGGGGGATGGAGCTGGAGGTGGGAACCCTGCATGGAGAGGGCTCCGGGCTGTAGCCTCAGGGCAGGATAATTGATTTTGAATAGAGTAATGACAGGGCCTGGCCTGGCCGAGCCACCCCTGCTTCCCTCAGAGCACTGTGCCAGGAAGATGGGGACAAGGCCAATGTGCAGGATTCTGCTTTCTGGGGCATAGGAAGCTGGCAGCACCAAGCTTGGCCTAGGGAACTGGCCAGAGCAGGATTGGTGTTTCCACTGGCAGCGCCTGCAGGCTGGGACCTGCTGTGCAAGCACCTAACCCCTCTTTGCCCTTCAGTGCTTACACACGCTGTGCCTCACAGCAGGGAAGACAGAGGCAGAGTGGGGGTGGGTCTGGTTTTCAAAAGGGCTCCCCCTTCTCTCCCGCCCCCCCCCCCCCCAGCTGTGCCACATGCTCTGTGTGAAACTGGCCCCCTCAGTCTGTACCTTCCTGGGGTCTGAGCGTGGCTAGAAATCTGACCCTCAGGGGTTTGCCCCAAGCTACGGCTGTAGCAGCAGGGCGTAGATGTTTCCAGCAGCAGTGGGTTTTTTTTTTCTGCTGGCTGTTTAATCCAGCTCTAGGAGACTGGAGAGCAAGGCCCCAGAAGCCTTCTGCTGAGCCAGCTGTATCTAGCCGAGGGGGGAGGCGGACCTGGCTACGGTGCGCAGGGAGTGGGATTGAGTGGGATCAAGTGTAACCCCAGGCTGGAGAGATGGGGAACTTCCCTCCACTCCTGCTGCAACTGGTTCATGGCCCAAAGGGTAGCAAAGCGCTGCCTTTGCCTTGCAAGCAAAGGTCACTGATGGTAGCGGGAGCCAAACCTGGAAAGAGGTGAGAGGGGGTTTTTTTGTTCAGTAAAACTGCTTCAGTCTGCCCAGGTTAAAATCCTCTCTAGTTGAGGGAAGGTTCATGACCTCATGGCAGCCTGGTTTCAGAAAACCTAAGCTGCTACCTACTGACCTCTTCTAATGCCAGCCAGAGGCTGTGTCAGTCTCACACAGGGGTGGGGTAGAGAAGCTGCAGCTGTTTGGCCTCACTTGTTAATTAGTTGTAGTGAAGGTGACCCCCTCCTCCCCCCATGCCAGGTGCACTACATGCACCCTGGGAAGGGAGGGGGCCTGGTCTACGGCTCTTACAATCATGACACTAAGGTGGCAGAAGACCAGCTTGCTGCCTAGACAGGGTGTACGGTGCATGGCCTTTTCCCCAGCAGTTACCCTCTGCCAGCCTCTTGTTTACCACCCACCCCCCCAGTGCTCCAGGAGCAGCCTGGAAGCAGCCATGATGCTAGGTTCACCAGTGTCCTGTCTTCGGACAGTGGCCAGTGCCAGGTGCCCCAGAGGGACTGAACAGAACAGGGAATCACCAAGTGATCCATCCCATCGCTCATTCCAGCTTCAGGCAAGCAGAGGCTAGAGCCACCATCCCTGCCCCATAGCCATTGATGGACCTCTCTCTCCCCTCCCCTCATGAGCTAAGCTAGCTTTTTTTTTTGACCCCTGGTAGTTTTGGCCTTCACAACATCCTCTGGCAGAGTTCCACTGGCTGTTTGTATGAAAAAATTACTTGCTTTTGTTTGTTTTAAACCTGTGGCCTATTAATGCCATTTGCTGACCCCTAGTTCTTGTGTTAGGAGCTGGAGTAAATAACACTTCCTTATGTACGTTCTCCACACCCAGCATGATTTTATAGGATCTGCCTCTCTCAATCACAGCCCTCCTCCCTTAGTCATTTGTTTCCCAAGCTAAAACATCCCAGGTCTTAATACTCTCTCCTCATATGGAAGCTGTTCCATTCTCCTCATCATTTTTGTTGCCCTTTTCTGTACCTTTTCCAGTTCCAATGTATCTTTTTTGAGCTGGGGCAACCCGCTCTGCGTGCTGTGTTCAAGATGGGGTGCACCAGGGCTTTAGAGAGAGGCAAGCTGATATTTTCTGTCTTATCTGCCCCTTTCCTAATGCCTCCCAACATGCTGTTAACTTTTTTAGCTGCCCCCACACACTGAGGGGCTGTTTTCAGCAAACTCTCCCCAATGCTTGCTTGCATGGTAACAGGTAATTTAGACCCCATCATTTTATAGGGATAGTTGGGATTCCATTTGCCGACGTGCATCACTTTGCATTTATCATTGAATTTCATCTGCCAGTTTGTTGCCCAGTCACCCAGTTTTGTGAGATCCTCTTGTAGCTCTTCCTAGTCTGCTTCAGACTGAGCTATCCTGACTAGTTTTGGATCATCTGCAAATTTTGCTACCTCGCTGTTCACCCCTTTTTCCAGCTCATTGAGGAAGATGGTGAACAGCACTGGGCCCAGTACAGAAGCCTGGGGGACACCACTAGTTATCGCTTGCCACAGAGCAAAGCGCGTCCCTTGAAGGGGCCCAGGCACCATTTCACTCCACAGGCTGGGGCTGGGAAATGCAAACAGTGGCACCTCTGTCCCACGTTGCTCTGGGCAAGCCACCCCCACCCCTGCTGCCCAGGGTGACTGCTCAGTGGAGGACTGCGCCAAGCTGCTGGAGTCACACACCACCCTCTGGGTAAGGGGCAGGCTAATGCAGGAGGGAGGCTGGTAGCCACAGGCTCTGCCCCAGCCCTGGGGGACCTTGGAGAAGTTTCTCTTGCTAGACCTTAGCTGTAACATGGATTTAATACTTGGCTACCTGCAGCATGGAAACTGGCCCACCCTCCTGCAACTCCACCTCCCACCTGCCTTTCCCACCAAGGCTCAATTCCAACTCTGGTCATATTTGTTGTCTTCACTAGGTGAAGCCGATCAGTTGCCAGGAACTCAACCAGCACAGCTGGGCAGATAGTACCCAGATCTACTTATCCTTCCCCCACAGCTCAGATGGGATCAGCAGGCTCAACCTGAGCACAGCAGAGCTGCATCGGGGTGGGGGGGGGCGGAGAGGAGGGGCACACCAGGAAAGCACTTTGAAGAGTTTGCAGCTGTAGTGCAGGCCCTGGTTGAAGCTTCACCTCCCGACCCTTGGTCAATTCAGGAGGCTCCTGGAGACGTCCACAACACTGAGCTCTCACATAGCTGCATCTGCTAGTGATACTTGCTCTCATCACCCAGTGGTTGGGAGACTCGGTCCTAGCCTGGTGAATGATGCTCCGGCATCACCTATACCAGTCTTTGTCCCCACTCAGCTGGCCCATAGCAACACCATAGTCCTGGGCAGGATGTAACCAGCCCTTAGGAAACCCTTAACTCAGAACACTGTGCCCAGCTCCTCACCAACACAGCCTAAAGTGAGCACATCAGACTTGGCTGCAGCTCTCTCCACTGGCTTCTAGGCCCTGTTCAGGCATGCCGGGGCCTGGGCCACACACATTTCTCCAACCTGCTTTCTCCAACATAAACAGAGGTTGACCATTAAGATATTGCAAAACAAAACCCTACCAAAACAAACCACTCTACACACCCCCAAGTCTCCCCCAGGAACGAGGACAGGAGCAAACAAGCCAGAGGATGCAGGTCACATTGCTTGATGCACTAGTGCAGGGTTCTCAAACTTCCTTGCACTGTGACCCCCTTTTGACAACAAAAATCACTATGACCCCAAGAGGGAGGACCACAGCCTGAGTCCGTCCAAGTCCCACTGCCCTGGGTGCGGGCAGGGCCAAGCCTGATCTTCCCTGCCTGGGGTGGTGAGGGAGTCAAAGCCCATGGGCTTCAGCCCCAGCTAGGGGGCCTGTAACCTGAGCCCCACTGCTCAAGTCTAAGTCTAAGCCAGCCTGGGTGACTGCATTAAAGTGGGATTGTGACAAGGGAGGTAAAATATCAAACCGTTAAGCATTAGTCTTACCAGTTAACCCACCCTAACCCAGCCACTGCCCCTACCCCAGCACTGGTGGTGAGCAGTTCCTCCAAGACCATGAAGAGTTAACTCCCCCCCATCCAGCAGCTCTGTACAGGCAACTTCAACTGCAAAACCTTCCTCAGCCTTGCCTGTGGCAACTACACCCTGCATGAGTCAGCACCCAGGGGTGGGGGTGGAATTCACATAGGAGAGGACGTCTGACACAATGCAAAGGCAGCAAGAAGCCAGCACAGCAGCCGGCTGCTGAGTCAATGCAGAGCTGAGGGAGCACCAAGCGCACTCCACCCAGAGAGAGTGCAGCTTTAATATGGCTGAGCCGAGGGGCTGGATTGCGGGAACAGCTTCAGCAATTCAGCTGGGGAGGGGAGAGGACATGCCTGTGTCCCTGCGTCTTACAGAGCTGGGTACCACAGCAAAGGGTATTTGGGGCAGATCCAGGAGTAAATACACTGGAGATCAGGAGGAACTTCTTGCCAGTCAGCCTGTGGGACCATCTCTCCAGAGAAGGAAAAGCAGCTCCCTGGAGGCAGCAGCAGCCTGGTGAACAGGCCCTGCCTGGGATCCAGGAGACCTGGCTGCATCACTGAGCTTGCACCTCCATTTAACCTATCGCCTTTATCTATCTAGACAGTAGGGTCTTCAGGACTGTCTCGTGTCTGTACAGCACCTAGGACACAGGGATCCTGATCTGGTTTGGGACCTCTGGGCAATATTGTAATTAAATATTTAAGAGCAGTGGCCCTTCCCTTTGCATTGAAAACCCGAAGGGGGCATCCCAGCCATCTGACAGGCCACACACTCCCTTTCCCATCAGTTTCCAGGAGCTGGTAAAACAGGGCTTCCCTTGCCTCCCAGCATGGGGGAGTGGGGGTATTCCATGGGAACCACTCTAGGTTGTCTGCCCATTCTTCCTAGGGGCACCTGCTTCCCAACTTGCTGCTCTTGGGTAAGTGTGAGCACTTGATTTTGTCCTTGAGCAGTCATGGTTGCTGGTGCTGCCTCCCTTGCCACCCTGCTGTAGCAGCCAGGCCTTCTCCTGACACCGTAACGTAGCTTGGCTGGCCAGAGCAGCATGCAAGATTTGGGGGCCCTTCCAGATCCCAGATGAGGAGTCTGATCAGTCACTTCCCCTTGTGAACAGCATGATGGGGCATGGGGAACAGACTGTTTAAAGCCAGCAAAGCCCAATGCAATATACTAGAACCACCCTGCTCCTGTTATGGGGGAGGGAGGAAGATGGAAATCCAGCTGGTAAGGCCTTTCCATCTGCTTTTAGGATGCTAAACTTCCTTTGCATCCAGAGTGGCCCTGGCAGTAGGCTGCAGGGCTCAAGTACAATTCCTCAGACAGGGTTATTGGAAACCAAGGGTGCTTGCAAACCAAGACTATTAAGGCGTGAGTGGTCTAGGCACCATGCTTGGCCAGTGTGCCTTTAAGCACTTGGCCATGGCAAAATGCTTCTGCAGGAATTGTGCTGTGGAGCAAGTGTGGATTCTACAGAAAAGCCAATCATAGAATCTCAGGGTTGGAAGGGACCTCAAGAGGTCATCTAATCCAACCCCCTGCTTAAAGCAGGACCAATCCCCAGCCAGATTTTTGCCCCAAATCCCTAAGTGGCCCCCTCAAGGATTGAACTCATAACTCTGGGTTTAGCAGGTCAATGTTCAAACCATTGAGCTAGAGCTATCCCTCCTCCTCCCCTCAAGTAGGATTGGAAAGAAATTTGGAATTTCTTGTGCTTACCCACCAAGTCAACCTGACACCCTTCTATAAACCTGAAAGTCAACCTCTTCCTATGCAATTTAAGGGCAACTGCCCTATGGAGCTGATAATGTAGCACAAGCCCTCCAGATTTAAACTAGGTCTTCTGTTCCAGCAAAGAGATAAATGAAGGCTACATATTATTTCAAGAGTAAAAAGCATATTTCTAAGCCTGAGATGATCTTTATACATCATGAAGGAGCAATAGAGAGCTTACACCTACATTAGCAGCTATGAAAGGTAACCAGAGACAAAGTAATCACTGACTTCCCTGGCACTCACAAGATAAACTGGGCATAAGCTGTGCTTCTAGATTGAGGAGTCCTGGACTGAAAACCCTGCTCTGAGCAAGAGAGTGGATGATACGCTCCCATGTGTCTCACCCAGTGCTGATTTCCCCAATGAGCAGTGAACACACCATCCATTATAATAGGTTTTTAAAAACTGAAGTCTTTATTAAAAGTTTTATCCAAATTTTGTAACAAAAAAAAAAGATACAAAAGGGGTGAAGATCCTTATTTCTGGGACTAATCTGACCAATCGAAACCTGACAGATACTAGGCTAATATAAAATCCATACAATCTGCTGAAAAAATGCAGGGAAAAAATTAAAAATATCAACTGCTGCTCTGAAATTTTTTTTTAAATTCCTTTAGCATTTATAAGTTACTCAGTTTGCATTTTACAGGAGAAGTTTATCTTTGAATGGTTATAAGCTACTGTACAATGCAAGAAACAAGGGCAGGGCTAGAAATCCAGATGTGCTGCAGTACCCAGTGCACCTTTGCAAAAATTGCCTTTTATAGGAGGTGTGTGAGATTTTTCTTTTCTTGCTGCAAGAGGAATACATGTAACTGCTCGGGGATGACATATTTGTCTGCAGTGGCTGAGGGAGAACCCTGTTAAGTGTCAATGCATCTGCATTAGTATAAAGCCTCAAGGAACGCCCCCATAAACCTGGTTAAAAGGTAGTTGCTCTCCCCCACTCTCACCAACCTATCTGAGCAGAGATCACTAGGCACTCAATACTGAAGGGTTGGTTAATGCCCTTTGATTCCATGGAGCCAAAGCTCTCCTTAGAAACTAACAGATGTATCGTGAATACAGGTCAGAAATCCCATGTTGCACTTGGCAGGATTCCACCTCCCTGTTCTAAAAAAATGCCTCAAACAGGTCAGAGAAGCAGTGGCTCCACTGCTATGGGCTGGGGTGAAAGGGAAGAGAGAGCTGTCACAGCACATAGTGCATAAATGGGAACGAACTGGACTTCTCATCACTCTGAAAAGGAAAAGGGAAGGTGTACATGCACCAGGCTAGTAATTGAGGCCACCGCTGAGAGCTGTTACTGGCTAGCCAGAAGGACCCTGAGAATATTTAGGCTACCACGGTCTCCCGGTGAATGCCGAGTTAGGTGTATCACAGTAATAATGGTTAGAGTGTATCCTGTACAGTGAAAAATGCAGTTTGGTAGCACGGCAGTATCCCCTTGCCTGATGTTTCCTATTCTTCCTTGAAGGTGTAGGTTGGCAGGGGGTGGAGAAAGCCTCCTTATGGCAAGTGAAGACATTCACAGCTGCCAACCATAATAACTTTGCAGACATCCAAGAACTGAAAGCTACAAAGAAGTGGCTAATGGGTAAAAATATTCCAGTTTATGCAAAATAGGAAAGCAAGAGACAAGGCTACTGGAAAGTTCCTCCTAACAGGTCTGAGATGCAGCAAAGAGCAGATTCTTTCAGGGACCCAAGCCCTTTTCCCCCACCCCCAATCGCTAGAGTATCTTCAAGCATCTCCAACTATCACACCATTGTTATTTCAGTTCACCTTAGGTGACTGTTTGCTTTCAGAGTCCACTTACACCAGCAGAGTTTGCATCCGCTGCTCAGAATGCTCACAGCTTCTTCAAATGCTGGGCTGAGGACATGTATGCTGGGGCGGTGAGTGTTCATTCGCCTCCTGTGGGATGGCAAAGGGTTGTTGGAGCTCTCGGTCCCATGTGGTAAGGCTGATTTCAGACATGAGATGCTCTAGGAGAACTTTTTTTTTGCAAAATGCTGCGCAAACCACAGAACGGAGAAAGCCTTTGGTCATAAAATACTTGTGAGAAAGTGAGGCTTGTATGGAAAGATTCCCCTGAACGCCTACTGTATTCTACGTCTTAAAAAAATATATTGTGGACACTGCAGCCATACAAAAGGGGGAGGGGCCAGGAGAGGGGGATTTACAGTCTCACATGGACACAATGGGGAGGTTAGGACAAGCACAGTCATAGTCCGTAAAACTGATTGGCTCGCTAGGATTATCAGTCATCCTCCTCATCCTCTTCATCTTCTGGATCTTCCTCTCCCTCATCCTCTAGATCTCGTTTTCTCTTCTCTCCCTGTGGAAGGTCTGCAGGGAGGGAGGGAGGAAGAATTAAATTCTATTTGCAGTCTTGCAGAACAGCATTTGATCTCACTCTTCACAGGCTATTTAAGCTACACATCTTGCAGAGGAACAAGTATGAACTAGAATCACAGCAGCTGTCGGATGGAGTCCCACCCACTGTTCCATTTTACGTGGCAACCAAGCAAAAGCCTTGGAAAAGATTTTCCAGTGATGAGTGCTTTTTGGTGCTCTTGAGATGCTTCAGAGGGCCCAAATTTTAGATATTGTGAGCACCTGAACTCTAATGGCCCTTTTCTCAAGGTGTGAAATTGGGCATCCAAAAATGGAGGCACCTAAAATCACCACTTTTGAGACTCTCCGCCAAGCTTATTCTTGAAGATTTGTCATTCAAGTGTTGTGCCAACCTCCATTTTCCTATAAATACCCTTATAAATATTTTAATCAACTATATGTAAGCCCATCCAGATCCAGTCTTCAACTATCTAGGGAATTTACTTCAAAGTTAGAAAGGAGATGCCCAGTGCTTTGTTGCCTAGAGTGATATAACACCCCAGCTAGAGTCTAAAAGAAACCACAGTTCCTAGAACAAGCACTTTATAAAAATGCTAACACAGCAGAGCTTCCATTAGAGCCTCTCCTCCTTCCAGAGTATTATACTGAATTACACAGAACTGGGATATTTTGCCAATCTACCTGATCAGCTTTTTAGCAACTGACAACCTATTAATATTGACTGACTGTTTTAAATGTCTTGGGATGGTGATATAACGTAGTTCTAGTGTTAACAGTTTCTCCTGGGCTGTATTTTCATGGTTGGTCTCAGTTTGAAGCAGTCTTATTTTGGTAAGTGTGCAAAATCAGGTCAGCCATTTCTCCGTAAGTCGCAAAAGAAACAGGGACTCAAGGATCTGAGGCTGGAAGCTACAAAACATGGCTTGTTTTATAGAGCTCATGGAGGAAGGAAAATGGATTCTACCTGTGAGGGATTTAGTCTGAGTTGGCTGCACTGAATGTTCACTCAGCATGTTTACATTAGCACACACAGATCTCACCACCCAATAGTGGTTTAAAACAACAGGCACCTGCAGTTAAAGACATACCAGGTCTTTTCCCTTAAATGTGCAAATCAAATGCAAAAATCAGTGCAGCATAATGGCTGGAAAAACTATAAGGTAAGGAAACTCAAGTTAGTGTTCCTAATGCTACACTGAACACAACACCACAGTATGTGCAGTTTGGGACTGATGTTTAGTGCAACTAATACATTCCCATGGAACACACAGGATGCACTGAGTAGCAGAGTGAAAGCCCTAACTTTGAATTTCCTGACTTGTGTGCTTTGTTTCCCAACCTCAATACTTAACATTTTATTTAGCTGTGGGACAGTGTTCTGGTTCAGCAGTGATGGGAACAAGACTTCCTTGCCATAAAAGATACAAGTGCTTAGTTCTATTGCTCAGGCCCCAAAAGGAGACAGTGACTGTTCGCATCAAAGTAGTGGATAGTTAATGCTACCTTTGTGAGTGCTGCATCTTAGTAAGGAGAATTAGATCTACTCACCCTCCTCACCTTCGTCGTCATCTTCATCCTCCTCATCCTCTTCCTCCTTGAGTTAAAAAAAATAAATAAGAATCTGTGTTTGTACAAGGACCAAGATCCAGTGACTAGAGATTAATTCCTTTTCCACTCCAATCATTCATGTCTCTTCAAGTATGACTTCAAGAGGACATTGTCCTCTGGCAGCACAGGAACGCAAAATGGCCAAGTAACAAAATTAGCCCCCCTCCTTGCACCCTTCCTCATCCTTCATCTCACAGGGACAGGAACTTGTGGGAACAAAGAGAAATTGTAATGCCACCTGGAAACACAGAAAGGTGTTTTCACCCTCATACCATCCCTACCTACAGCATTAGGAATCCAGGCATCGCTTCCCAGAGCAGCTGACTACCTAGGAAGCTCTTTTCTTGAATGAGACTAGCCTCAGGCAAGGATACAGCATACTTGGCCAGATTACAAAGTTTCTCAGGAGGACTGATTTTCGTCAGCAAGGGTACAGATGAAGTATTTACTAACAGGCAGCCCCAAAGGCTCACACTGATGTCAAGCCAACAAGAATAGCCTCACCTCATCATCGACTCCATCTTCTTCCTCTTCACCTTCCAGATCATCTTCATCCTCCTCTTCATCATCAATGACTTCCTCATCCAACTCATCTTCCTCATCGTCATCCTCTTCCTCACCTTCTACCACAACAAAGGGAGATGAGTGGGTTCCCCACCAATGTGCTCAAAGCAACACACCAGGCACAAGGAACCAGGAAATGCACCCGGACAGCTTTTGGCACAGATGTGCCAACTCATAAAAAGCAACTAACTCAGAACAGCCCCACTGGCATTAGGTAAAGCCCTGTGCCCACAGAACAGACCTACGCATGGGAGGTATTGCAACTGACAAACCCAGCTGGTTTAAATCAAGTTTGGTTTTCCAGTTCATACCTGGGGGAGATGGGATTACCAAAGTAAGATTGGACTTTGGCAAGGAGTTCACACCACTGAGGTGGTCGGTGGCGGGTGGGTAGTGAAATAGGTGGGAGGCAATTACAGAGAGCCACTCCAAGCCCCCTTTACCTTCTCCATTCTCATCATATTCATCATCCAGCCCATCACCATCTGCTTCAGGGTCTGAGTCAGGGGCCTCCTGGTCATCGGCATCAAACCCATCCAAGTAGGTGAGCTGGGGCAGAAGGGCAAACATGCTTTCCCGGTAGTTGATCAGCATTGTCACCTCGCAGTTGAAGAGGTCCAGGCTATGCAGATTTGGCAGTTTCTTCTGCAAAGATTAATTGTTAGGCCATTAGGAGACCATTCTGCTAAACTTGCTATAAGCAATGGGATGAGGGAGACGTTAGGACATGCCTGGAGCAGGAAGTTCACTACCTGACCTATAGTAAAGTAACTCTTTCATGCATACTAATTTTTGTAATATGTGCCCCTTAGAAAACCTAGGGCTGATGTCAGACACCCCCATGGGGGCCAAACAAGTCACTGCCATGACACACCCAGGTGCCACCTACCTCAAACATCGCCTGAGCCCTTAGCAGTCCTTTTCCAGGTGGACACTGAGCATATTACATCCACAGTTTTGCTCATCCGGCCCAAATTCATGTTCCTTTAGCAACTGGCTGCTGGTTTTCCAGACAGAGGAGCCCAGCCACATATCGGGCAACTCGTCAGTTCACATTAGAACCATGAAGTGCTGTTGGAACCGTTATCAAGACTGTTTGACTTCAGCTGCACCCACATGACACCCAAAGGAAACAGCCTCAATCAGTTAGATCCATGCACAGGGCTTTTCACTCACCAGGGGCTCCAGGGTGTTGATGTCCTTGATCTTGTTGCCACTTAGATTCAAATGGGTCAGGTTAGGGGTCCTCTCCGCTAGAACTTCAAGACCACCGGAGATCCGGTTATCGCTCAGCTCCAGCTGCCAGAAAATATTTAGATGCATTGCTATAGAGGTTCTCAACTCGACATAGGTGAATAACATTCCCATTTTGCAGATGGGTAAGTCAAGGACTCTAAGGCCACAAAGTGAGTCAGAGCATGGACCAGAACACAGGAGTCCAGACTCCCAACCCCGTTCTCTAACCACTAGAACTTGCTACCTATAAATTGCAGATTAAGAATCCATTTTAACTTCATTATGTAATCCACAGCAGGCAAACATGAGCCTCTCTCCTCCCCCCGAATATTTGCTGTTTGGAAAGGGAGGGAAATAAAGAATCAGGACGGGGATTTGGGCAGTTTTCCAATACAGCTCTGACACCCTCCCCCACAACACAAACCACAGAATGATCATGTCAGGAGGGAGCTCTATTGAGCCCACTCAAGGCCGTACATGGAACACTAGTAACAATCCCTCAAGTTAAGAAGTAGTGCCAAAAAATCCAAGTTAAAAGCAATAATGTGAAGTTTACTCCTCCACTCTCCTACATGCCTGCCGTGGCGGGGTGAGAGGGGGGAATCACTATCACTTCAGCTAAAGGGGCATGTTTACACCAGTCAGAGCACAAGGTCAGTGATATGAAATGGCCAAGGATCTTCACAACCTTGGTTACACTGATCCTTTCTTCCAGAAGATTTCACATCGCTGCATCTCCACTGGTAGCAGGGCTACTGCAGACAAGACTCTAGGCAGCTGCCTGCATTTCAACCACTGTTTCACAGAAAAAATGGTAATGCTTAAAATGCCAGCAGTCACCCTGGAACTCAGTCCACCCTACCACATGCAGCCACTCCAGAGGTGTCTGCAGTCGTGGAAATTTTCAGAAAGAAGCTAGCATAGCCAGCCATGCACAAGGAGGTGAGCCCCAAAGGCAGTGTTGCTCTGGGATCAGAGTCACAAGCATCTGCTAAGAGCACAGCGCTTTCCAGAAAATTGGGGTCACATGCACATAGGGTGATCGCCATCAGATATAGCCTCTTCAACCTCTAAAGGGAGGACTGAAGATTATTAAATGGTTAAATGAGACTGTACAGTCATTCTGCTTGGTTACTGCTCCCACATCTATTTGATTAACCCCCATATAAACATTATGTGCAGCAAAGCAGCGCCTGTGAGGCTCAGGCCCCTTCCCCCTACTGCTGAGTGATGTAAGGCAGCACCTACAACAGGTGTCAGCAACAAGTTCCCATGCTGGATTAGCCGCAGGTGTAGAGAGGGACACGCTGAGGACAGCGAGAGTTGAGAAATCATCGTGAAAGCCTGAGACGAAGACTATTAGCCAAGCTAGCTATTAGTACCCAAGGACCAGCAACAGAATTTTTCTAGTGTGGTCCATGCATACGGGCTAGAGGGAGATTAATTTAGGCTTCAGGCCTTCCCTGCTTTTCAAGAAATATTTCTTTAACATACCTCAGTTTGCACAGGGATTTTTGCTCAGCACTTCAAAGTAATAAGGTAACTGCAGCACCAAACGGCATGAGGCCCCTGTGAGGGGGGAGGCTGAGGAAAGAGGCCAACATCCTCAGAAGTGGTCTCTAGTTTTGGGTGCTCAGAATGAGTCATGATGCAAGGGTCACCCTACCACAAGAGGCTATGATAGCACCCATGTGAATGAAAGCAGGAGGCAGGCACTGATACCTTCGAGGAAGTAGGACAGCTATACACGGGGATGGAGAAATCGCTATAAGGAAAGCTCAGCTCTAACGCCAACCACTACTGCCCCATTTGCCAGAAGACTCATGGTAGGGCTTCACAGCCTCATGTCCAACTGGCACCACCCCTTACTTTACCTTGCGGAGCTTGTTGAGCTTGGGGAGATTGGAGACAGACAGCAGGTTGACGTTGATCATGCTGAGGAACTCCAGATTTTCAAAGTCTGAGGAAAGGCCGACGATCTTCCCATCGTCCGAGCGGCAGTTATCCAGCACCAGCTCCTTCACCTAGAGAAGGAAGGAGAAACACTCAGGAGCTGGCACAAGGAGCCATAATTGTCACTTAAAACTGCTGGAGTCTCTCAGCTCTAAAAACCAATTTGTATTAACCTACCGAATTAACCCATTAAGATCAAGCTCCTGAGTGGGACCAATGTAAGATTGAAGCATTATGCACCGGTTTAAGGCACCAATACCAAATAAACCCCTCTCACCCACCCTGCTAAAGGTGTATGCAAGTAATCCACTATCTGTAAACCAAGTTTACCTTAGTGTGGGTACAAAGTGCCAGACTGGCAGTCCCTAGATACCACAGTCCTATCCCCAGTTCAAGTACAGGCCGCGATAAACTTCACTGCCACTATGCCATGTCACCAAGATATGGTGGGATCATCTCTAAAAAAGGTTCAGTCTCTGTGGCCCAGGTAATTTGTGCCATCTGAGCAGTGAATGTTAACAAGGGCATCAAAACTGAGCTGAACTGAAATATCTCAACTCATTTCATAAGGCACCAAAGAGCTTTCATATGGCAATTACTTTCACCCAGATTTGAAACGACAAGGTTTTATCCAGTTACTAATCCCCTTTGGGTACCATCTTTCCATTCATCTGGATTTCCCCCTTACGCTGGAAAATCTTTTAAAGTAGCATTTCCAGCCTGGCTCAACGGCCAAACTCTCCATCTACTTTATGCACTAGTCCCCAGCCAGCAGGGGAGCACAGTAGGATATATGACAATTCCTCTGCCCTGACTTTTTTATTTTTTAAACGAAGTTTGTAAGATGGCCAGCTCACACCCACACCTCATATACACTCAGTATTTGCCACAGTAAAAAAAAACCCACTCCTTTCAATTGATGCAAATGCATCCCACAGCCACACATGCTGCTTCCGACGACTTGTCAGATAGGCAAACATGCATAGTGAGAACACCAGAAACGAGTAGGGTTCAGTCCCAGTACTCCAACAGCAGTTGTTACAGGCTCAATTTTCAAAATGGGCTCTTGTCCTACATGCTCTTCAAAGCAGCCAAAAGTCACATCCTTGGCTAAAAAACTACAAACACTCTCCAAACTCATCCTTTGAATCCCACCTCCTCTGTAGCAACTACAGCTTTTGGGTGGACCAACCAACAATCAGAAAGTTGCTTTGAAGGTGTTTTGCTTGGTTTACATTGACCAGAAAAACTGTTTAACCTATTTTAAAATGATCACATTTAAAGACAGTTTCTTAACAGGCACATTAACCACTTCTAAAGAAACTTTAAAATTGGGAGTGGGAAGAGTTTCTTAGAGCCAAGCAGCAAGCACAAGCCACCCTCTTTGCCACTTCACATACTTTAGTTTCCTTTTTTGCTTGCAACATTGAAGTAATGAGTGAATATGAATGACTAATGTGCTGCAAAATGTAAAAAAATACTCAGTCTGTAAGAGACCCAGGGTACCCTGCAGTTGGTTTTAAGTTTTATACTCCAGTTCCTGCTATTAATGCCTCCCCTGCCATCCCACCATCTAGAAAGCATTTTGTCCAGCCCTAGTCAGGTCCTATTTAATGCCCACAATTGTCTTTATGTTCCTAGCCTTATTTAAAGTTGATTCACACCATTCCTCTGGCTTGCCAAAGAGCAAGACCTTATTTCCCTACATAAATGTCACCTAGACTGCAAGGTTGTCCCTAGGTAAGAGGGAGGCCTTGTTATAAGCAAAGCCTGGTATTTATAGCAAGTCAAGCCAGCACCCATGAACCCAGGCATGAAGGACAAAGCACTCCTGAAGGATGCAGGAGTCCAATGCTCAAGATTCAGCTAGTCAGCTGCGTTGTCTAAGCACTCCAGCAACAATGCAGTTGAACTGGCCCCACCAGAAGGCGGGGGGGGGGGGGCAGCATTCCTTGCTTGGCTAAGGAGCTGCTAGCCACCAATAGCTCTGCAAGGCAAAAGATCAGCCAACCAGCTGGTTGGAAAGAACAGCCAAGGCAACTGACTAAGATTACAGAAAAGGGAGAAGTTACTCAAAGCAATACAGATCAACTCCTGTCCCCAGAGATCAGGCATTCCCAGAGATCCCCCATTCTTTATGCTGACCCTCCCATATCCTGTTGCACCAGCCATCCTCAAGAGATTTAACTCCTCCCACTGCAGGAGGACTCAGTTTTGTAGGGCAATTTCATCTTGAGACCAACAGCAAGGATCTCTCCTACCCAGCCACAGCACTCAATGTCCACCTTATGCCTCCACATTTCCCTATATTAAGAAACACATAGGAACAGCTCCCTTCTCACCCCCAACATATTCGGTTACATTTGGGGAAGACGAGGGAGGAAGGTTAGAGTTCTTTATTCCTTTCCCCATGAACTCATTTGCACTAGGTAGAGAACAGTAATAGCAGCAAACCCTGTTCTGCTAGCTTGACTTTTCCCCAGTTCACAAGGTGAATTTTTCAGCTGCTCCAATTTCAGACAGGGAAGAATCACATAACCTAGAAGTATCTCAAGCGGAGGTGGGAGAGGGTCAGCTCTTGATCCCTAGGGCTTGGATACTGGGCAGGACATCCCCTCTTCAACCTTCAACATGAGAAAGTTCATTTTCACAACCCTGGGGGTTCAGGTGGTAAGCTGAGCAGCAGGAACCCCTGTACTCCTTTCCATAGCCTGGAAAATCAGCTCCACTCCTATTACTACTGCAAGGTGCAGCCGCAAGCCCAACACCTGGACAACACCCAACTAGAATTGGGGTGGCTACAGCAGAGGATTAGAGCAGAGCATCATTACAAGATGGGGGAAGAGTGCAGGGGAAATTCAATTTAAGTGCCCCCAATGAGCACTGGGGAAACAGTTTAGCAGCCTCCTGCTGCTCTCTAGAGAACTGGGTCTGAGACTAGCCAGAAGGGAGCCACAGTGCCAACAGGCTGGCCGAACATAGGGAAACCTAGTAGAGAATCAGACTAGATTTTAAACAGGCCCTAAGTCCCTTCCAAATTGCAGGTTACACCACCTGGAATTCCTGCAGATCAACAGGCAGGTCAGGTTGTTCCACTCTTTTTACCAGGGACCAACTAGGGAATCTCAAATGATTCCTCCCCAGCTGAACTCAGTCCCAATAGTTCCACCATCATGACAGATTTGCCTAGCTCTCTACTGCACTCAGTCCCAGTGACTTCAATACCCTCCAGGGCTTTAAAGGCCATCAATGTTTTCATTCTTCTTTCTCCAGAAGACTACAACCACAGCTCTTCAGCTGCCAGAGTCTTGTTCGCTCTCCAGTTCCTTCCAAAACCTCCTGCACACTCACCTGCAATTCCCGGACATGACAATACCGCTGAGACTGTACCAATAATGATTTTTGTACTACACCCAGCACAGTGGAATCCTGGTTCATGACTGGGGCTCCTGGGAGCTGCCACAACACAAATAATGGGACAGTCACTAATGTATCCTATCTATGCTGCTGTTTTATTGTTTATATTTCACTCCTTCTGCTCAGTGAAAGACTGAACAGTCACTTGTCCTTTCTTCTGCCCATATGTTAGCCCAATGCTGCAATCCTGACATTGCAATCACCGAAGTGCAGGGATAAACCTAGCAAAATACTGGCTACACTTTATTTCATGAATATGTTTTTATTTGAAAAATAGCAAGAAGCCCCTGGTATTAACAAAACCAAGTCTGGGGTCTCAGCTGTCACACTGGAGCATGGATCTACCCCATTCCTTCACCAGTTCTCTCTGACCCCCACTCCCATACTACTCCCAATGCTCACTGACAGCATTTTTACAAGGTGGTGAAACAGCTAAGAAACCCCACAAAAGCCAGGTTTGAGGAGCCAAACATCCACTTACCAGTGACAAGCCACCTTGGCCCTCATCTAGACTAGCACAAAGGGTGTCATACCCCCGCACCAGAAATGAGTTTGCTCAATAGTGCTAACTTAACTGTATTGAAAACCCCACTAAAAATGCAGCCAGTTCAACACCATTAGCTCCGTTCTAGCAGTTGAAAACCTAATCAAGTGTTAACTGAAAACTCCACTGAACACCAATGTAGACACAATCAAGTTGAGCCGACTCCTAGCCTGAAGAAAGGGGTTTTTATTCCTAACTTAGACAAAGTCGTTGGTGACAATAGTCCCAACCTCCAGTAACTCAAAAAAGTGCCCACTTGAACCACATGCAAACAACTAGTGGAGGGAATGGAAGAAAGAAAAGGGTGTATTAGCCTAGGCAAGCTTCAAAGCCAAATCCCTGATTCAGAGACCAGGAACTGCCCCTGCCAAGCATCAGTGGAATCCATTTTTGATGTCACAAGACATCTGGTATATTATTTTCACAAGCAGTCCATGAAATCAGCCAACACACACCACAAACTCTGAACAGGGAAAGAGGCCTGAAATAAAAATTTTATTAAAGTAAATGTTTGAAATGAAATATACACAGGTTGAGAGGGAAGGTACTGTACATCTGGGGTCAGGCTTGGGTAATGGGGGGTTACAGATATCGTTTGCAAGGATGAAAAGATACAGACATATCACATAACCGGCACAGACCCAGATTGGGGCACAAGGGTTTTTGAAGTGTCAGTGAATAAGTGAGCTTGGGTTCATCACCCATGGAATGAATAAGAGTCCAAGTCAGTATCGGTGGAGTGGATAGGTACATGGGTGGGGTGCGTCCCTTGGTCCCTCAGGGAAGGAAGTGGGTTATTTCCCTGGTCGGCTGTCTCAATTACTCAGTGTGGTATTGGCAGTGTCTGGTGATGTGTTCGGTATAAATGTCTCTGGACCACCTGATGGCGTCGAACACCATGAACTGTCTCATGAGCCGGGCGTAGCGTCGACCGACCCCACATGCTTTTAGAACCAGCTCGTTGTGGGGGTCCCATGAGCCCAAGGCTCCCACGATCAGGGCGTGTATCTGAACTTCATAGCCCTGGGCTCTGAGGGTCTCGGCCAGCAGGCATACTTCGACTCTTTCCATGCTCGGGCCTCGTGGAAGGCAGGTGACCGGTTTTCGAAAGGCACCATGATGTCTACTACTACAGGAGGCATCAAAGCGTCAGAGGAGCCAGGTGCCACGCATGGTGCAGTTAGGAAAGGCCATGAAGGGTAACAGGGAGGATGCAAAGCACTCATGACATGCTGAAGTGCGCCAGAGAGACTCAATAGGATTATTCATGTGGCTGATGTGGAGAAAAGCGGGGAGACAGTTTATTGAATAAAGCTCTCAAACAGGAGAAGAGCTCTGTGCACAGCTACACTGAATGCGGAAAGGCCAGTCACTGCTCAAGGAATAAATGCCAGTTAAAAAAAATTACAAAAGCCCAGGGCTAATTTTTAACCCAGTAACACCAAATTCTGGGGCAAGAGATGCATGGAACCTTCTTTGAGGATAGATCGAACGTGTCTGAGTGCCACATGTGTGTTTCAGGTACCTATCCTCACTGGCAAGTAACCTGTTCAGGTAAATTGAGAAGGCACTCTGCTAACACTGTCCAGGAAAGAGCATGGTTAAACATCATGTGTCTGGGCAGGGGCCACCGGACGCAAGTTTTACAAATGATTTTAAAAAAACAGGTTCTAGAGCAAGGGTATAGGGAGGGTACATCAACACATCTAAATATTTGCCTAGTTTTACATCAGGCTACATAAAAAGAACTAGTGAAGTACAGACTAAAAGTTCATACAATGACTTGCTTATACTACTCTATATACTATACCCTGAAATGTAAACACAATATTTATATTCCAATTGATTTTATACCTATAGGATCAAAATTAGAAGAGCAATTTTTCAGCACTAGTGTGCTGGGGCACTCTGTATTTCTAAGACCAAACCTGGGGGACACAAGACCAACCAGACTCCTGAAAGGGGGGCAGCAGTCTGAGAAAGTCCCCCTGATCTCGAGCGGGCACGGTTAGGGCTTCAGGCGAGCCACGCTTCGGCCATGTTAACAGGATCTGCATTTCAATAGCCATGAACACGAGTTCCCCCGCACACAATCCGCTCCGGGTGGAAAGCGGCTCATCTCCCTCCCCCAAGCGGCCACCTCCCCCGCTGAGGAGGCTGCACCATCTCGATTTTCTGGAGAAAAGCCCCGAGCCCCACGGCAGGCCCGGCCATGCAGCGCCGGGACAAGCCCCGGCCCCTCCGCACACGTGCGCGGCTCGGCGACTTCCCCGCACCCAGCGCAGGCCGCTCGCGGGAAACCCGCCGCCAAGCCCGCCGGATCTCAGCCCCTGCGGCCCGCCGGCCTCTGACTCTCCGCCGCCGCCGCCGCAAGCGGGGCTCGGCCAACAGCCGGCCGGCTCCGCCGGGAGCGCCCCGAGCCAGCCACCCGCGGGGCCGCGAGCCCGGGAACGGCGGACACCCACCCCCACTCCGGCCCAGCACCGGCACGAGCGTCCTCCCCCACGCGGGACCGGGACAAGCCGCCCTACGGCCCATAAGCAGGGCAGGAGCCTTTTCCTGCCACCCTCCCCAATGCCCCCCGCGCCCGCCCGGGGGGGGGGGGGCCTCTCCTGCCCCTCCCCGCCCCAACTGCCCCCGCCGCCCGCGGGGGCCTCTCCTGCCCCCCCGCCCCAACTGCCCCCGCCGGGGGCTCTCCTGCCCTCCCCCGCCCCAACTGCCCCCGCCGCGGGGCCTCTCCTGCCCCTCCCCCGCCAACTGCCCCCGCCGCGGGGCCTCTCCTGCCCCTCCCCCGCCCCAACTGCCCCCCGCCGCGGGGCTCTCCTGCCCCTCCCCCGCCCCAACTGCCCCCAAACCGCCCTGAGGGGGCTCCCTGGCCCACAGAAGGGGCTACCCCCCCGCTCCCCACACGGCAGCCGCGGCAGGCGGCCCCGCGCCCGGGGACACGTTTCGGGGCGGCCCCGCTCACCTCCGCCGGCTCCTTGTTCGCGCAGCTCCAGCGTGAGCGCCTCCCATCTCCATCCGCGCGCCGGCCGCGCACCTAACCCGCCCGCCGAGCCGCTGCTCTAGGAAGGCGCCAAAGGCAACAAAGGGGGACCTACGGGGCAGCGCCCCTGCGGCCGGACCCGCCCTGCGCCACCCGGGCCACCCGCCCGCGGCGCCCCTGCGCCGGGACCGCCCTCGCCACGGACCATCCCCCCGCGGCGCCCCCTGCCGGCGGGACCCCCTGCGCCCACCGCCCCCGGCGCCCCGGCCGGGGACCCGCCCTGCGCCACCTCGACACCCGCCCGCGGCGCCCCCTGCCGGCGGACCGCCCCCTGCGCCACCTCCGGCAGCCGCCCCCGCGCCCCTGCCGGCGGACCCGCCCTGCGCCACCCGGGGCCACCTGCCCCGCGGCGCCCCCTGCCGGCGGGACCCGCCCTGCGCCACCTCGACCCACCCCGCCCGCGGCGCCCCTGCCGGCCGGGACCCGCCTGCGCCACCCGGGGCCACCCGCCCTGCGGCGCCCCTGCCGGCGCGGGAACCCGCCCCTGCGCCACCCGGGCCACCCGCCCCGCGGCGCCCCTGCGGCCGGGACCCGCCTGCGCCACACCGGAGCCACCCGCCCCGCGGCGGCCCCCTGCCGGCCGGGACCCGCCCTGCGCACCCGCGGGCCAGCCGCCCCGGCGCCCCTGCCGGCCGGGACCCCGCCCTGCGCCACCTCGACCACGCGCCCCGTGCGCCCCTGCCGCCGGGACCCGCCTCGCCACCGGGGCCGACCCGCCCCGCGCGCCCCCTGCCGGCCGGGACCCGCCTGCGCCCGGCCACCTCGCCCCGCGGCGCCCCTGCCGGCCGGACCCGCCCCTGCGCCACCCGGGGCCACAACCGCACCCGCGGCGCCCCTGCGGCGGACCCACCCTGCGCCACCACTCGCCCACCCGCCGCCCGCGCCCCCCCGCAGGACCTGCCCTCGCCACGCTGACCCACCCGCCCCACGGCGCCCCCTGCCGGCCTGGATCCACCCTGCACCACCCCGGGCCACCCACCCTGTGGCGCCTCCTGCCCACTGGGACTCGCCGCTGCGCTGCCCCTGCCGGCGGGGACTCACCCACTGTGCTGTGGTGCCTCCTGCTGGTGGGCGCCTGCCAATGCACCACATACAGCTACCCCACTGCGCCCCCTGGCCAGCCAGAACCCACCACTGCACCATCATTCCATGGCCCCCCTCTCAGCTGGGACTCAGCCACTGTGCTGCCACTCCAGACCCCTGTGGCATCTCCTGCTGGTGGCCACCTGCCAGTGCATGACCTCCTGCTGCCCTGGCCCACCCGCCCCACGGTGCCCCCTGATGGCTGGGACTCACCATTGCGCCGACATTCCACGGCACCCCTTCTGGTCACGACTCGCCAGAGTGCTGCCCCCTGCTGGCGGGCACGTGCCACTCTGCCGCCTCTCTGGCCCACCCATCCCATGCACCTCCTGCTGGCAGGTACCTGCCACTGCACTGCCACCCCTGCACATCCCCACCCTGCGGCAGGCCCCTGCCAGCCGGGACCCCCACTGCACCGCTGCCACTGCCCATCAGCCTCGTGGCACTCCCTGCTGGCCAGGACCACCACTGCGCTGCCTCCCTGGCCCACCCACCCTGCAGTACCCCCTGCTGATTCTGACCTACTACAGCCCTGGCTCAATGAGTGTAGGGAACTGAGAGGCTGGAACAGGCCTGACATAGCCCCCTGCTCCTCTCCTCTGCCAAGAGTGCACAAGGATAGTGTTGTTTTAGGAGTACTGTGCCCCATATCCAACCCACTGCTGCGCAAGATCCAACCATCAGTCCCTATAATCCAATCCCCTGACATGGCAGATCAGACCATCAATCCCTATAGCCTTGTATCTCTATAGCCCAGGGATTCTCAGACTTGTACTAGTGACCCCTCTCACATAGCAAGCCCTCTTATAAATTAAAAACACTTTTAAATATATTTAACACCATTATAAATGCTGGAGGCAAAGCAGGGTTTGAGGTGGAGGCTGACAGCTCGCAACCCCCCCATGTAATAACCTCATGACCCCCTGAGGGGTCCCAAACCCCAGTTTGAGAACCCCTGCTATAGTCACCTCCTATGCTGTATCAGATCATCAACCCCTATAGCCCCATATCTGACAGCCTGTCATGCCAGATCAGACCACCAGGCCTCGTAGCCAAGTCTTCTACCTCTGGCAGGGGCCAGAATCTTATGCTTCAGGGAGAGGCAAAACCCTCCCATACTCAGACTGATCTACAGGGAATTTTCCCAGGAGGCCCCGGGACTTGGCCCCTGTATCCCAGACATCTCCAAGCAGGGGCAATCAGAGGAGACAAGTGGCTCCCACAAAAATTAACACTCAAGTCATTGTAGCCCAAGAATCCTGGGGAAGTGTGAATACATTGTGGGGGAAAAGAAGCTTTTGTCCACTGGATAAACTCATGTCTTATGACCCCTTCCAGCCTCCTTCGCCCCCTGGCACAACATCCCTCTGGCCATGACAGCAATTGTTTGCAGGGCAATATTAGGAGTGTGTTTATGTGTTTAATGGGAGAAGGGTTTCACCAGCCGACATCTCGAGCTGGTGTAGCCCCAGTCTCACCAGTTCAGGGTCTGGCCCCCTGGGCCTGCTTTTCTACTTGCCCCACTGCTTGGGTCAGACCCCTCCAGCCATGTCAGCAGGAGCCTTGTACACCCTCATTGCATAGGTGTGAGTGACTGATACATGGTCCCTGGCAGGCATCAACCAGGCCTGCTTTCACTCTTCATTTCATCTCGCTTTCCCAGCTGTTCTGTTCCTCTGCTGCCCCACCACCTCATCCTCCTCTCCGCCTTCACGTGGTCCCCTCCCTATGCAGGGCATTTTTGCCGGCATCTCCTTCCTACCTTCATCACAGCATGGATCCCCTTTAGCAGATACACTACAGAGTTTTAGGTGCGGGGGGTGTCAGGGCCTGAGAACAGGGTCAAATCAAACAGCTCATCAGGCTGATGTGAATTAAGGTGCCTCAGTTTCCATAGCCAACAGTATATAAGAGAGTGGTGTGGCCAGCATCACATCTACCCACCTTTGAGGTCCCTACCTGTATGGGTCAGGTACCCATTTTGCAGTGGTTGGAATTCGAGGTGGCCTTTCAGTGAGATCAAGCAAGACACAAACCCACAACCACCACAATTGTAGTCTAGCCCGTTAACACCCGCCCCCCCCTGTACCTCAAAGTTGAGAGGGGGTGGGGGAAGGGAATCAGCTGCAGTCCATGGCACTCTTCCCTGCAGTTCTGCCTGATTTCTGTGTAAATTAAAAAAATCAGGCCAGGAGACAAACAGCCTGAAATTGTATTAGCTCCTTAATCGAGATCCCCTTGGTGGCTCCTCCTGCTGCAGAGGGATCCAGACAGTGCTTTTGTAACTCATGCTTACCTAGCCTGATTCTCTGTCTCCTTCTAGTGGCTAGTCTAAAAATAGAGATTTTTGAGTCTGCTACAGCCTTCGACTGTGGCACATGGGCTCTTGATCTGAGGGGCAGCAGATGCTCCTGCTTTTCGATCAAGTCTGAATTACCACCCCCTGCAGATGATGAACAATCCAGGGGTGTCACCTGTAAAATGGGTATAATGACACTGTGTAAAGCACTTCTAGAGCTGTGGCTGAAAGTACTTTATATAAGAGCTAGGTACTATTGTCTCAATCTAGACATAGAGCAAAGATCTAAGTTTCATATAACAAGGTCCCATTAATAAAGAAATACCTGGATCCCAGCTGGCTCATCCCCTTCTCCTGGGATCTTCACTTGCCAAAGCAGCCTTGTATGGTCCTGATCCATCCCCAATGGAGCTGCTGGAAGATATGCTCCGTAGTTCTGCTCTGCTTCCTAATCTGCATTAGTTTTAAGGTCCTTTCCACAGTGCTTTTAAGAGTAGTCTCCTGTTCTTTTGTCGAGGACAATGCTCCTTTGCCTGCTTCCCCTTCCTTTTTCACCACCCGTCATCCCACCGTGGCTTTAGTGCTCAGACATTTGGGATTCCTTAGAATATGTCTACGCTACGAGTGCTTCAGAAGCACAGTAAATCCTGTCTTTAAGAGGCAGTAGTTAGGTTGTGGGAAGAATTCTTTCATTAATCTAGTGTGGTGTCTATGCCAGGCTTATGTTGGTTTAACTACGTCTTTCATGGGTGTGAATTTTTCATTGGTAGAGGTCAACCTAAGTTTTAGATGTAGATCAGTCCTTACACTGGGTTTATTATAAAGTTGAATTTTCGCCTTGTCTATACTAGAAAAATTGCCCTGATGTAACTAAATTGATTTCGAATCAGTCTAGTTAAATGATACAAGCCCTTACTGGCGAGGCACTTTAAACTTTGCTTCCATGGACTGTCAGACCAGATCAAACCAGTGGTGCATATAGTCCTGTATCCTGTCTCTGACAATGGCCAGTACCAAATATTTTAGAACAGGTGCTCTCAAACTTTTTAATTGGTGACCTCTTTCACATAGCAAGCCTCTGAGTGCAACCTCCTTCATAAATTAAAAACACTTTTTTATATATTGAACACCATTATAAAAGTTGGAAGCAAAGCAGGATTTCAAGTGGAGGTTGACAGCTCATGACCCCCTGAGGGGTCCCAACCCCCAGTTTGAGAACCCCTGTTTTAGAAAAGGTGTAAGAAACCCTGAAGTAGGTAATTATAGAACGACCACAGGAAAATCTCTTCTTAACCCCCATTAATTAGAGGCTGCCTTATGTCCTGAAGCAGGAGAGTTAATAACCCTCTTACTTTTTCCCCCTAGCATAACACTGTATGCTCCCGTTACCCACCTAAATATCATTTGTTAACTCTTCTAAGCTCTTGGCCTCAAGCACACTTGTGGCAGGGACTTCCATGGGTTAATTCACTTTATCAGTTTAGATTTGCTGTCTTTTCATTTCACGGAATGCCCCCTTGTTTTTGTATTATAAATCAGCATAAACAGAAGTTCCCAATCAATATTTGTCCATATTGGCCATTACTTTGCATAGCCTGTCCTCTTCATTTCCGAGCTATAGAAAACAGACTCAGTCTTTCCAACGTCTATTTACCGGGAAGTAATCACCTCCTACCTCTGAACCCACTCGTCTTCTTCCATATCCTTTTTTGAGATCTGGTGACCAGAACTGGATTACGTTTCAAGGAAAAGAATGACAGCATTAAAAATCCAGAGCAAAGCTATTTTTAAGGGGAACCCTCCCAGCATGTTTCTTCCTGGGACAAAACTCTCATTTGTATCACGGTGTCTGATCCTTTCTTTATCTGATCAAATGCGTCTCGATAGCTCCTTAGTGAGGAAGGGTGGCGAGACATCAAAGAAGGGATGTCTTTTAAAATACAGGATGAAGGTTCACCTCCGAGATCAGGGGTGGGCAAACTTTTTGGCCCGAGGGCCGCATCTGGGTATGGAAATTGTATGGCAGGCCATGAATGCTCATAAAATTGGGGGTTGGGGTGTGGGAGGGGATGAGGGCTCCGACTGTAGGTGCAGGCTCTGGGGTGGAGCCAGAAATGAGGAGCTCAGGGTGTAGGAGGGGGGTCCGGGCTGGGTGTGTGAGGAGGGTGGGGGCTCCAGCTGAGAGTGCGGGCTCTGGAGTGGGGCTGGGGATGAGGGGTTTGAGATGCAGAAGGATACTCTGGGCTGGGATTGAGGAGTTCAGAGGGTGGGAGGGGGATCAGGATTGGGGCACAGAAGGGGCTCAGGGGTGCAGGCTCTGGGCGGCACTCACCTCAAGCAGCTCCCGGAAGCAGCAGCATGTCCCCTCTCTGGCTTCTAAGCAGAGGCATGGCCAGGTGGTTCTGCGCACTGCCCTGTGCACAGGTGCTGCCCCTGCAACTCCCATTGGCTGTGGTTCCTGGCCAATGGGAGCTGCGTGGGTGGCACTTGGGGCGCAGGCAACGTGTAGAGCCCCCTGGCTGCCCCTACATACAGAAGCTGGAGCGGGGACATGCCTCTGCTTCCGGGAGCCATGCGGAGCCACAGCACATGTGGAGCAGGCCAAGCCCCAGACCCTGCTCCCCAGCGGGATCTTAAGGGCCAGATTAAAACATCTGAAGGGTGAGATGCAGCCCCCCGGGCCATAGTTTGCACACCCTGTCCTACCTGATCCCACAACCAAAACCTTTGTATAGGAATGCACTATTAATTATTATTATATATTTATATTGTGGTAGATCCTATGAGCCCTAGTCTTAGACCAGGACACCATTGTGCTAGACGCTGCACAAACAACATGATGGTCCCTGCCTCAAAGAGCTGACAGTCTTGCTGCCAGTGTTGCCAACTCTTGCCATCTAATTGCAAGTCTCACAATATTTGGCATTTTTCCAAAAGGCTTCTGGAGGCATGTGATTAGGTGAGAATCTCAGCTTTCACTAAAAAAAATAAAATAAATACATTACTGGGTGTTCTCTGATGGTTGCAAAGAAAAGCTTGAAAATATGACCTGGCTGCACCTTAATGACTCAAGAAAGCAAAAAGCACCCAAAATTGATTAGCTAAATTGATTAGCCCCTAACTTATGCCATTATAATACCTGGGGTTGGCAATACACATGGCTACATAGACTTCAAGGCCTGGTTTGCTGGTCCTTCTGGATCAGTGTCCTCCCTTCCTTTAGTATCAGAGACACTGAAGCCCAGATCTCAGCGCGTGTGAATGGGCCTAGCTCCGCTGAGTTAAGAGCCAGCTGAGATTCTAGCCCTGAGCTCTTCGCAATGAAAGTCTTTCCTAGGCTCCATTGTACCTGCACAGACGTCCTGGGACCAGTAAGGGGAGCCATTTCCAAGCAATGTAAAGTGAGACTATCTTGCCGTGAAGCTCCGTTCAATCTTCTCCTGCACCAGGGGTGGGCAAACTTTTTGGCCCAAGGGCCACATGGGGGTTGGGAAACTATATGGAGGGCCAGGAAGGAAAGGCTGTGCCTCCCCAACCTGGCCCCCGCCCACTATCCGCCCCCTCCCACTTCCCACCTCCTGACTGCCCCCCTCAGAATCCCTGACCCATCCAATCCCTCTGCTCCTCATCCCCTGACTGCCCCCTCCCAGGACCCCCTGCCCCTAACTTCCCCCTGGGACCCCACCCCCTATCCAACCCCCCACTGCTCCCTGTTCTCTGACTGCCTCGACCCCTATCCACACCCCGACCCCTAACACCCCCCCAGAACCTCTGCCCCATCCAACCTCCCCCTGGTCCGTGTCCCCCGACTGCTCCGACCCTTAAACACACCCCTGCCCCAATCACCCCCTGGCACCCCACCCCCTATCCAACTCCCCCTGCTCCCTGTCCTCTGACTGCCCCGACCTCTATCCACACCCTCGCTTCCTGACAGGCCTCCCAGGACTCCCATGCTTATCCAAGCACCCCTGCTCCCTGTCCCCTGACTGCCCTGACCCCTACCCAACCCTCCACCCCTAACTGGCCCCCTGGGATCCCACCCATCCAACCCCCCCTGCTCCCTGTCCCCTGACTGCCCTGACCCCTACCCAAACCCCACCCCTAACCCGTCCTGGGACCCCACCCTCATCCAACCCCCCGCCCCTGTCCCTGACTGCCCCAACCCCTATCCACACCCCAGCCCCGACAGGCCCCAGGTGCCACGCTTATCCAACGCCCCTGTTCCCTGTCCCCTGACCCCTCCCAGAACCTCTACCCCATCCAACTGCACCCTGCTCTCTGTCCCCTTACTGCCCCCCGGAACCCCCTGCCCCTTATCCAAGCCCCCTGCCCGCGCCCCACCCCCTTAGCACGCTGCTCAGAGCAGCAGGAGCTGGCAACCCCACCGCCCAGCCAGAGCTAGCCCCGCCGCTCGTGCTGCCCGGCAGGAGTGTCAGGCCAGAGCGCTGGCGGTGCGGCGAGGTGAGGCTGTGGAGGAGGCGGGACAGCAGGGGATGGGCCAGGTTAGCCTCCCTGGCCGGGAACTCAGGGGCAAGGCAGGACGGTCCCACGGGCCAGATGTGGCCTGCAGGCTGTAGTTTGCCCATCTCTGTCCTAGATAGAATGACAGAGCCTGGGATCAAAGACATTGGTGTTCCTGGAGGTGATCCTGCAGAAAAGGCAGGAGAGATGTTGGAAGGGGTCAAGTATTACAAAGGCAGCTTGGTGCCTTGGGCTTCTTACAGAACTTAATGCCCTTATGAAAAGAGAAGTCATGTAATTTATTACAGTGATTTCTTAGGGTATGTGCATACTTCTACATTGATGGTAGGGGGGTTTCCAATGATGAAGTTAATCCATCTCTCAGGATTTAACCACACAGGGACACTCAGGAAAATTAATTCAAATTAACTAAAACTGAATTTACAGTGTGTTAGTTGAACACCATTAAATGCCTGTGTGGACACTCTCAGGCCAGGTCTATGCTACAGACTTATATCAGATCCACACCTCTGAGCGACATAGTTACACCAACCTCACCCCCAGTGTAGATAGTGCTAGTTTAGTGTAAATTCACTCCCAAAGTGAATTAATTTGGTTTAGTTTAATTCACTCTGGAAGTGAATTCACTTTGGAATTCAGAATAGGTTCTGGCTTAGGCTGCAACCCAAGCTCTGGGACCCTCCTATCTCACAGGATCTAGAGCCTGGGCTCCAGCTCAAGCCTGAATGTCGACACCGCAATGAAACAGCCCCTTAGCCCGAGCCCGAGTCAGCTGGCATGGGGCAGCCATGTGTTTTTAATTGCAGTGTAGACACACCCTTTGAGCCGGACTTTGCATGGGTGGAAGCAGGCAAAACTCCCATGAAGTCAGTGTAGCTTCACATACCCTGGGATGATTTTAGCCCTTAAAATTCAGCCAGTGAAACCTGCAGAATGAAAACCACTGATCTCTAGTTGGTTTAATTATTGAATGGGTGTTTTAGTCCCGTCCTCCCAGAAGATGGGGGAAGGGGAAATGCATTTGAGGAATGGAGAGGGGTTACACTAAAAATTAAAGTGAATTCAGTGCTGGTGAAAAATGCCAGCTAGAGCAATAGAGCTTCGGTAAGTTGGACACATTCAGGGCCACATTTTCAGAAGGGTTCTCGGTACATTGGGCAACAGGTCTCCTGGAAATCTGGCTGTTAGTGACAGAATGAGAGCTGCCCAGCACTTTGGAAAATAGGATCTGTAGATGGCAGGGGCGCTGGAACAATGGGTGCTGGGGGTGCAGGCAGAACCCCCTGGCTTGAAGTGGTTTCCACCATAGGAAAAGTTTACAGTTTGGGGCAATGGCCCTTAGCACCCCCACAATACAAACTGTTCCAACACCACAGGATGGGAGGTTCTTTGTTCATGGAAAGTGGCAGGGCACAGTAAGTTTCCCACTGCCACTGTGCCTTAGCCCTGATCTTGAGAGACCAGCTCTGCTGCAGAAAGAGGAGTTTGCTCTTCATGGACCGTACCTTCCTTCCTCTCTCTATTAAGGCTGCCAACCGTGGGACCAGCAGGTGCCAGCTGGGGTGAGGACAGGGCGGTAGTTTTGTCATGTGGACAGCTTGGGTAAGACCGCTGACTTGACACACACACAGCCTTCAGATGGAGACAACCATTGATGGCTACCAACCTGGACTAAATGCAAATGGGTGGCCTAGAAGTGAAAGGAACCTCAGCTGTCATCAGCCCCGCTCAGTCCTTTAGACCACGAGTGAAAATAAATTGGTGGCAATTGTTCAGTTGCCACCAGGCAACTCTGTGATGCTTCTTCACCATGACTAATGGTGAGGGCACAGCAGCAAGTGATAGAAACCTGGTACTAACCCTGGCTCTGCCACTGTACTCCTGTGTCAGTTTGGGAAGTCATTTTCCCATGCTTTGCCTGTTCAGACTGTAAGCTCTTCTCAGCAGATCCTAACACAAAGAGCCCCAAATTTCATTATTACTGTATAATAACAAATAACTACAATAACAATGGCTCTGAGGATGGACATTATGTTGGACATTAGGAAAAACTTCCTAACTGTGAGAGTGGTTAAGAACTGGAATAAATTGCCTAGGGAGGTCGTGGAATCTCTGTCATTGGGGATTTTTAAGAGCAGATTGGACAAACACCTGGCAGGGATGGTCTAGATAATACTTAGTCCTGCCTTGAGTGCAGGGGACTGGACTAGATGACCTCTTGAGATCCCTTCCAGTTCTGTGATTCTATGATGAATTCCATTGTGCCAACAGACCACTCTATTGACAGTCAGGGTGACATTATAACAACTTATTGTCTTTCACATGGTGGCTCCCAGACACCCTCTCTCTCAGTTTTGTGCTCACAGGTCACCCAGTGATCAATGAAGCAGGAGGCAAGGCAGAGTGGTGGAAGTCTTGGGGGAGTGAATCTCTCCTGAATGTGAATGTCTCCCCTTTCCTTCAAAACCTTAGGTGATGTTCACGCCCTGCCCACCACCTAGATTATTCACAGACGACGCCTGATGGCATGTTTGGGAGATCAGGCGCCTGGTTCTTTTCTGAACTCTGCCACTCACTTGCTATGAGAATCTGGGCAAACCACTTCATCTCTCTGTGCTTTAATTTCCCCTCCAGACAGGGGCAGTCACACCTTTCCAGCTTTACAAAGAGCTTTGGGAGTGTCCACTGAAAGGTGTTATGCAAGTGCAAAATGTTATAAAGTTTTTACAATTAAGACCTAAAGATGCAGGCTCCAGCTACGTGAAAATCCCCCAGGGGTTCTTATCCTTTGCCCATATGTTTACATGGAATATCTGCAGCTCAGAAGGGAAGACAAATCATTAACCATTTCACATCTACGTATAAACTTGGGACTTGATTTTATTTAAGGGTGTCTTTCCACCCTTTGGCTTCTCTATTTAGTTAGCTTTCCATGGCAGTAATTGTCTTTCACTATGTGTACGTACAGAACCTAGGACTGTGAGGTTTTGATCATGACTGGGGTTTACAAGTGCTTCTGTAATATGATTTCTTCCTTCTGAACTAGATGGTTCATATTTTTAACTATAAATGGGAAGCTTCCATTCTTCTAGAGAGAGAGACAGATGTTTCTTCTTGGTATCCCATATTCGCATCCAACAGAGCCTCCTGGGATATAGAAGTGGAAGTATCCATGATTAGATATTTACCCACCAAAACGCTATTTTGGCCACACAAAAAAAACCAACCGCAGGTTTGGCAGCATTAAAGCATTTTGCAAATTCATATGAACTTCGCCAAATTGTTTCAATTGGGGGGGACGGACTTTGAAATAAAATCTGAAAGAAATGAAGCTTTTTGATTTTTTTAAATTCAAAACAGCTTTTCGTTTTGCAATTTCCATTAATAATTTAAAAACATGAAAAAATAATTAAAATCAAATGTTTTGTCTGATCCAAAACTATTTTTTAAACTTTTTGATTTGCCAAAAAAGTTGGAAAAGTTGCATTTTTGGTTTGACTTCAAATTTTTTTCCAACTTTTTTTGGAATTGCCAGCTGACGGAACAATCCACTCTTCGCCCACATCGATCTGTGCTGCCTACTTTGTTGTGCGAGGCTCGTACCCAACTACAAATGTCCAGTGCAACAGATGACATAGCAGTGTGAGACCCTGTCCAAAGTCATGTCTTTGGTATGATCTCACTAGGTTGGTGCTTTAATAAACCGGATAATTATTTACTTAATTCAAGAGTCTGAATTGAAATCCCTCTTGGGTTGAATGCTCCATGGATTTAAGACACAGGATACATCAGACTGTATTAGGTTACTGGTTTAACTGGAATAGTACCTTGCCTACAAGGGTGGCTAATAAAGTAGCAGACCTATTATGCAATAAGGCAGTATGTAGCTGGAATGGTGGGGAAATTCTCGGACACCCCTACAGCAATCAAGTGATGGTGTTGGCCTAGCTTGAGATCTGATAAGTTGTAATGTGGCTTCTTGCATCACCACAGATGCCATGATGTTGTAAATGGCAGGAGTTCCAGGCATTTCAGGTTCTAAAAGCCACACCTTGCACCGAGTGTGATCTGTCGTCTCCTTTGCCTCCACTTCTGTCTTTGCATGGTCTGCGGCACGGACCTTTCCCTGGGCAGCACCACAGATATTTAAAGTCCTATAAAAGGAAAATAATGGGCCAAGTTGTGTGAGACAAGCTTGTAACATGGTGATACGGTTGCTTTCCCCAGCTTTCGAAAGGGCTTCAGGACCTGTTTAATTGTTATTATTATTTCCATTTGGGCCATAGTGAGCGGTGGCTTCCAGAGGAGAAGGCATGATCCCTTCTCCATGGAGCTCATGAATAAAGAGCATTATATACTGTAAGTGCTAAGTATTATAAAATACGAGGTAACAACACTCGTTGAGGGTCGTACCACCTGCAGCAACTGAGGGGGACCTTCTGCTGCTAAAAGCAGGGGACCTTCTGAAGCTGAAAGCAGAAGCTGTTTCTCGTTGAGCTGAAGTATCATGCCCAAAAGAGAGGAATAAATAGCAAACTACTATATGGCACCTATCCATTTGGGATGTGGGGGGGACGCAGAAAGAGACACATTGTGATGTCATGCGTGACAATGACTCATCAGGGTTAACTCAGGATTTCATGGGCGGGAACTTTCCTTGCTAACATTGTACATAGCTGGATATACTCTGTCTCTGTTATTTAAGGTTAGGTCAGAGGAAAGTTGTTCTTTGGGCACGGACAGCCCAGTGATTCCTTTGGTTTGAATCCAGAGTGCCTCTTTTCCTTCAGAGGGAAAAACTTGTTCAATCTGCTAGCTCATGGAACCTGCTGGGTTCCTCTCCCCCAGATCAATGCTATCAAAACAAAACAATAACGTCCTACACACAGTCACACCCCTCTGCGTTGGAGGGGTGGAGAAAGAAAATAGACTTTGTTATTCCGCCTTTACACATATCTTGACTGTGTGCAATGCTTAGATACCGCAGTGAGAGCTGATACATAGAACCCTAAGAGAGGCAGTCAGCAAAGAGGCAGTGTGGTCTAGTGGCCAGAATACTGGAGTAGGGTCAGGAGACCTTGGGTCTGTTCTTAGCTCTGCTAGGGACCTGCTTTGAACTGACTTTCATCCTGCCTCTGTTTCCCCTGTCTAGTTAAAGAATACGTTTTTCTCAACAGGAACTGTTTGGACAATGCCAAACACAATGGAACCCAAATCTCAGTTAAGGCTTCTGGTGCTACATTATAAATAATCACAAGCAATGACTCAGAGGAAAATGCCACCGTGTAGAGAGAACATCTCCTGACAAGTAGGATTGATATGACCACAATTTGTTGTTGTCTTTGACACGTTGGCTCCAGACACCCTCCTCTTCTCCAACTTTGCTCACCTACATACCACGTTAGGCAGCAGGGGGTAGAATGGCGGAAGCCATGGGGAGAGAATCTCTTCTGAGCCCTGCATGTGACGCACCCTCCCATCATTCAAAATTGCAGGTGATTTCTTCATCAGGCCCATAGCTTTCATTTGAGCCATAGCATGTCATTTAGCAAGACATCCAGTCTAGACTTAAAGACCTCAAGTGACGGAGAGTCTACCACATCCCTCCGAAGTTGGTCCAGTGGTTAATCACCCTCACTATTACAAATTTTGCATCTGATTTCTCATCAGAATTTGTGATGCAGCTTGTGCTGTGTGTAGATGCTGAAAGGGAACTATACGGTATGCACCAGATCTTCCAAAACCGCTTCACACCCATTAGGCATCAAAAACAGGCAAAGACACAATCCCCAACAAGTTGTTCTCTTCTATTCTAGGATTAAGTGCAGCAGAAGAACTTTCTGTTTCTCCTCCCCTTTTGAGCCGCTGACTTTTTCCTACCCTGCACTCCCCTACCTGCAGACAAGGGCACACATATGGCCTTGTGGGCTCTGCTGAAATCAGCTTTCAAATTAGTCTATCCCCCTCTAGCAAGAATTCTCTCTGTGTTCCAGCCCAGTGTGCCTTCTCCCAGACCAAAGGTTATTTTGATGGGGGAAAGGACGTTTGATGGCTGCTATCTTGGCTAACACAATACCAGGGAGCTCCAGAGCTAAAAGCATGAGCCGCTGCAGCTTGAGCTAAAGAGTCCAGGCTTCGGAGCACATGGTCGTAGCAGACTTGCATCCTCTGCAAATCAGGCACAGAGGACCCATAATTAGGGTGACCAGATATCCTGTGTTTAAAGGGACAGTCCTATATTTAAGCTCTCCTGCGGGTGTCCCGACTTTTTCTTAAAAATGGGCAAAATGTCCCATATTTTCTGTCCCCCCATCAGTACTGGCGGGTCCTGCTGCTTGCCAGATCCCTGCTCACCAGCCACCTGCCCAGCAGAGGTGAGTGGGAGGGTCCAGTAGCCAACGATGGGGGTGGGTGTGCAAGGCTGGTGGTGGAGTGAAGATGCAGCGTGTTGGGCCTGCCAGTCCTCCTGCTGCCTCCATCAGCACAGTCCCCGTTGCATGCTGGCTTTTGGCTAGCAGGGTCCCGCCCCCTGCCCCTTTTCTGGTTGGCACTGGCTGCACGCTTTGAGCGGCGGTGGCTGGTGAGTGCGAGCACCCATCAGCCCTTTATGTGCTCCTCTTCTTGCTGTCTTTTTAACAGAGGCTCAGTCAACTTGATGCTAACTTGAACATTTGTATTGCATAGTTGATTGATTGCCGTCAAACTCGCTTGAATACGAGTAATTTTATCAGGTGTCCTGTATTCAGCATAGGGAAATATGGTCACCCTAACTAGATGGGGAGGACTCTGAGTTACTATAGTGAATTTTTTCCCAGCTGTCTGGCTGGTGGGTCTTGCCCACCTGCTCAGAGCCTAACTGACTGCTATATTTGGAGTCGAGAAGGAATTTCTCCCCAGCTCAGACTGGCAGAGACCATGGGGGGTTTTGACTTTCCTCTGCAGGATGGGGCAGAGGTCACTTGCTGGAGTGGGTGGGTGAGGTTCTGGGGCTTGCAATGTGCAGGAGGTCAGACTAGATGACCATGACAGTCCCTTCCTGTATAAATGGCTCACAGACTGTAACTTATAAATGTCCAGTCCTTTTCTGACTCCTGCTAAACACTTGGCCTCAGCGAGATCTCATGGCAGGGAGCTCCACAAACCAACTGTGTGTGGTGTGAAAAAGTATTTCCTTTGATCAGTTACCAGTTTGCCACCTTCTGGATTCACTGGATGTCCCCTTCTTCTTACAGTGGGAGAAAGGGGGAAGAGAAGTTCCTGCTCTACTCTCTCCACGCCATTCATTCCAGTGCCTTCTTTTATCATGACGCCTGGAGCTGACTATGCTCCAGGTTCAAACCCCCTTATGATTGTTAACTCACATATTTTGCAGTGGTGCCCATTGCCCCAGGCGGGACTGGGGTTCCATTGTGCTGGGTGCTGTACAAATACAGATGAAGACACAGTCCTGGCCCTAATGGGCTACCTCTGCTCACCTACTTGCTTGCTTGTGTAACCCACTGGTGAGTGCACAGTGTCCCATCTCTGGCCATTGGAGGTATTTGCTACTAGCAGTCACAGATGGGCCGCATGGTATTGTTGGCAATCTCATCACACCATCCTCTCCAAGGCATCTGACTTTATTTAAGATCCATATTTTTATTCATTGGGAGGCTCTCTGATGGAGGAGATGCATGGAAAGTTGTACATGTGGCTGTGGCCAGGAATTAGATGCTTTGGGGAGGAAATTATAAAGAGAGTTATCTTACGACAAAATGCCACCTTCCGAAAGATCCCCAACCTCTTTACTCAAGGCTACAGTGAAACAGAATGACAAATTAATTTCCCTTTTATTGTTAATGTGCAATACAAAAACTTGCTGCTATTAGAAAAATGTGACTTCTCCTGGGGAATTGTGGAATAAATATGGACTGTCCTTTTAGAGGAAAAGCTTTCAAACCACGTCTGTACACAAGAGAAGCACCAAAAAGAGGACAAGTATTGAGAAATGTGGTTACTCTTTTTAGCATACTCAGAGGAGGAGGAGGGCTCCCCAGCCAGCAAATCATAATCCTCAGCCAGGTTCTTTGGATAAGTAATGTACAATGTGTAACTTTGCCTTAGCAGGAAGTTTGCAGGTTTTTATGTTTGCAGCGGGCTATGCTCCATTTTCACACCCCATGATGATTGTTGATCACTTATTTTTGAAAAAGGACGGTATAACAAGAACACTCAGAGTGATAACAGTAACTACTAAATAAACAAACAGGAAGTTTATCAAGGGATCTAAACCCATCTGCTTCAAAGCATGAGCCAGATCCTAAGTAATGGGGTCAGGAGGAAACAGGCAGGTTATCCTATACTTGCCTACTGCATGGGGATTTTTAACCTTCCCTTGAAGTAGCTAGGGACAGGACACTACACTATATGGACCCGGTCTCATCCAATCTGGTAATTTCTGTGCTGATAAACTCACAGTTCTACATGCTCCAAGAAGTACAGCTGGTCAACATTGTTCTCACAAAAGAGTTTTCATCAGAAAATTTGTTGTTGTTTTTTAACTGAAACTTTTGCAAAAAATATTGACTTTTTTAGAAGTTTTCATTTATCACTTTTTTTTGGTGACATTTAAAATCAAAATTGCTTTTAGTTAAAAGCATTCTCAAAAATGTTCTGTTTACCCAAAACCTGAGTTTTGTTTTGTTTTTTAGTAAGTGGACAAAAAGGTAGTTTATCAAAAAATCACATTTTTTTGGCAAACAAAATATCTGGAAGCTACAAATTTTGAAAAATTTGAAAAATGGATTCTATTTCAAACTGCACAATGGAAACAACTTTAAAGTTTTGGTTTTTGTTTTGATGAAAAGTGTCATTTTTTAAAAAAGCAGCTGTACCAATAAATCCGAATAGGAGAGCCCCTATCATATCAATAGCAAATAAAAGATTACAATGTTTGTGAGCACGTGCATGCGGCCACAGAGGTTTTGAAATGGTTTCTGATTACAGCTGCATCTACTTTTCCAGCTCACTTTCTCCATCCCTTCCCACACCCTTCTGGCTTAGAGATTTAAACCCTCCACCCAACCAGTTCTCTTTGGCAGGCACATTGGAAGGTCTGGACGGAGGGTGCTGCCTTCTCCTCTAGAGGCATTCCCCAGAGACGAAGCAATAGTGAGTTCGTGCTTCCTGGCTTCCTCCATGACCTCACACAGTGGGTGCTCCTTTAGAACAAGAGCAGCAGGGCAGGTTGTAAGTGACTCCAGCACTGCCAGAAGCACCTTGCGGCTCGTGATATCTGGCTGCTCAGTGTGACAGCAACTTTGGCTGGTGTGAGGGGAAATACAGGTAAGATCCAGCTAAGAAGCAGACAGCAGGTGAGCAAGCTACCTGGAGCTTCATTCAATAATGTTGCTTAGATTTTCTTTTCCCTTTCACTTTATTTAAGGATTTCCTCACCTGGACTTTCTCTACATCCCTCATGCTAATAGCTGACAGAGGCTTAAGTTGCTGCGAGATGAGTTATCTACACTGTGGGCCTGATTCTCTCTTACCCTGCATCTGGTGCCGTCATTTACACCAGTGCAAAAGTGAGCACAAACTGCTGCCGGTCAGGATGGAATTAGGTTACATCCACTTTGCTTTGGCAACGACCACACAAAAAGCAGGACCATGGAGAATGAGACCCACTAATAACTTTCATCTGCTCCTCCAACGTTTGGTTTTATTTCCAGAGTCGCATTCCCACTCTCACCGAGGAACTGCATGAGTTTAATTAAGGTAGAGGTATCTTAAACATCATCAGCTAACCTGAAGCAAAATAAGAGACAGAAGTTTATTCACAGCCCAGTTTGTCTGTTGTTATTGTACAGTAGATGATGTGAGAAGCTGTTGGTTTTAATATTATGTTCCTATTTTCTCTCCCTTTGAACTTCCCCATGGGGATGCAAATAAATCAAATTCAGGTCTCACTTACACTAGTGTAAATCTGAGAAACTGTGGAGTTGCTCTGGATTTCACTGGTATAAGTGGCAGCAGAATTTGGGTCCCTAATTTCAAGGAACATGATCAAGATACAAATTGTACTATTTTACCCCCAAAAAAACGTTCTCTTCACTCTTAGATTATTAAAACTGAAAAGGCTAAAAAAAGACAAAGACAAAGAAATCAGATGTAATGTCTGTTGGGTGTTTAGAAGATTTAAAGCACTATGTCAATGCCAAGTTTTATTATTCCACTTTTTAGACTTTGCAGAGCTAGGGGAGTGTAACTAGACGTGCTAGTTTCTGCTGTGTATCTGGTCAGTTTCAGTCTGGGAATCTTATGTCCTCATGTAAATCCACTGAATTTGCATTTCCAATGGTTACTGTAGGAGAAGGTTTAACTACTGAAAAACATGTACATAGCACATCTATGAGGGAATTCTGTTTGCAGTGGCTGGGGCTTTCAGTGGCATCTAAGGTGCCCAACTCATTGGTTTTCTGTAGATATTGGGTGCCTGCCTCTCAGTCATTAGGTTCTGGGTGTCATTTTTACAGGTGCCTGTGTGACTTAGGAGCAACGACTAAGGTTTTAAAAAGTGACTAGTCATTCTGGGTATCCCAGTTATTGGGTGCCCATCTTGAGATGCCTTAAACTGAGCCACCACGCTCTGGAAAATCAGGCCCCATTATGGCATCTATAGTTGCATTCCCCAAAATCAGTCACCCATAGATGCTGGTATTAGCAGGTGCTAACACAACTCCTGGCTTGAATACATGGCTTCCACCTTCAGCACCCTCAGTATAAAAATTGTTCCCGCACCACTGGCATCACCTTTGAGAGTCTTGACCACAAGTCTCACGCAAGGCAATGGACCATGTGCTCCTGACACTCAGGCGCTTCTGAAAAGCCCATGCTTTGTAACTCATGTTTTACTAAACTCAAAATGCTGTGCTTAAACTGCCATTTAGGATGCTTTAAAACAAACAAACAAAAACCCCAAAACAAGTTAGATGGGTCCAGTTCCAAGGAAATCTAGGCAGCTGGACGCACAGAATTTTCAACCTGCCAATGTCTGAATGTGTCCCTGCATCTCAGCTTCTAAGATATGAGACAACCAAACAAAAAATGCAGAACTGCTTTTAAAAATGAGCAGGAGGGGAGAGGACTGTGAAAGTGATAGTATCCATCTTGGGAGCAGGAGATCCCTTGGCTTTTGGGAAGAGCAGGATAAAAGGGGGTGAATTTTCCACCACCTCCTTTTTCGAAACGCAGCATCTGCAGTCATCAGGCTAGTTTGCGGATGCTTGACACATGAATGCTCAGGTGAAAATCCCTCCTAGACTGCTGAGAGCACAATGTCACTGCCAGGGAAGGTATTTTCCTCAAGATGTGCACTAAGGCAGAGATTCACCCCTGCACAGTGGTGCAGCATGATGCCTCTGCTCCACATAAACCAGGCCTTAAGTGATGCATTGATTTTCTGCTAGGGTCCTGCGCAGGGTGAATTTCACCCTGAGTGAGGACCATGATCTCCACTTCAAACTGACCTAGAGCAGTTTGTAGCTTTGCTTAGTCACTGACCGATTTACCCAATGAGCAGAACTCATCCAACCCTGAAAGGTAGCTAACTTTGCACTTTTTTCCAAGCAAGCTGCTCCTTTGTCTAACTGCAAAAATGATGTGAACTTGGACGGGAGAATGCGCGGAAACAATTATGGGGTTGAAACAAGAAAAAGTTAAAAATGACTTAGATAAGTTAGATGTCTTCAAGTCACCAGGGCCTGGCGAAATACATCCTAGAATACCCGAGCTGACTGAGGAGATATGTGAGCTATTAGCGATTATCTTTGAAAAGTCATGGAAGACGGGAGAGATTCCAGAGGGCTGGAAAAGGGCATATCTAGTGCCCATCTATAAAAAGGGGAATAAGAACACCCAAGGAATTATAGACCAGTCAGCTTAACTTCTGTACCTGGAAAGATAATAGAGCAAATAATCAATTTGCAAACACTTTCCTAGAAGATAATAAGGTGATAAGTAACAGTCTGCATGGATTTGTCAAGAACAAATCATGTCAAACCAACCCAATAGCTTTCTTTGACAGGGTAACAAGCCTTGAGGATAGGTGGGGGAGTAGTAGATGTGGTATATCTTGACTTTAGTAAGGCTTTTGATACTGTCTTGCATGACTTTCTCATAAACAAACTGAGGAAATACAACCTAGATGGAGCTGCTACAAGATGGGTGCAAAACTGGTTGTAAAATCATTCCCGGAGAGCAGTTATCAGTGGTTTACAGTCAAGCTGGAAGGGCATAATGAGTGGAGTCCCACAGGTGTCAGTTCTGGGTCCGGTTCTGTTCAATATCTTCCTCAATGATTTAGATAATGGCATAGAGAGTACATTTACAAAGTTTGCAGATGATACCAAGGTGAGAGGGGTTGCAAGTGCTTTGGAGGATAGGATTAAAATGCAAAATGATTGGACAAACAGGAGAAATGGTCTGAAAGAAACATGATGAAATTCAAATAAGGAGAAATGCAAAGTACTCTACTCAGGAAGGACCAATCAGTTGCATACATACAAAATGGGAAATGACAGCCTAAGAAGGAGTACTGTGAAAAAGGGTCTGGGGGGTCATAGTGGATTACAAGCTAAATATCAGTGAACAGTGTAACACTGCTGCAAAAAAAGCAAACATCATTCTGGGATGTATTAGCAGGAGCATTGCAAGCAAGACACGAGAAGTAATTCTTCCACTCTACTGCCTGCTCAAATGGAGTATAGTGCCAAGTTCCAGGTGCCACATTTCAGGAAAGATGTGGACAAACTGGAGAAAATCCAGAGAAAAGCCACAACGATTAAAGGTCTAGAAAACATGACCTCTGAGGGAAGATCGGAAAAAAGAAAGCGGGGTTGTTTAGTCTGGGGAAGAGAAGACTGAGAGGGGACATGATAACAGTTTTCACATGCATAAAAGGTTGTTAGAAGGAGGAGGCAGAAAAACTGTTCTCATTAACCTCTGGGGATAGGACAAGAAGCAGTGGGCTTAAATTGCAGCAATGGCAGTTTAGGTTGGACTTTAGGAAAAACTTCCTGTCAGGGGGGTTAAGCACTGGAACAAATTGCCTATGCAGGTTGTGGAATCTCCATCATTGGGGATTTTTTAAGAGCAGGTTGGACAAACACCTGTCAGGGATGGTCTAGATAATACTTAGTCCTGCCCTGAGTGCAGGGGACCGGACTAGATGACCTCTCAAGGTCCTGTCCAGTCCTACGATTCTCTGTCTGGGGAGAGGGATGACCAGAGATGCTGGCAGCTGTTTTAGTATTTACATTTGGGAGTTTCTAGAATGACATGCAGCTCCTGAGCTGCAGGGGACAAGGAAGACACATTCTGCAATTTGATGCATGACAGGAAGAGAAGGAGACTCAGGCCAGGTCTACACTAAGAAGTGAGGTTGACCCAGCTACGTCTCTCAGGGATGGGGAAAAAAAACCCCACGTTGTGTGATGGAGTTAAGCCGACCTAATCCCTGGTGTAGACAGTGCCAGGCTGACAGAAGGATTTTCCTGTCGACCTAGCTCCTGCCTCTCGGTGATGGAAGTCAAACCCTTTCTGCTGCTGCCACTGCAGCCTTTCTAGTGAAGCCACAGGCAGCCTCACTCTGCAAACTGAGAGTGTTCACTGCTCCACTAGTTCCTCTTATTTCTTCTGAGTCCCACCCCCCACCTCTTTTTTTTGAAATGGGCATTTCACATAATGTTAACGCCAAACACAGTCAGCATGCCAGGAGGAATGCCTGCTCAGCTCCATAGAAACCAGAGATTGAGGGTAGGGGGAGCAGCCACACCCCAGCTCCGTTGAACATAAATGACACATCTAAAGGGTTCCAATGACTGGAAAACACCAAGAAAATTTCAAACCCTTTCTGAAGCAGGAGTAATCTGGCCTCTGGGACACTCAACCATGGGGATTTTGCACTGGTTGCCAAATCTGGGGTCAGGAAGGAATTCCTCTACAGCCTGCAACTGGGGAGCAGGGGGCGGTCGTGAAGGGGGAAAGGGGCCTAGCCTTTTCTCTCCTCTCTGCTGTAATTAGAGAGGGGGCTCAAGCCAGAAAGTCTAGATTCAGATTTCAAACCCCATCCCCCAAGTTCAGGGAAGTTTGGATCCAGGACTTTTGGTTTGCATCATAAGGATCATGTCCATTTGCAGAATCTGGATCTGGCCCTACCCTGGGTTTGAATTAAAAACAAGGGGACGGGTGAATGGACCAGGGCTTATCTTTAGTTTAACCCAGTGGCACACCCTAGTTTTACAAGGAGTGCGGTTGCTAAGGGCTTGGATATTGGTATTTTGCTCAGACTGGCTGGTGCAGCGCGTGCTTGTGAACAGACATGCAGGAGGGCAGGCAGAGCAGGTTTCACCTCTTCCCCAGTGGCGTGCAGTGCGATTATCCTCTCTGGAAACAACCTCACCAGCTTCTCTCCCTTGGCAGAGGGAGCCCAAAAATGCTGAGCGCATTCGCCTATCTCACCTCCGAAGTTGACTGGTGCGAAGGCAATTTTGAGCACTCGGAGGTCATCGCAGAGTATTATAACACGGTGAGTGTGAGCAGCCTGGGGGGAAAGAACTCACTATGGCCTGCTGTGCAATGACTGTGAAACTCACACACATCCCTGGGGCAGCTGAAAACAGCAACTGTGGGGCAAATGCTGTGTATAATCGAGGGAAGAGGTGAGTGGAAATGGGATAGGCTGGGCAGGTCTGAGAAGTGGGCTTGTGCTTTGGCTGTCTCCAGGCACCCCTCTGCTTTGAATATCAGTGTTTTGGGAGAGTGGGTGTGGAAATCATGGGATATTTATTGCTGATGAAAGTGAGGTGCTGACAGCATCAGCTAGGGTGATCAGATTCCCAATTTTATAGGGACAGACCCAACTTTTGGGTCTTTTTCTTATATAGGCTCCTATTATCCCCTCACCCCCTGTCCCGATTTGTCACATTTTCTGTCTGGTCACTCTAGCATCAGGGCTCCCACTCAGAGAGCTCTGCAAAAATCCTGCTTTTCAGTCCAGCAGGTCTTCTGCCAGTTGCTGTATATGCCATAGCGAGATTCATGTAATACAGAGAATACATGAGTGGCTGAAACGCACTGCAAGCCAGCTTCTGAACCCAGGACTTCAGAAAGTGGAATGTTAATGCAGCAACAACCCATATCCCCACCACACTTAAGAACTTTGCCAGCCTAGATCAGATGAGGGGGCCCATCTAATCCACGGTTCTCTCTCTGATAGTGGCCAAGATCAGCTTTTTCAGGGGAAGGTGCTGCAGTAGGCAGTTATGGCATAACCTTCCCTGGGAATGTTTTTGCCTACCCCTATCCCCAATAGTTCAGGGCTAGCTTAAACGCTGAAGCATGTGGATGTGTATCCCTCTCCGGGCTCCTGTTTAATAACCGTTCTCATTCTGGATGTTCCCATCATTCACAGAGATGGTTCTTCCTTTTGTGATGCCTCGCAGTTTTAACAATTCCCTTAAGACAGTACTGCAGCTTCCACCTACTAACCCACTGCCAGCGTCTCCCATTCAATTACAGCACAGTTTTCTACGGGTAAAGCTACGCTGCAGCTGGGAGCGAGTGTCCCAGCCCTGGCAGACAGACGTGTGCTAGCTCTGCTCAAGTTAGTACACTAAAAACAGCAGCACGGGCGTTGCAGCTCTGGTGGTAGCTCAGGCTAGCCAGCTGCATCTAAACCTGTCTGACCTCCTGAGTACCAGCTCAGGTGGCTAGCCATTGCCTGTCCCACAACATTCACACTGCGTTTTAGCCCACTAACATAAGCCTGTCTATCCAGGCTGGGAGCAGCGGCGGCTCCAGGCACCAGCGCTCCTAGTGTGTGCCTGGGGCGGCAAGTTGCAGGGGGCGGCCTGCCAGTCCCTGCAAGGGCAGCAGTCAGGCAGCCTTTGGTGGCTTGTCTGTGGGAGGTCTGCCCGTCCCGTGGATTCAGCGGCAATTTGGCGGCAGGTACGCCAAAGCTGAAGGACTGGCGGACCTCCCGCAGGCATGTCGCTGAATCTGCGGGACCAGGGACCTCCTGCAGGCAAGCCGCCGAAGGCTGTCTGTCTGCCATGCTTGGGGCGGCAAAACAGCTAGAGCCGCCCCTGGCTGAGAGGCACAGTGCCAGCTACAGAGTAGGCATTACCCTGAAGTCCCCAGGATAAATTTCACTTTAGTGCAAGTGAAAAACAAATCCTACAGATTTCAAAGTGGTATTGTATCTGCTTGCACCAGAGCTGAGTTTGGTCCAGATAGAACGCCCACTTGGTCTACATTACCCTGGTCTTACACAACACAGAAAATGCATCATCAGCGCAAGTATCCCTACATTGCCACTGGCACCCACTGTCTGACTGACTAAGGCCTAAGCACATAACTTGCGCGGCAAGCGGCAGTGCCTGGCTGCTGGATGGGCCCATATCAGACTGGAGAATAGCAAGCAAGGGCTCTAACATTTTTTACACTTGGGTAACTCAAGTCAGACACTTAGGCAGGGCTGGCGTTTCCATTTAGGTGGCCTAGGCAATCGCCTAGGGCGCCAGGATTATTGGTGGGCAGCATTTTGCCAGAGGGGGCGGCAGGCGGTTCCGGTGGACCTGCCGCAGTGGTGCCTGCGGACGGTCAGCTGCTCGTGTGGCTCCGGTGGACCGCCCGCAGGCACGACTGCAGCAGCTCCACTGGAGCCGCGGACCAGCGGACTCTCCGCAGGCACCACTGCGGCAGCTCCACTGGAGCTGCGGGGCCAGCACACGGGGCGGCGAAATTGCCGTGCGCTTAGGGCGCTAAAACCCCTACTGCCGGTCCTGCACTTAGGCCAGAATTTTCAAATGTGACTATGTGGTTCTCAGAGCCCCAGCTTGAGACACTCTAAAGGGGCCTGGTTTTGAAAGCAGTGAGCAATCTGCCCTCTGAAAACAAAGCTTCTTGGAAGTGTCTCAAACCTAAAAAAACATGAGTCTTGGGCCTGTTTTTCAGCACCTAAGTAAGTTCAAGGGTAGAAATGTCAAGAGATGTAGGAGCAGAGTCCCATTTCCAAAAGAGACTTGGGCTCTTCAGGCCAGATTGTTAAAGATGCCGATAAGCACCTAATGGAATTCTCAAAAGGACCTAAGGCCCTGACCCTCAAAGGCATTTAGGAGGGAATCAATGGGAGTCAGGTGCTGAAATACCTTTGAGAAGATGGGCCCAAGTCACTTCTGAAAAGGAGACTTAGGCATTGGAATGCTGAGCCAAGCAACAACTTTAAAAAACTGGAACTGAGGCTCTTAAATCCCATAGGTGCTTCTGAAAACGTTACCTTAAGTGTCTAAATATGGGTTTAGTTCAGAGGTGGGCAAACTACGGCCCATGGGACCGTCCTGCCCTGCCTTTGAGCTCCCGGCTTGGGAGGTCAGCCCCCGGCTCCTCCCCAACAGCCTCAGCTGACTGCACCACAGTGAGCTCCTGCTGGGCAGCGCGGCTGAGAGAGCCGTCAGGTGTAGTGTATTAAACTGCTCCCTGTAGGAAGGTGCTACTTATGGAGCACCAGGCCAGGCAGCTGTAACTAGTACACGGTAAGTAGCACATTCCTGTGGGGAGCAATTTAATACACTACACCAGCCCTCTATAGACTTTCAGAACCCCTATGTGGCCCTCAGGCCAAAACATTTGCCCACCCCTGGTTTAGGTGCTTAACTTTCAAACCTGGATGCCTGAAGTTCTGACCTAACCAGGTTTGTCTTATGTCACTTCCACTAGCCAGGCCTCCTCCACGACCTTGTCTCTCATAGGATGGAGAACGAGATAAAAGTATTTTGATACCCAGGTGCCCAACTAGTGAGACCAACAGCGAATATAGATTATGCAGACAGCATAAACTTACAGGATTTGTTCTGGTGATTAAGTGGCTAATTGTGTCCCTTCAGTTTGAACACGAAGCAACTGCCCAGAGACAGAGATTTTTCTGCTCCTTGGGTGCACCTGACCTCACTTACTCCAATTGTACACTTATTAGGCCCAGAATCACAAATGGATATAGGCTCTTAACTTCCAATGAAATCAATGGACATTAGGAGCCTAAATACCGTTGTGGATCTGGGCCTTACTTCTTTGACTGTAGTGGAGTCGCGCCCCATGAAGGTAATTTTGATCCACACTCAGGTTCAGCTCCCGATTCAAGAAAGCATCCCGTAAGCAGGTGTTTTGCTTGAAGCGTGTACTTAAATCCCATGGGATGGAAGCAGGTCCTTGGGACTGAAGCATGTTCTGAAGTGCTGTCCTGACTAGGAATGAATTTAAGAACATTCATAAGCGCTCTCCTGAATAGGGCTCTTGTATTCAGGTGTAAAAGCCCGATCCTGCAAGGTGCTGACCACCCACAGCTATTCCATTAAAGTCAAGGGGAGTTGAGAGTACTCAGCACTTCTCAGATCAGGCCCTCAGCAAGAGAAAAATCAAGACCATTGTCTTCCTCTTTGCATCCACCGTAACTGGCCGTATTTCCACCTTTAAAAGCCATCCCTTCCCCCAAAGCACTGCTCCATTCAGCTTGGGGCTGTGATAATGCTTTCAGGTTGTGCACTGGCAAACAGACCCACACCTGCAAACACTCTCATGCGGCCTCCATGGAGAATGCAGCACAGCATCCACTAACGAGATGCAACATTCAACAGATTATCATACGTTATCCCACTGGCAAACATGGGATTGAGTTTCTGGTGATGATAATGTGGCTGCTAGGCTACAGTTAGCAAACATTGCTTTGACCCGTTGCTGCAGGGCGTGGCTGGGCCACTATAGGTCATGGTGGTTAAAAGATCAATAAGCATCTCAGAAAAAATGAGGACTCTAGGGTAGGGCTGGGCACAAGATATGGAGCCTTTCACCTACAGATCCATAGTGAACAGAAGCCTCTGCCACCTGAGGGTGGTTTAGAGGCCCCCTGGGAAAGGAATTGGTGACCTCAGACCAGTTCAGCTTTCCTGTGGCAAGATTCTCTGCTCTATAGGAGGCTGCTGGATCCTGCAGTGTCTAGTTTGATTCCCCTGGTACAGCAGGCTGTAGTAATCCAATCCTGAGCCAATACATGCCTGGATCACAGGAGCAGAGTCTGCATCCAAAAGAGATAATCACATTCACTTGGCCAGGCAAATAGGATAAAAAGCCTTCCTAGAAACTCTGCTATGTGATCATCTTACAACAGCTGAGACATGCCCAGAAAGAGAACTCTAATAACAAAGGACAGGCACACCTGTTCACCTAAAAGGGCAGTATAAAAGGGTGCCTCACAGGGTTGCTAGGCGTCTGGTTTTTGACCAGAAAGCCGGGTTGAAAAGTGACCCTGGTGGCTCTGGGCAGGACCGCTGAGTGGGGCGTTAAAAGTCCGGTCAGCGGTGCAGCAGGGCTAAGGCAGGCTCCCTACCTGCCCTGGCTCTGTGCAGCTCCCTGAAAGTGGCCAGCATGTCTGGTCCCTACATGCAGGGGTGATCAAGGAAGCTCTACATGCTGCCCCCATCCCCACCGCTGGCTCTGCAGTCCATGAGGCGGCACCGCACAGAGCCCTCTGGCTCCTCCGCCGAGGGGCCGGTCATGCCGACCGCTTCCAGGAGCAGTACGGAAAAGCAAAACTCCTCATCTTCCGTAGGGCTAATTTGCTTTGTCCTTTGTTCAGCTTTGGGCCTGATTCTCCATTACGCTGCATCTGGTGCTGTCATTTTCACCAGTACAAAATGAATGTAAACTTGCCACCAGATGGGAGTGGCAGCACCTTATACCCACTTTGCAATGGTGGAAACAACTGTGCAAAGTGAAGGAAAAATCAGGTTCTCTCTTTATTTCTCTCTCTTCCATTTCAGTTTGTTTCATGATGACCTCAATCTGCTTTGTCTTTCCTATTAAGCTTTCCTCCTGCGTCTGGCTTTCTTCCATTGGGGTTTCTTGCTAGTCATTCATTTTCTTTAGAATTTTAGTGGTACTTGCTGCAGGCAGGCAATGGTTATTTCAGTGACACCAGCTGCCAATTATTCTTCTGTCTCAGAAATATCCTAGACTGAGGCTGGTGCAATGGTCACGTTTAGATAGCTACAGCTACTATCCTAAATCCATCTCTAGTCTCTGCTTTGCAAACACATCTATGGAAATAGTGTTCCTGACTAGTCTAGGATTGGCCTCCTAGCCAGACACAAACCAAGCCCAGGCTCAGAAGGACCTGCAATCACAATTAAAACTGAACCCAACAGGTACAGTTTCCTAGGGACCCATTTTTGCTTCCTTATCTCATCTTACATTATTTCTGTGATTTGTGTGAAGTCACATAGTAAGTCTGTGACAGAGCCAGGAATAGAAGAATCCAAGGTCCCTGTTCTCCCAAGTCTGGACTCAGTTCACATGATCACATATTATTAATAATTAATAATTATAATTAATAATAAATCATTAATTGCAATACAAGTACATAACAGTCAATCAATATTCCAAGACAGCAGGACAGCTGTAAATTCATATAGGCAAACAACATAAGAATATAAGAATGGCCAGACTGGGTCAGACCAAAGGTCCACCTAGCCCAGTATCCTGTCTTCCAACAGTGGCCAATGCCAGGTGCTCCAGAGGGAATGAACAGAACAGGTGATCATCAAGTGATCCATCCCTTGTCGCCCACTCTGTTTCTGGTAAATATAAATAAATGGGAATTAGATACAGATAAATGTATAAATGAAGAAAATCAATAAATCAATTAGAAATTTGTCACCGATCAGTCATTCTGCTATCCGCCTGTATTTAGGGCCTAATCCTGCACCCACTGATGCCATCGAAAGATTTGCAATTGATTTCAATGGGAGCAAGACTGGGCCCAAAGATTGTGCGAAACTCAGGGTCCGTAATTTGGGCCTGATCTTTAAAGAGATTCAGGCACTTCAATCTGAAAATAGCACCTAGTGGGATTTTCAAAAGGCGCACCGCTCCTGCGGCTCCTTGTACAGCACTGTGCACATTGTTAATGCTTAGAGTCTGATTCTGCCAAGCACTTGAGCCAATTGTTCCATCAAGTGGGTTTACTCCCCTGCATCTCTAAGAGAAAACAGCATAGAAAGGTATCACAGCCAGATGCATTATCAGCGGAATCTCCGCCTGGCTGATGGTGGAGAAGAGAAAACTTTTTTGCTTTCATGCTTGAAACTGAACTGATTTGGATCAAACTTTTTTGTTTGTTTGTTTTAAATTGCCTCTAGGCTGAGACCCAGCATGGAAAATTTCAGCACAAAAAAGGAACATGTTTGGGAAGTTATTAGCAGCTGGAAAGAGGGGTTAGAATTCAAGTTGGAATTCAGGCTTAACTAGACGGCATAATGCCTCTCATACTGCCTATTATACCCAGTGCTTTAACCAACTGGCCCAGCAGTTGTCTGCCAACAGAGTGCCCTGGCAGATAACCCAAGACCAAGCTATATTGTGCTGAGGGCTATATTCTGTTCCCAGCCCCACTGGCGCTTCTCCATGCACCACCAGCAGCAGCGACACTAGAGTGCTGGACTGCTGGTCAGGGCATAGTCAGGATCGCACAGGTAGAACCAACAACAGTGTAGTGCGTCCACGCTAGCCAGATTCCTCCAGGTGAGCTTCTGCCCTGCACGCAGGATTCTAATCCCCCACTGCAGTTCCACTGCACTCTGCGCAGCTCTTTTATTGGCAGATAGTATGGTCTAGTGGGTATAGCATTGGCCTAGAAATCAAGAAACAAGGGATCTATCCCGGGCTCTGCACCTTCTACAAGCCACTTCCCCTTCTACCTAATGTCCATCTAGGTTGCAAACTGTTTGGGGCAGAGGCTGTCTCATGAGGTGTTTGTGCCGTTCCCAGCACGACAGGGCCCTGATCTCAGCTGGAGCCTCTCGCTGCGATTGTGTTTTTATTAATAATGATCCCACAGTTCTATGAAGGAGCAGCCTGCGGGAAATTTCAAAAAGCCTTCTACGAATCCTTGTGGACCGTGAGTGTCAAACTTCCATCACTCCTTGGGAACGACCACCATTTCGGGGGCATTTTCTCAAAATATAGACTCGGCTGAACGGCCCAGTTATCTTTGTCTCTCAGCTGAGGCATAATTTAATGAAGCCACCTGGTGACATCTGAATTAGCGTAAGGGTCTGCTCGGTACATGCTAAATCTGTTCAGCTTAGTTCTATGATTCTAAGTCTATGCTGCAACTGGAGTTGTATTTTCCAGCTCAGGCAGACATACACATGCTAACTTTGACTGAGATAGTATTCTTAAAATAGCAGTGTAGCTGCGGCAGCACAGGCTAGCTGTCTAAGTACTTACTAGGGTCTTAGATGGGACTGTAGTCAGGGTGGGAAACTCATGCTACCACCCAGGTCGCTGCAGATACATTGCTATTTTTAGCATGCTAAGTCGATCAGAGCTAGTGTGTGTACATCTACCTGGGCTGGGAATTACACCTCCAGCTCCAGTGTAGACATGCCCTCTGATCATGGCTTCTTGTTGCTAATGCATAGGATCCCATGGACAGGGAGTGGATGGGTGTCATGCAAAACCCTTAAGCTAATCCCTCAGCCTACTCTTCATCAGCTTGCTTCATTGGTATTTGCTTCTACTATTAGTAGCTTAAGCCCTGAAGGCCCTAGGATGTCTGGTAAATCTGGCTTGTGAGCAATAATCATTGATTATGCTACATAATCATTCTCAACCCACTCAGGTACAGCATGGTGAGAAAGTGTCTTTGCTTTCTGGAAAAGACTTGTTCTCTACCAATCACAGATGTAGTGGTTTGCTCTCTGCCCCCACCTGGCCAAATCCTGCTCCCTGTTATAGGTCTGGGTGAAATATTTTCAGCAAATAGTAAATTTGCAGAAAAGTGCATGGCGGTGTGTGGGACTAATGTGGGTTGAATTTGGCAAATAGTTTCAGCTGAAAAAAAAATGAGAAAAAATTTGGGGAGAAATGTCAAAAAAATGTTTCACTTTGACATTTTCCAAATGAACAGTTCAGGCACTTTGTTTCCAATCCACATTTTAAACACTGCAGTCGACCAAAATGAAATTCTTGGTTGTTTTTTTTTTGTGACTCGAGGAAAACTGAAAAAAATCAGTTCTGGTTCCAAATGAACTCGATCCCACCCCCGGTTGGGCTATTGAACAAAAAAATCAATTATTCACGCCACACTCTCAGTTCCACCCTTGTTAATTCAGAGACAAAATTAAGAGCAAGTGAAGATCAGGTTTTGCAGCAGCACCCAAGAGTTAGATGCTCAGTTTCAACTGGCTTGCAGTGAGAGTCAGGCACCTCCCTCTCTATGGTGCTTTTGAAAATCCCATCCAGCTTGATTAACCCTTGCTGCACTGGGCAGCTAGAAACACATTAATGTTTTACATTTCCATGTGGGCCGTTGCTCATTTAGCTCCAGTTATATAATCATGAATGGGGGAGGAGGTGTGCCCAGGAGACAGTTTCACTATTACAAGGTGGCCCAAAAGTCTAAGAACACCTGTGCCTGAAGGAAAATTCTTTGGGGCAACTGATCATGTCAGTTGAACCTGTTTCTTGAGCTTTTTTTCTTTTGCCAGAGAAACTGACCCGGCTCTTGCAATGCAGGACGGATTCAGAGTCGGATTATGATATGATACAGTGTCTGAAACAGCTCCAGGCCGATAGTACTGGATAGGTGTGCCTGGCAGTGGGACAAAGGTGTCATTTATATGTACAGTCCTGCTCCATTGGTGACGGTTAGAGCATGATATGGATTCCAAAGGAGTGGCTTAGAGATATCACCTGCTGAATGACTGGTTTCAATCTGACTGGAATCTAGGGAAATGAACAGCCTGATAGTTCTTGCTGCCTCTTCTGGTATTTTCCCTAGAGGAGATCCCTTATCTGCGGAAATGAATTTAATGCCAGTGAACAGCACTCACCTAAGCCATGTACAGTGCAGGCAGCTTCTTTGCAAAAATCTTCCACACCTGCACCTCTAGCCTGATCTGCAGCATGCCCTGTTACACCAGTCCAGGGCCATCTTGCATAGCTCTGCTAATGCTCAGTGCTCCCTGGAAGCAGCTCTGCTCTCCCAGTTCAGGTATGCTCCTAAACTGAGACCGAGAATTTTGCCAAATGACGTGACCTGGACAAATGGGAGCCTACAACTCTGACTCACTCTCTTCGAGAGCCAAACCTGGATGTGAACCCAAGAGATAGAAAGCCAATGAGCTGACTCGTTCTTATAGATTAATTCCTCTTGCCATCCTCACCTTGCTTAGCAGTTTGGAGGAGGTCAGCTGCTACTTTCTAATTTTCTAAGGGTTCACTGCTGAGGGTTGTGGGCTGACATTATGGCCAACAAAATTATTGTGCCTCAGCATCTAACTGCCAAGTTTAACTGCCCTGATTGCAGCTAATTTGATATTTCTTGATTCTCATGGGCACAGTTCCCAGCCTAGCATCCTCCTGTATATTATACCTTTCCACCAATCTCGGCTCTTGTACTTCATATACTGTATTCTTTGGGAAATCGTGTTGAGATCAGATAATTAGGGACACTGTCGCAATGCACAATAAAGCAGAGAAACATCTGCATGGGCAACCTTAAACATCTACGTTTCCGATCTGCTGAGTGTTTGATTGAGCAACCAGCACTAATTCCTACAGCTAACTCCTGTAATCTGCACTCTGCCATCCTTTTTGTGCACACTTTCTCTCCATTTGTCCTTGGCAATCCTTGTTTGTTCTCCGGGAGCCTCTTTTACCTGGTTTTCAGGAATTTTTTTACAGCCTGGTTGTGATTTTTATATCTTTGGTATGTTTTCTCGGCCTTTCTTGAACATTTTGTCACTGATCTCATCAGGGGGACTAGAATTTCCTCTTGTGTCACAATCTGAAGATATGAAGGGTAAGTTTCCTCCGATTCTAGGTTTGGTTAATTGGCCAGTCCAGGGTGGGAACTGGTGCTAAGTAACAACAGGCAGATCTCCTTGACCTGAAAATTCCTGTAAATAAAAGCATCAACTTGTCTCATGAAAGACTTGATGCAATTCAAGATTAATCTGTAGAAGTTAAAGGAGAGAGTCAACATTTGCATCCCAAGTTTGCCAGCCTGTGCACCATATCTCTAACAACTTCATTGTAGCCTGCAGTTATGTTACCATGAGCTGAGATCCCTTTGGGTCTCACCAGATAAGCAAAGTCTGATCTTGCAATCAGATTCATGAGATGAATGAGAGTCCAGTTAGATATGAGGGTCCACCTCTGCAGAACTGACTCCAAGATCAGGCCCAAGTTTGTACCTAGATGGTAGACAAAAGAAGGACCACCTAGGTGAGGCAAAAACAACAAGGAGTCTGGTGGCATCTTAAAGACTAAGAGATTTATTTGGGCATAAGCTTTCATGGGTAAAAGCCTCACTTTTTCAGATGCTAGGTGAGGCAGGAAGTCATCTTGGTTGTTCCTCATCTGGCTTTCTTCCCTCTGGCTCAGTACTTAACAGATGCATCCCAAAGGTGCTACCTTTCAGATGAGATGTGACACTAAGCTCCTGACACCTGTAGTCTGCAGAGATTTTGGGGCACTTTTCACAAGAATCAGGCTGTTAGCTCTGGTGTCCTTGCTACATTCCACCTCCTTCAATTTCTCTTGCAATTTCAACTGGATAAAAGATTCCTCTTGCCCAAAAACATTGTGGGGCATTGCTGCACATTGTTAGACAGCTAAAATGTCTCACCCCAGAACTGAGCCAGACACGGGTTCTCTCCTTTTATTCCTCGTTCAGGCTTGGCACTGGCTACAGGTATAGTGGGGCAGAGCTAGCTTGGCCCACAGGCTCTCTGCTGGTGCGGGGCCTCTTTGCCCCATCACACCATCACTGGAGGTTTTTAAGAACAGGTTAAACAATGCCTGTCGGGGACGGTGTGAGTATAGGGGATCCCACCTCAGCGCAGGGGGCTGGACTAGATGACCTCGCAAAGTGCCTTCCAACCCTATAGAATTTCTGTGATTCTAAACATATTAAAACCTGCTAATTACTGTAATAACATGTCATTGTTACAAAGTGCTTTGAAGACTGAGAAGAGTCATCTTGTCACGTTAATTTTAAAAAGTATGATTAACAGATGTTTATTTCTTCATGGGATCACTGCTGTACTGAATAGCTGCCACCTCTCTCCCTACCTTCCACCCTCTCTCTCCACCCCATCCACACCCAAACCCATACCCCTTGCAAATGCTAGTTCTTCCCCATCATGCCTTACTGGCCTCTTTATGCAAAGCTCCTCAGCCCCAGCCAACACCACCCAGCTTTCTGTGTGTGTTCAGGGCTCGCTGGGCAGAGCTGGTGATAGGGTGCCCAGACAGCAAGTGTGAAAAAATGGGATGGGGGTGGGGGTAATAACAGTCTCTATAAAATTGGGACATCAGGTCACCCTAGCTGGTGGTACTAGAGGAGTTTGGGAAAGAGTCAGGGGAGGGGAGAGAGACAGAGTGGGTGGGTGAGCACTGACATATCTGTGGATATGCTTGAGAAAAGAAGCCAGTTTAATCTCACTGGGCCAGACTCACTCCTGACATGTCTCCATTGGCTTGCATGGAATTACAACAGGAATCTGGCCCAAGGACGGCTCGCTGACTTCAGTCAGAAAGAATACAGCATTACCCTCCTCCCCAGGAGTCACTCTACACCCATGTTCACTCCTGTTTTCTGACTGACACCTTCATCTTGTGCATCTTTAACAACACCTCACTCTCATACAGTGCTTTTTGCTGGAGGTAGGTAGCCATTTTATAGAGGGGGAAACTGAGGTATGGAAAGGTGAAATGACTTGCCCAAGCTGACAGACGGCCCTTTTGCCCTTTAAGCTGGATGTGTGTGTTGCTTGTTGTTTTTCAGATCAGCAATGTGAGTTTCTTCCTCCTTTTCCCCATCTTGCTGTACCTGAATCACCAATATGTCCAGCAGCGCCCCTTGTTCGCCTATAGCCTCTCCATCATGTTGTTATTAATAGGTATGTTTCAGGGTTATTAAAAGGCCTAACATAACCCCCATTGCCTTCAGCTTTCAAAAGGACCAGACTGGAAGTGACAAGGAGTGAGATTCTGTTCTGGACTACCCCTCCTGAGAGATGCTGCAAGGACAGAGCCTGGGAGGAGCCAAAGATAGCTTCAGGCATCTCGGGAATGTCTACACTGCAGCAATAAGTCTCAGAGCCTGGGTTAATTGACTCACCAGGTTTTAGAGCCCAGGCATCTCCTGCCCTATTCTCATTTATACTAAGACCCAGTCAGAAGCACTGTAAAGAGGCCTTAGTGTAAACAGGAATCAGGCCCAAAGGGTTCAGATTTCCCATTCGCTGACTGTTGGCTCAGCAGAGGCTGTATGTCCTGTGCCAGGGATACCTCAACCCCCCAACGGGGTGCCCAGAATGACCTCCTCTGGTTAAGCCAGGAGTGTTCTTGACACCTCCCAAGGGAGTCCCACCTGGTTCTCCCCCACTGGACAGGTGGGGCTGGACCCAGACTCCATTATAAACATCCAGTCCTGCTGTGTCCATTGGGATTGGACAGGAACAGCAGCTGGACAAGATTTGCCCTAGTGCAGGCACTGAAAGGCAGGGATGGGTCCTGCAACACAAACACCAAGGGGTTGGTGGGATGGAATTGAACTGAGGGATCCTCTGAAGCAGAGACTCTCCCCCCAGGAATTGAAGTGGATTGTCTCCTTGAGGGGGTGCTGAGCTGGGAAGAGGAAGGTTATTAACACAACCAGCCTCACTCATTGCAGGTATTTTCTCTACCTACTATCACCTGACCCTGAGCTATGTGGGGCAGCTGCTGGATGAGCTCTCCATCCTCTGGACACTTGCCTTGATGTACACCTTTTGGATCCCGAAATGTTACTTCCCGGGCTTCATCAAGGACAGGTACGACCTGGGCAGGATGCATGGTGCAGATTCCAGCAGCTGCCTTTGGGTGGGCTGTGACACTATATTGGACTTGTCTGATCCACAGAATCCCCCATTCATCAGCCAGCCTTGCTGAGAGGAGACAACCTGCAGGGTACCATCGCTTGTACTGGGAACCAGAAACCTCGTAGTTCACAGGCAGAAGCTCTGTCCATGGACCCATGAGGGGATCCTCTGTCAAAGGACCCAGGATGGAATTTCCATCCTTAGAGGTTTTTACGGCCTGGCTTGACAAAGCCCTGGCTGGTTGGGGTTGCTGTAAGCAGGGAGTTTGACTAGTTGACCTTCTGAGGTCTCTTCCAACCCTAATATTCTATGATTCCACCCCAAGAGCTCATCTCAGCTGGAGCTGGCTCTCTTTGCAAAGCTTACCAGGAGGCTGAGCATGGAGAATTTCAAATACATAGACTTGGCAAGATTGTTCTTACAGGGCATGTGGCTGAGTGGAGAAGACTTTGGTTTGGCAAGTTAGAGGCCTAAGATCTAGCCCCTGTTTGTATAACCTCTCTAGTGGGTAGCAACCACTATACTGAGGTTGCCTAATGCTTCCCATTATACGTATTTTCCCAACCATTTTTATTTTAAGAGCCTAGTGTCTCCATGTTCTGGCAGGGATGCTGGCTTATTAATAAGGATGAAGAATTATTATCACCAATTCCTGCAAGGAGTGGGTTTAGGACACATGGTCTCCCAGTTCCCAGCCCACCAGGCCTCAGTCAAAGGGCATTTTGATGGAAGAAAGCACGAGGATGAGGGTGATGTTCCATCTTGTCTGTGTCCTGGCTTGTATGGGGGGTTCAGTTCAGGATTTCTGCTTCCGCATGATGCAGGGAGATTCTGGGGAGCATGCTTAGTGCGGGTGGAATATTCAGACATTTTCAGCAACAAATAAGAAGCTCTACTGAGCACAGGCAAATGGGGATTTTCAGCTGTTTATAACTCAGACAAATCTGGCCGGATTTTTGTGAGGACAGCAAGTTCCTGCTCCAGAACATGGTGATGCAGCGTTGGGCAACATCAATACACTGGTTGTTACCACTCCTTCTTTAGTACCTCATGTGTTGCCCTCTGATCACTAAAACCTCTTTCTTATTTCTTTATCATGGTGAATTTCTGGAAGGCCTTGATCTCCCTGTAACTGTCCCTGCAGTACCATCCATGCACAGATGGTCACTCTGATCGGCTGAGGGACATGGATGGAGCTTGGTATGCAAGAGGATGCTCTGCCTATCCCTGGGCCCTGTCCCCAAGAGCAGAGACTAGGGCCAAATCTGCCCCCAATCTCAGGCTTTTTGTCTGAGCCTCAGGTTTTGGGAGGCTTTCTTGGGGCTGCCACCAAAATCTCAGGACTGTTGGTTGGAGCTGGGTCACTGCATATAGATGCTCCCATTGCAGCAAGTGAGAAAGGGTCTCCAAATACTACGGTTGCCACCTTTCTAATTCCTGGTAACCGGATCCCTGAGGCCCCATTCCTGCCACACCTCTTCCTCCAAGGCCCCACCTCTTCCCTCAGGCCCCACCCCTTCTTCACCTCTTCCCCCAAGACCCTGCCCTCATTGCTTGCTCCTCTCACCCCCCACCCTGGGTCGCTTGTTGGATTGTCTCAAGGAGCCTGCTTGCAGATAGGAGGCGGTAATGACCTGTCACCTCCCACCGCCCTGCAGTAACTTTTGGTTCGGGTGTCATTTGAGGTTGCCAGATCCCTGAATCAGGCACCTGGCACCCTAAATGGCATCCAGAAGCCGAAAACCAGACTGTCCGGGTAAAAACTGTACAGGTGGCAAATAGAGCAGGGGAGGAAGGGTGCAGACCAACCACAAAGGAGCCCTGCGATTCTCCTGGTTCACTCACAGGGAGCAATTATTTTTCTCATGGCTTATTTTAGTACTATTTATTCTGGTTTTGCAGCACCCCCCCGAGTCCCAACCAGGACCAGTGGGCCCCATTGTGCGGGGCATTTCCGAGTCAGACTAGCACTATTGCTGCTTGTCAGTAATAAACGAATGGCAAACAAGTGGCAATAAAATCCATGAGCAGGCCCAGAAGGGCGGCTTAGGGCAGCCTCATGGCGGCAGCTCGGGATTTTTCATTGTGGGGTGAGAGAAGGGTTTAGGGGGACAGTCTGTCTTCCCTCTTCAGGCCAGTGAGACGGCCCTGATTGCGTTGCTGTGACTGCGCCTGGTGCTTTGCTCTCCAGGCTGGGCTTGGTGACACTTGGAGTTTGTCATTTCCAGGCACAAGACGAGGTCATCGGGAGTTCACCGCAGAGCCGTGGGCGGGAGGAGCTGGGGAGAGACCTTGCAAGGGATTTGCATGTGAATGCCCCCATGCGAGAGCTCTATTGTTGTTCAGCAACAGGCAAAATCTGAATGGGCTTGCAGGAGAAATCAAGGGCTGTCATTGGTGACAGACTCCTGGCACTGGGCTCAGTCCTGCAGGCCTAATGCAAGCAAAACTCCCACTGACTTTGCATCCGTCCTGCCCCTCCGGCCCTGAAGTTCCCACAAAGCAGAAGCAGGCCGTGCTTGCAGCTTCTTGTGGTCGTTTCCACTTTCTTTTCCTTTCGGAATCCCCAACTCTTCCGTGCCCACCCCAGGAGCCAAACAACCCAGCCTTACTCTCAAGGAGCCTTTTGGAAAATCCCTTCTCTCTCCCTCAGTCATGTGCCTGCTTTCTGGGAAGCTTCCCTTGGAGAACAGACATTCTGGGGAGACTCTGTTCTTGGTCTTGCTCTCCTGGGCTCCGCTCTGTTGCTGTCTCAGTCCAGCTGTCGCTCAGGTGACTCCTGCCCTCTGCCAGGCACAGCTCTGGGCCTCTCCAGGTGGATAAAGCATACCTAGGGCTCCATGCTGGGAGACCTCAAGGCAGGAGCCGGGTGCAAAGTCCTAGTCATCTACTGGTTTGGGCTCTGCCAAGGCATTCTGATAGCATGGGCCCGTAGGAGCATTTGGTTCTTTGGGACATTTCTCATGGGCCCGTCCTGGACATAAACCTGCCTCGAGTTTCTGAAAGTGAAAAGGCCTGGGGAAGGAGGAGGGCAATAGAGCATGGGACTGTGCCACAAGGATCATTCACTCAAAGCCAGTTGCAGCAGGCCAGCCTTGTCCAGGGCAGTGAGCTGGCTATCCTATCCCAGCAGCCTAAAGGGAAGATTTTGGCCACTCGTTCTCATCTCCCTTCCTGCGGAAGATCCCAGAGATTCAGGTGGGGCAGCTACCAGAGAACAAAATGTTGTTTGCCAACATTTAAACACAGGGGTTCCTTCCAAGAGTGATTCAGTTAATAAAACACACAAGGCTTCCTAGCCAAAGGAAGGCATGTGCCGTGTATAAAGGACAGAAAGACGGAACCACAACCAGACAAACTGGCAAAAGCAGGTGTCCAACACAAGGGGATACCTCTTGCCTGGTTGTAACCCTGCTTATGCCATTCTGGTGGTTCAAAACTGCCCTAAGCTGACAGCTGAGGATTCCCCCTGAAATATTGAACTCCCAGGAAGCTGGTGCAGCCAGATCCATGCTGGTTCTCTTAGCCCTCCTCCACGGCATGATGGAGGCACAGCCAGAGTGCATTGTGCTCCAGCAACCACAACTGGCACAATGGTCCCTTGGGGACCATTACAAGCTGCTGTCAGAACAGCTTTGAGGGACTGGATTCAACACTTCCTGACCCCGGCAGACTTGGGAACTGGAGCAGATGTACAGTTAACTTGCTCCCACCCACGCTCCTGTTATGCCCTCCAGGGTGTCTCCTTTGGAAGTGTCTGTAATCCCTGTGCAGTGCCAGGGCTGGTCTACACTACAGGGGAAAATCGATCTTAGATATGCAACTTCAGCTATGTGAATAACGTAGCTGAAGTTGAAGTATCTAAGATCAAATTACTCACCGTCCTCACGGTGTGGGATCGATGTCCGCGGCTCCCCCTGTCGATTCCGCAACTCCGTTCGGGTTGGTGGAGTTCCGGAATCTATATAAGCGCGTTCAGGGATCGATATATCGCGTCTACATGAGACGCGATATATCGATCCCCGTGCAATCAATTGCTACCCGCCAATACGGCGGGTAGTGAAGACGTAGCCCCAGTCACCTGCCCTCGCTGAGATGCCGTTGCTGTGTAGTCCTCGCCACCCCCTAACCTCCCCACCCCCAAGCTATGACTGCAGAAAGATCTAGGGAGAGACTGCTATGGTGATGGTAGCCCAGGGCAGACTTGCTAACCTGCTGGGCACTGTCCCTGTGAACGTGCACCTCGGTCAGTTTGTGCCTGGGGTGACAGTTAGCCAATTTCAGCTAAGCTCTGCCATGGAGTCCCTCTGAGGCCTTGGCCAAGTCACTTCCCCTCTCTGTACCTCAGTTTCCCCATATGTACCATGGGAATAAAACACCAACACCAAGCCCATGGGGAAGGGTGGGGTCAGGCTTAGCTCATTCATGTGTGCAAAACACTGAAAGGTGCTAGAGAAGGGCAACGATTCATTAATATTAACTAGGGCTGTCGAGTGATTAAAAAAATTAATCACCATTAATCATGCTGTTAAACAATAATGGAATACTGTTTATTTAAATATTTTTGGATGTTTCCTACATTTTCAAATACATTGATTTCAATTACAACACAGAATACAAAGTGTACAGTGCTCACTTTGTATTTATTTTTATTACAAATATGTGCACTGTAAAAAACAAAAGAAATAGTACTTCTTAATTCACCTAATTCAAGTACTGTCATGCAATCTCTTTATCATGAAAGTCGAACTTACAAATGTAGAATTATGCACAAAAAACCTGCGTTCAAAAATTAAACAATGTAAAATTTTAGACCCCACAAGTCAATTCAGTCCTACTTCTTGTTCAGCCAATCGCTCAGACCAACAAGTTTGGTTACATTTGCAGGAGATAATGCTGCCTGCTTTTTGTTTACAATGTCAACTGAAAGTGAAAACAGGCATTCGCATGGCACTGTTGTAGCTGGTGTCGCAAGTTATTTATGTGCTCGATGTGCTTGAGATTCATATGTCTCTTTGTGCTTCAACCACCATATTCCAGAGGATATTCCATGCTGATTACAGGTTCTGCGCGAAAGCAGTACAGTGCTGACTGACGCATATTCATTTTCATTCTCTGAGTCGGATGCCACCAGCAAAGGGTTGATTTTCTTTTTGTTGATGGTTTGGGTTCTGTAGTTTCTGCATCAACGTGTTGCTCTTTTAAGACTTCTGAAAGCAAGCGCCACACCTCGTCCCTCTCAGATTTTGGAAGGCACTTCAGATTCTTAAACCTTGGGTCAAGCGCTGTAGCTCTCTTTAGAAATCTCACATTGGTACCTTCTTTGTGTTTTGTCAAATCTGCAGTGAAAGTGTTCTTAAAATGACCATGTGCTGGGTCATCATGTGAGACTGCTATAACATGAAATATATGGCAGAATGCAGGTAAAACAGAGCAGGGGACATAAAATTCTCCCCTGAGAAGTTCAGTCACAAATTAATTTACACATCGTTTTTTTAATGAGCATCATCAGCATGGAAACATGTCCTCTGGAATGGTGGCCAAAGCATGAAGGGGTATACGCATGTTTAGCATATCTGGCATGTGAATACCTTGCATCACTGGCTACAAAAGTGCCATGCAAACGCTTGATCTCACTTTCAGGTGACACTGTAAATAAGAAGCAGGTAGCATTATCTCCTGTAAATGTAAACAAACTTGTTTGTCTGACCAATTGGCTGAACAAGAAGTAAGACTGAGTGGACTTGTAGGCTCTAAACTTTTACATTGTTTTGTTTTTGACTGCAGTTATGTACCAAAAAGAAAATCTACATTTGTAAGTTGCACTTTCATGATAAAGAGATTGCACTGCAATGCTTCTGTTAGGTGAATTGAAAAATACTACTTCGTTTGTCATTTTTACAGTGTAAATATTTGTAATAAAAAATAATATAAAGTAAGCACTGTATATTTTGTATACTGTGTTGTAATAGAAATCAATATATTTAAAATGTAGAAAAATATCCAGAAATATTTAATACATTTCAATTGGTATTCTATTATTGTTAACAGTGCGATTAATGCTGATTAATTTTTTTAATCATGATTAATTTTTTGAGTTAATTGTGTGAATTAACTACGATTAATCAGCAGCCCTAATAATAAGCCTTTCAGCAATTGACTGGGAACTTTCTCATCCCTGCATTGCTGTGAAATGTACAACCCCATGATACTCACCCCCATCTGTCTGTCTCCCCTTTCTCATTAGGACTCAGTTTGTCTGTCTGATGGTCATTGCCACCGTTGTCTGCACCCTGATGTCATTCATCAAACCAGCCTTCAATGGTTATCTGCTCAACAGCATTTCCCTCCATCTCCTGTACTTAACATGTCAAGAGCTGAAAAAGTAAGATGTGGGTTTTCTTTGTAGGAAAGTTTGTTTGCACTTTTATTGCATGCTTCTCCAGGGAAGAGTGCAGGGGAAAGCCAACACACACAGACACAAAGAAGTACCCACAAACGTTTACGTGCACACAAGCAAAGACGCACACACATGTACACAAATGTGCCCACACAGGCACATATACGGACACAAACACACACACAAGTGTATGCACACCCACATGCACACTAAAGCACACGCACACAAGCATGCCAGCACACACATGCAAAGGTACCTGTGCACGTACAAACATCCTCACACATGTGTGCACCAACAAAGAGGCATATACACCGCATCATCAGCTCTGCAATAAATCAAGATTTCCCAAGAAGCCACCATAAGAATACGCGAACACTTTGGATAGATGTACATCTGTCCATTCAGATTTCTTTTGCTTATTTGCTTTGTGCCTCAATCTGACTTTTAATAATCAATAGTACCTGTGGATGACAGTGGTGAAATTAAACTGGAAATCAAATTGGGGCTTTCTCCTACATTCTGTGAGGACCCTAAACCATGTATGAAATTAACAGAAGTCAAGCTGTACAAGTTTGTATAACCTCTGTGCGAAGGGCTTTGCAAGCCTGCAGTTTAGATCTGTTATTTCAACAAACATAAGCCAATATATAAGAGCCTGCCATGCAACAATTTGTTAGTTTAGAGCCGAGTAGGCAGAATTAGCAACAACTCAGTCATTAAGTCAAGCAAATGCCTTGAATCAATTACAGTATTTAGAAACTGGAACTAGTTTATTTACCAGGTTAGTGTTGTGGGAAGCCAACCAAGCATCAAGTTACAGCATGATAGTGGGTGCTGAATAGCACCCATTGCTGATAAGGTTGCAAAAGGTATTCCATTAAACCTCCTCTTTTCACTTACTCAGAACTGACCTCAATATTCACCCATTAGTGTCTGCCCCATGGGGAATTTTTTTAAAGCTTGCACTAAGCTCCTTCAGCTATTAGGGTGCCAAAAGGAAAACAAAAAAAAGCGCACTTTTCTCATCTGACAATTCTAACCACAAAATGAAAGGAAACTGGATATTGAAACCTACTTTAAATACCGTTAGCGGGAAAACAGTAATGACTGAATCCCACTCATAAGGAGACACTCACACAGGCACAGAAGAACCTAGGCGTAACTCAAAGACACAAATCTCATTTTGGTTCTGCCCATTAGGGGAAGGATGGCCCAGTGGTTAGAGTGCTAGCCTGGAACTTGGGAGGTCTGGGAACTCCCTGTTCTGCCACTGTTCCCCTTCTTTAGAAGGGAAATAAATAGCACTCCCCTACCTCACTGTGTGTTTGTGAGGATAAAGACATTAAAGACTGTAAGATGCTCAGATGGGGTAATGAGGATTGTATAAACAGCTAAGATAACATCTGAGTAAGTCTATCTCTACTCTAAATGATTGTATCCTAATTCTATTCTCCATGAGCCTGATCCAAAACCTGTTGATGTCAATGGAAAGACTGACTCCAAGAGGCTTTAGAACAGGCCATCAGTTCCGATTCAGGTGTCCCTAGAAAGATACAGGGCCAGTGCCTGCATTAAGGCCCCAGTTCAGCAAGGCATTCAGGTACCTGCTTAAGTACATCCCTATTCAGGGAAGTAATTGAGCATTTGCTTAAGTGCTCTGGTGAATAGGGATGGAGTGCTGTACTGAAGTGGGACTTACATGACACAAAAACCTCAGACACAAGGGGGGGTGAGATAATATCTTTTACTGAACCAGCTTCTGTTGGTGAGAGATACAAGCTTTCGAGCTGACAAAGAGCTCTTCTTCAGGTCTGGGAAACCTACTCAGGGTATGTCTACACTATAGGGTGACAAGATGTCCCGATTTTATAGGGACAGTCCCGATTTTGGGGGCTTTTTCTTATATAGGCTCCTATTACCCCCCACCTCCTGTCCCAATTTTTCACACTTGCTGTCTGGTCATCCTACTACACTAGTGCTTTGGTCGTTATAACTTGGATGTTGCTCAGGGGTGTGAAAACAACACCCCACTGAACAACGTAAGTTACACCGACAAAAGCACCGGTGTGGACAGCGTTATGTCGGCAGGAGATGCTCTTCCATCTACATAGCTACCACTGCTTGTAGGAGGTGGTTTAATTATGTCGACAGGAGAGTTCTCTCCCACCGGCATAGAGCAACTACCGGTGAGAGCCTACAGTGGGGCAGCTGTATCAGTACGACCTTGCTGCTATAAGCTTGCTAGACATGAATGTAGGGCTTGTCTACACTGGCAATTTACAGCGCTGCAACTTTCTCTCTCAGGGGTGTGAAAAAACACCCCCAATTGCAGGTGTTTTTTTCTCTCCCAGCACTGTGCCACGACCACACAAGCCACATTAAAGCGGTGCCAGTATAGACAAGCCCATAAATGTTACAGCTCAATACCAGGTGGAACGGATTGTTTAGCATAAGGAGTTAACACATATTTCAAAGTGAAGTGGCCCAGTAACACCTCTCCAGGCATAGTGGGAAAGGAGAGAAATAAGCTGTGGGGAGTGAGGGGGGAATTAGTGGGGATTGTTGTAATAAGCCATAAAGGCAGTGTCTCTATTTGGTCCGTGATTTTTAGTGTCTAGCAAAGTTATGAATTTAAGCTCCCAGGCTCGTTCAGCTCAAATGAGGGATGTAACTAGCGATGCTTCAAGGTGACAAGGGGCCGTCTAAACCTAACTGTCAAAACCCCAAGGAAATAAGAAATCATACTGAAAATGGAGAGGGAACCCACAGAACTGTGAACAAAGACAACTTGCCTTTATTTTACGGACCAGGCTGGACAGCTGGACCCCACTGACATTTGGGATTGACCCTCAGCCTCTCAGAGTGAGCTCATATATGCTTCGCTGCCCCAGAATCAGTAAGTTCAGGCTCACTAACCTGAGAAAGAATGGATAAATTATTGTTCCTTTGCAGATGCTCAGAATCTAGTGAGCCGGGGAAGGGAATCTCCATCTGTAGATCAGTGGCTCAAATCAAGCTTCTGTCAGTGTTCCCAGTTTGAAGCTGTTTGATGGCTTCTGTAGTGTGGTTTCAGTTCCTAATGGGCAAAAGCCCAAGCACATGAAACCACCTGCACAACTGGTATGAATGCACCCTCCTGTTGACAGCCTAAGGAGTATGTCTACATGGCAATCCGGTGTTGCAACTGCAGCACGTGGATACGTACCTGAGCTTTGTTCTACTTAGATCACAGCTAGCTTAAGTAACAACAGCAGTAAAGGCACAGCAGCACAGCACAGGTTAGCCTGGCCTACCTTCCTAAGGCTACCACAACTTTACTGCTACCTGAGCCACCTTTGGGCTAGATAGATCAAAGGGAGTTTCATATACCTCCTTCTCCTCATGCTGCAATCACTCCCCCTGACTTCTGTGCAGAAGTTTCCTCTGCCACTCCCCCCGCTGTACTTGTTCTGGGGACAGAGGCTGGTATTTTCAAAGGAGCCTAAGTGATAATAGTCCAATTGGAGTTAGGTTTCAGTGGTAGCCATGTTAGTCTGTATCAGTAAAAAAAAAAAAAAAAAAAACGAGGAGTCCTTGTAGCACCTTACAGACTAACAAATTTATTTGGGCGTAAGCTTTCTCTAAGGTGCCACAGGGACTCCTAGCTTTTTTTTTTCAGTTGGAGTTAGGTGCCTTACTCCCCTAGGCTCTTTTGAAAATCCCATCTGAAGGTTTCCAGGATTGTTAATATTGCACATTTCATCATCACCAAACCTGTGCTTAATTTGTAATGAAAAAGATGCTGGGGCTCAAGCAATTTTTTTACTTTCACAACTGACGCCGCAAGCCCAGACTAGCTGGACTATGAACTGCCAAGCCTAGAAGTGCCCGGGCTCAGCTCTGGTGAAAATTAAGCACTGCACACTGCCAGTTACATAAATAAAATCATGTCTGGAACAGCAGGAAAATGTGGTTTGTCCATTTCCAATGGGAAGCAACCAAGTCTTGCTCTGATCTGATATATCAAGGTTGGCAAATTAAATCTAAAACTCTTGCTTTTTAAAAATGTATTCTACACTGAAAGGACAATTTTCTCCTAACCTCAAGAAATCAATCTTTCTCTGATTCCTGTCTCCCAGGTGCAGTAACCCCCGTGTTCACCGCATAGCTGCGTTCATGGTCATGTGGTGGATGCTAGCCATTAGCTGCTGGTTAAGCGACAAGTGGTTCTGTGGATTTTGGCAGAGGATCAACTTCTGTTACCTTCACAGTTTCTGGTAAGAGTGGCTGCTTCTTCTCCAGTGCTGCTTTGACTCAGTGGGGAAGTCGCTATGGGGTTACTCCACAAGGGGAAAATCCATCTTGCTGGTTTCAGAATGGAATGCCCAGAGACAGCCTAGGGGCTCAGGAGAGCAGAAAGCACTGGGTGGAGGGAGAGAGGGGCATGAGAAGCTCCATGGTGATGTGAAATCAATATTAGGGTTGACAAATGATCCCTTAAAGTTATATTCTTCATCTTTTAATTCTTTTAGGCTGGGATTTCCAAAGGAACCTAAGGAAGTCAGGTCCCTAAATCCCACTGGATTTGTGTGCCTAACTCCCTTTGTCTGCTTTGAAAATCCCAGCCTTTACTTCTCGAATTGGTTGAAATTTTTCTGAAGGAGCAGTTGTCTGTTGGGAAAAACCTGATTCTGTTCAAACTTTCTATGGAAACCAGAGAGACAAGGTGGGTGAGGGAATATCTTTTATTGGACCAACTTCTGTTGGTGAAAAGAGATAAGCTTTTGAGCTACACAGATCTCACCTTCCGATCTGGGAAAGCCCCTGTCTACACTTAAAACGCTGCATCAGCGCAGCTGCTGCGCCATACCAGTTCAGTGAAGACACAATCTACACCAACAGGAAGTGTTCTCCTATTGGCGTGGGTATTCAACCTCCCCGAGAGGCAGTGTGGTAGCTAGGTCAATGGGAGAATTCTCCTGTCACCCTAGCGCTGTCTACACCGGGGCCTAGGTTGGTTTAAGTGTGTTCCTCAGAGGCGTGGGTTTTTCACACCCTTGAGCAAGAAGTATACCAACCTCATTTGCTCAAGCCTCAGAAGTGTCACATGTAAATACAAGGTGAAACAGATTGTTTAGTATTTGTATTTAACACATATTGTAAAAGACCATTCAAATTGAAGTGCCTAGTTAACACTGCAGACTGCCTGGATGGCTTTCTGGCGGCTCACCCACCTCCCAGTCTCCCTAGACAGCTGGGTCCCTGCGTCCCCGGTCTGCCATCTTCCTGGGAAGCTTCGTCCTTGGGCTTGGCCCAGAGTGTTTTAAAACATTCCCTCACAGTTCTTCCAAAATGGACTTTCTCAGCCATTTCCGTTCTGCAGAAACACTCACACTTCTGACTTTTTGTTCCAGTTTGTGTCTGAAGTGTGAAACTTCCTGCAGGATGGAAATTCCGGTTCCTGCACAGCTCTATTTATTTGACACTTTCTCCAATAAGGGCTGCATCCTGAGGTCCTGATTCAGTTTTTACTCAGGGTCTGTCTATACTATAGCCTATGTCGGCATAATTTGTGTCATTCAGAAGTGTGAATATTCCAACCCCCCAAGCGACCTAAGTTACACTGACATAAGCACTTGTGTGCACTGCACTATGCTGGCAGGAGAGCTTCTGCCACCAACATAGCTTCTGCCATTCACTGAGGTGTTTTTTATGCTGACAAGGACAGCTTTTTCCTGTTGGCACAGAGCTTTTTCACCAGATGCTGCAGCAGCGCAGCTGCATCGGTACAACTGTGCTGCTGCCGCGCTGTATGTACAGACATGGCCTCAGTCTTTACTTATGCAAAACTCAGTGAATGTGTCACACCACTCAAGATTTGGCCCTAACAATTGATTAAACACCGCTTAAGCCCTTGGCACTAGCCAAATGCATTCTTACCAAGCAGACCTTTACTGACACTGTTCTGATTAAATAGCAGTCTATGCCTTTTGCTTTCCATATGCTGGATCTCTTCTCGGGGAGCTGTATCAATTGTAATGTTTTCTGGATTCTCTGAATAACCAACAGTGAAGGAGAAGGATAATAATTTGCTTCCACAGGATTTATAGCTGCCTGAGTGGGTCAGTCAGTTTGTTCAAAAACTCTATGCTTAGGGAGCATCTCCAAATCTCCTCCCTCCACGCACCCACACACAAAGCTAAATATTATGAGACCTGAGATCCAAATGATCAGGCCCTGAAATCCAGAACATACAAGGCCAGACAGTATATGATTTCTTGATAATTTGGTTTTGATCTAACTGTGTAGCTGTAGCCACACTGTGGCTGGAATTATTCTAGCATCCTCCACATTATCAGGGCTCTAGCATGATTTCCCTCAGTATGGACTGAGTTTTGGTTTGAGAATCGGGAGAGGGTAATGACTGGGCCAAGACCTCCGATAGTATTAATTGGCCACTGCTTCAATGGAGCCACATGGATTTACACCAGAATCTGGCCTGGTTTGTGTCCAGCAAGGTGGTCTAGTGTGTTCTTCATACAAACCCACACCACACTATCCTGACAACTACCGTGTGGGTGGAATACCTTCCACCATCATACGGACGGGGCTGTGTCATTGCAGAGAGCAAGATTTACTGGCTTTGGTGTTGCCACTTGCTTTATCTCACCCCCATTCTTTGTTTCTTTGCCAGGCATGTACTGATATCCATCGCTCTCCTCTATTGCTGTCCCTTGTTTATCTACTTCGATTCTCGGTACGAGATACCTGCCTTTGAACCAGAGCTGGAGTACTGGCCTAGTGACTCCTGGCCAATTGCACTGCCCTATCTTGCTCTGAGGACACCTTACAAACGGTGTTAGGGCGAGGTGCTGCAGTTCAGATCCCTGGTGTATATTGGGACGGGGAGGGGGAGGAGTGCCAGAACACAGCCATTTCCTGCTAAAATACCAAAATCTCTCTGTGTGTTGCTTTGAATGGCTATTTGGGTGCCACTATGGTGATTGGGGTGCAGCATCTGATGCTGGAGACTGACTGTGAATGTTTTACTGAGGTCATACTGTGCACTGATCCCCAGCAAGAGGGGGTGACCCCTGCTGGAGGAATCACACTAATAAAACAGAAGCCAAAGTGCTGGCAACTGGCTATGGGGCAGATACGATTAACATTATTGTTATTTATTGATGTATATGCTACCTCTCAGGAGTGTTGTGTATTAAAGCTATAGACACTGATGACTGCCGGAACACATCTCTGTACCTAACTTCACATCCCTTGTCTGCGAGTCTCTTGCCTCTGTCTGCCATCTGATCCTGAGAGGGCTAGATTTTCCAAGAACTAGATGATGACTGGGTGCCCAAAGAGGGGCAAGGCACAAGAGGCCATTCCCTCTTACTGACCCTAGGTAAGAGCAGTCCTAGCAGCTCTCCGGAGCACAGGTGCTGCTCCCTTCTACTGTTACCTCTAGCTCTGCTAACCCTATAGGGGGCATCCTTGGCGAAGCTGCTAACACGAAAGGCTTAACTGGACATGCAGTCATGCTGTACTCTCTAAGTGCATTCTCCCAGCATGCCGTGTTTCTGCAGGAGGGATGGAGATGCAATCTCTTCTCGAGTCCCTCCTATGGAGGGTGCAGTTGAGCAGCACATCCATCACGGGCCCAGATCCTACCAGACACAATGTGGCCCTAAACCAACAGCACAGCTAGCCATAAAGTGCTCTGTACAATTACAAACCATACACGCACAGGAAAAAGTCCTTTCACTCCCTGCAGAAATGCAGCCATCTCTGTGGTGGGATGCCACAGCAACATTACACAGTGGCTGGGATCAGAAGGAAAGACAGTGCAACTATGGGCACAATTCTGATCTTACTCAGACTAATATTACACTGATGTACTTCCACTGGGTTACTCTGGCTTTCCACTGGTGTAAATGAGATCAGAATTTGACCCAATAAGTGGGTTGGGAAGGTGATTCTGTCTTCCTCTCTAAACCCTACAGTTCATTGTCCAGTACCAAGTCAGGAATCTGGGAGAGAATGGATCAAAAACACAGTATCCGCCACCCAGCTATACTTAGAGCACTTTAGGTTTATCCTTCTGTAGATATGTTCACTTGGTTTCCCAGATGTAACCTCCCCAGCTCCATGCCCCCACCCCAGCTAAAAGACCTTCTCAGATTACACAGAGCTATTTTAAGACCCATTTCTCTGCTCTCCATGGGGGAGCCAATTCTAACCACACAAAATCTACCATAAGCTATCACCCCAACTTCCAATCAACCCAACATCCAAGAAGATTCTGTCCACTTTCACAAGGTGTTCCCAGAACAACGAGGAGCTGATCTAGCAGCAGGTATGAACCAACCCAAACCAGAGAATCACAGGTGAGCAAAAGCTTCACACATTCCCAAACCAAAGACATTCTCATAAATTCTGAACTTTGGAATCTCTCCAGCTTCCTGCCCCTCACTCCCTCTCCCTGTGTTACATGCACACCAAAGCTGATGGTTTTTGATAAGGCACATCAAAATTATAGGTGACAAAGGGATCAGTCTCTCTGCCCAGCTGGGAGGTTGGATTAAGTACAGGACTTGGAGCCAGAAATTACTGAGAGACAGTGATTCCACCTATGGCTTGGGGTGAGTTACTTCACCTGTCTATATTCTGGGTAATGGGGGTAATACTGCTGACTCACCTCCAGGCGGTTGTTAAGATTAATTAATGTTTGCACAGGGCTTTGGCACAAAATTAATTACAGCACTGGGTAATTGCTCAGGATGGTAATCATGCCTCAGGTGTTTGGGAAGTCAGATACACAAACCAGGATTTGTTTTGATCTGATATGAAGCACTCTGTAAGTGCTAGGTATTATTATTATTAAATGAAGTGAGTTGACCCAGGCCTGGGAAACTTGAGTGATGACAGCATCTTCCTTTCCATGGCCCTCCCTACCAAAGGGAAAGATTTAGCAACAGTCAAATTCCCTTGCATCCCTAAGGAGCGGGGGGAGTCTGAGCTCAACCATAGGCAGCTACATGATTTAAAAAGTGTTACATCCTGTCTACACTAGTGGTCAAGCATGTGTTGCCTGACATGTTTTGAAAAGTGAGCTATTTTCCTAGTCTAGACAGGGACTTAGCTAGCTAGGTGTCAGAATTACTGTGCATGCACTGTCCACCTTGTGCACCTCAGCACCTGTTACCATTCATGAGACAGTTGCCCACTTTGACATAAGACGTACCCCTCTACCACACCCCTTTGACACAAGCCCTCTCTAGTCCCCTCCAACACAAGCCCCTCCAGACACACAATACAAGCCTCCAACCCACCTCTGGCAGAAACCTTACCGAATATGAACTGAGCCACTTGATACACACCCCTACACACCCCCATGAGAGGAGTCACTGTCACTCTCTTTGTTTCACAGATGGTGAAACTGAGGCACAGAGCAGCCCTGCCCCAAGTCAAGCAGCATGTCTGTGACAGCTGGCTCTCCTGACACCAATCCATTGCTGGAACCCCTAGGCCCCACTCCCCCCGCACTCCCCAGCATGCGCACACTCTCCCACCCGCTCTGCCAACTCCTGCGCTCCAACCCCCTGTCAGCAGGGAAGGGCTGGCTCTCAAGGATTAGATTTCACAAAGGGACAGCGCCCAGTTTCTTTGCCTTTCCTTGGAAGCGAGAAGCAGCCTGGCTTTGACTGGGCAGCAGGATCCTCTTCTCTAGCAGGATGCTGCCAGCAAGGAAGGGGAGGCAGAGCACCAACAGCCAGCCCCCTAGAGCCCTGCTCATCCTCCACTTACCCAGCACCACTGAGAGGATGAGGAAGAGCAGCGTGAGGAAGAGGAGAGTGATGGCCCAGAAGAGGCTGTGGCTGCTGACCAGCATGGCGGAGAAACGCGAGAAGAGAGAGCACAAGAGCCATGGAGTTGGCAGCCTGGGAAAGAGAAATCCACCTAGCACTCAGAGAACACGTCACAGCCAAAACAGGGACTATGCTAGCCCTGAGGGCTATGTCGGGGGTCATGGCAGCCCCTGGAGCAGCCCAGAATCAGGGAGGGGCAAGGGTGGCTCAGAGACACCCGCTTTCTCTCCTCCCACTCCTGGTCTGCAGCTCGGTACCTGGATTTATACCTCTCCAGCTCTTTCGCTACACTTCCCTCTCTCCTTCCCTTTCTGTCTCCTTCCATCCCCTTTTCTCCCACCCCGCCCGCCAATCTCCACATGGCCCTCCTGGGCACTATCCCTTACTGTGACACTCTCTGGCCGTGACCCAGCAGAGGATAGGGCAGCCACATGCTAGCCGTTGCCATCTGGGAGGGACAAGGCATTAACATAAGAACCTACGAATGGTCCTACTGGGTCAGACCAAAGGTCCATCTAGCCCAGTGTCCTGTCTTCCGACAGTGGCCAATGCCAGATGCCCCAGAGGGAATGAACAGAACAGGGAATCATCAAGTGATCCATCCCCTGTCACCCATTCCCGGCTTCTGGCAAACAGAGGCTAGGGACACCTTCCCTGCCCATCCTGGCTAATCGCCATTGATGGATCTATCTTCCGTGAACTTATCTAGTTCTTTTTTGAACCTTGTTATGGTTTTGGCCTTCACAACATCCTCTGGCAAGGAGTCCCACTGGTTGACTGTGTGTTGTATGAAGAAATACTTCCTTTTATTTGTTTTAAACCTGCTGCCTATTAGTTTCATTTGGTGACCCCTAGTTCTTGTGTTATGAGAAGTAGGAAACAACACTTCCTTATCTACTTTCTCTACACCAGTCATGATTTTATAGATCTTGATCTTATCTCCTCTTAGCCGTTTCTTTTCCAAGCTGAACTCAGGCACTGGTGTAAAGCACTTTGGGCCCCTTGGATGGTAGGAGCCAGAGCAGATTTAAAGCCCCAGCAGAGGGAGCTGCATTGTGCCAGGCCACAGCCACTTCGCAGCCTTTTCTGGCTGCCTACACAACAATGGTGTTGAAGATGGAGCTGGGCACGGCCGTGTCCCTGGGCCTTTCTGGGTGATGACAGTGCTGGTGATGAGGTCAGGCAGAGATGTGCCGGCCGCCAGGATCATCAGCCCCATGACCTCACTGATGCCAAAGGCTTCACTCGATTACAGCGAAATAGACACATGCTGAGGACTCGGTGGAGTTGTTCAGGCTGAGAAGAGGACACAGTTATTGGTCCCATCTCTCCATGTCCTCTCTGTGGGCTGGGAACGGCCTTGCCTCGCAGGGGCCACACTGCCTGGGGAGTCTGTGTCCCTGCACAAGCAGCAGGAGAGGATCTCTGCAGACAGCTTAAAAGGTGGCTCTGAATGGGGACCAGCTGCTGCAGTGGCTCACTCCCCACAATGTTACATGCCTCCCAGAGTCAGGTAACTGTGGGTGCACTTGCACTGAGAATGGTCAGGTCTTTCCGCACCTGTGGTCTCCCACAACTGAAGTAACAACCGAAACACGACATGGCAGACAGTGCTTCAGTGTGGTCACCACAGCACCGTGTCATCTCAATGTGCTTTGAATGGGGTTAGACAACAAAGCTCTAAGAACACCAGTGCCCTGGTGACGCTAGCTCCAGGAGAGCTGCATCGGTGCCAGGATCACTATGCGGAAGTGCCAGGAGAGCTCCCCTGAACACCAGACCTTTCAGCCCAACCCTGCTGGTTCCCTTTACCACCTCCTCTGCCACCACTAGATGTCAGCACTGCATGTAAAAATAGGTAAACATTTATGGCTCCAGAGAGAGAGACAAAGGTGCGAGAAATGAAACAGTGGGCCGGATGCTCCGTTGCCCTGTGCAGACGTATACACCAATACAAAGGAGGACGCTGTGGTATTTTACACCCACTGTGCACTCACTTTACCCTAGTCAAATGAGTGCACAAGCTGGAAAACGGAGCATCAGATCCCCTGTCTTTGTCTGCCTGGCTCGCTGCTCTCTTTCTCTTCCAGTGTGTCTCTGTCTCTCCCTCTCTTTGTCTCTCATATTCCATCACTGTCTGTCTTTCCCTCTCCCTTTCACTTTTCCTCCCCATTTAACTCTCTCTCTCTTGCTCACCCGCTCGCTCTGTCGCTCGCCCCCTCCCCCTCCCATTGCATTCTTCTGCTGCCTATTAATAACTTCTGCTCAATTGCACAGGTTGCCTGCTGGGCGCCCTCCCCGCCAATAGAGCGATCCAGCCCCAGCCACTCAGCATTCTGGCACCAAGTTCAAAAGTGCAGTGGGGCTTTTATCCCCCTCCCCCCTGCTCAAAGAAATGACTCTGTTGCCAGGTAACTTGGCACAGGAACAGCTGGTCACCTATGCTCCCCGAGCCTCTTCCAGGGGCTGCCTGGTAGGGCTGTGGTGGCGGGCATTTCCAAAGGTCCCTAGAGACACACAGAGGCCATACAGGGAAGCAACAATCCCCAGACTCAGCGAGTTGCTGTGCTGGCAGCTTCTGCTGCAGACAAACCCAGAGGCACAACCCCTGCATCCGACTGTAACAAGGGATGTGTTCTAAGCGCATTTACATTAAAAATTAAGTTACTGCGCTTGAGTGGGTGCCCCAGGCCTCAGTCACAACTAGGGGTGTGACCAAAATGCCCAGTCAAGTGAGAATGGCCTTGTGGCATCTGAAATCTTCATGGGTTTTTGGATGAAGCCAGATGCTGTTGCCAAGGCTGTGTGCTGACTCCCTGACCCTAGACACCTGTAAGAAAACACAAGGCTGCTTTAACGGGGCTGCAGGGTGTGCCCCCACTGGCATCCTCTTGCAAGCTAGCTTGGGAACAGCAGTGAACATGGGCTAAGCAGGGGAGTGGGTTCTGCAGGATGAATGTGACAGACACGGGGTGCAGATCAAACTGTCGTGCTTATGAACACATTATTAGAAAATGGATGGGATCGCCAAAGGGACAGTTCAGGACATCCTTCTCTGAATCAGAATGGATTTGTGATTTGGACCATGCATGGGGAGCAGCACCACCTCCAGCCCCTCCTCTCTGCTCAGCTCCTTTTCCAGGCCACAAGGTCACCTGATCCCTTTGTCTCCAACACCTTCAATTGGCACCTTTGCAGGGGAGGGGCCCAGGCCATCAGTTGCTAGGAGACAGAGTGCCAGGCATTTAGGTGCACTGGCCCTTTGCTCTGCAGCAATTACACACCCTTATCCCACCACCTAGATACTTAAGAACTGCACAGGGGACACTGAGGCACCAACACAGTATTCAGAGCAAACATTAAGAACAGTCCCAGTTCGTCACACTGGGTACTGAAGTTAAGCTGACTGGTCTATTATTCCCCTTTTTCCAGATCAGTACTATACTTGCGCTTTTCCAGTTCTCTGGGAAATCTCTCATCCTCCAAAAGTCCTCAAAGATAATCGCTAACGGCTCAGAGATCTCTTCAGCCAGTTTCTTAAGTATTCTAGGATGTATTGCACCAGGCCCTGCCAACTTGAAGACATCTAACTTGTCAAAGTAATTCTTAACTTGTTCTTTCCCTATTTTAGCCTCAGCTCTTACCCCATTTTCACAGACGTTCACTACATTAGTCATCTGATCACTGCTATCTTTTTGGTGAGAACTGAAACAAAAATATGGGCCCCAGGGTCACTTGGGTACCTCTACCCTGCCCCTATCTCAGCCCTTCACATGGGATTTCCTCCCCCTTACTCCCTGACTCCTCCTTCTAGGTCTGGGGTCACACTACAGGAAGATGACAGGCAGAAACATTTGATGGAATCTGGAAGATAATTTCAGACTCCGAACCCAGCTCCCCTGTGAGGGGCAGGACACAGGGAGAAAAATAATTTAGGAACAAGGGATGATGCAGAGGCAGACAGTTAATTAAAATTCCCCCCATCTACCCTCCACCTGGGGCCCTTGAGAGCAGAAGGAAAGCTCTAGCATCAGATCTGCCCTGGTGAGATGGGGGGCAGGTTTGCACTCACTGACTCCCAATGTCAGGAAGAGTGGTGCAGTATCATTTCAACCATACGCTGGCGTAAACAAGAGAAAAAACTCTCTCTTAAAATTCATTTTCACAGACTTTATACAACTAGGTATATGGGCCTCCTTTTTAGATTAGGTTCACTTCTTATGATCAATATTTTATATTGATCCAAAAGCAACATGCCATAAGGAGAATTCTCACCCCTGGCGTTTCTGTTGCTCATTTTCAGGCAGCGATTTGTATGGACCCCAAGATCTGCAGCCTAATGAGGAACCAAAGTAAAAAAAGAGGATAGATCATAATCTGTAAACATTAAATAATCTAGCTGTTAGTTGCTAAAATCACTTTGTTCACTGCTGACCAATAGATGCAGTGGCTTTTTGTGGCCATGCACCTTGATGTCCCTATTATGGCATCATTATATTGCAGCATACACACAATTATATGCAAATACTCACCACTTCTGAGCTGTTGACAAGTGATCCAGTGGACTGGCCATACAGTACAGTAATATATTTTCCCTATATGTCAGATGTTTCATGACACATTTCGCACATATATTTAAATGATATGTGACTGCATATAAAAATAAAGGGGCAACAGAATGAATCTGGCCAGCATTTGTGATGTTTACAGAATGTATTTTAAAGGCATGAAATGTGGCCAAATTGATCTTATCCTCCATCTATATCAAATATTTGTGATGTATAAGAAATACATACACCCCAGTGGTAAGTGTGTTTTACACTTGGGTGTTATAGCTCGAAGTAGGGAGAGCTGGCTCAGTAGTTCAAATAGCAGCCATGTTTATATCTTTAGAGGCCCCTGGTTCAACCCCTGGTATGGCAGCCATCACATATGTCCTACACTTTATGGCCCACCAACACCTAGAGAGCTGTGGTTCTGTGCTGCTGCACCGGATTCCAAGGCACCAGAGACAGCAGTCGCCGTTAGAAGCACAAGCACTAAGATGCCGTTATTTGGGTCTGTAACATTGGAAGCACCAGTTACAGTCAGAGCTACCAGCACCTAGCTGCCATACTGGGATTCAGGCATCCCAGAAATTCCAGTAATTCTGAGGTCTGTGGTCACTGCAATGCTGCCCTGACATCTGGGAACCTCATAAGTTCAGGCCTCTGTGAGGGCTGAGAGTATCCAATTGCCATGCTGGCTCTCCAAAGGTATCAGAAATGACAGTCACTATGAGGACCCTTGATAAATCAGACCCCACCACCACCATCCCAGTCCATCCCCCTTCCCCCCAGCAACTCGGACACTAAGGCTTGGGGCATCAGAAACATCAGCCAGCGTGAGGACCACCAACACCAAGCTGTCTGAGACCTTCTGAAACACCAGCAAGCATGTATGCCATGGTCAGCTATACTCCAGGGTACAGGGAAACACCAGTCACCATAAGTGCAATAGCCATGGAGATGCAGGGCCGCCCAGAGGATTCAGGGGGCCTGGGTCTTTGGCGGCGGGGGGCCCCCACTGCCGAATTGCTGCTGAAGACCCAGCACTTTGGGGGCGGGCCCTGGGGCGGAAGGACCCCTGCCGCGGGGCTTTGGGTCACTTCAGTGGCGGGTCCCAGAGCGAAAGGATCCCCCGCCGCCGAATTGCTGCCGAAGACCCGGAGTGGAAGAAGCTCCAAGGGCCCGGGCCCCGCGAGAGTTTTCCAGGGCCCCCGGAGTGACTGAAGGACCCCGCTCCGGGGGCCCCAAAAAACTCTCATGGGGGCCTCTGCAGGGCCCGGGGCAAATTGCCCCACTTGCCGCTCCCCCCCGGGTGGCCCTGTGGAGATGCTATACTCCAAGGCAGTATATTTTTGTATTGGCTTTTTTCAGGGGCTGATTCAAAAGGGGTGAAATAAACCTCCTCTTTTGGACACTGTTTGATCCATGTGAGCAGTTCACCATGGGCAGAGTTCTCAGCACTAGTCTGATTCCTCTGTTCGAAACTGCTGGTCACTGCCTTTAGGAGGTAGGGTAGTATGCTCTCCATAGAAAACAATATCCTACTTTCTGTGACCTTGTTTTTCTGTTAAAATGTTTAATTGGCTTATAAGTTATCAGGAAAAGCCTTTTTTTAGGTGAATTGTCAGCAGCAAACATACTGCTTAAAGGTTGCATCAGTCTGATATTGCAACTGAGCAGCTTCCAGTGAGACTGTCATCAGAGCTAGCCCGTGGATCAGCCAGAAGGAGGCACCTGTAAAGCAGACGGTGGTTTCTTCAGTACACTATCACCCTCCCATTGCATCAGAACTGCATAAGCTGCCAAGTGCAAGTCATGTGATTAGGCCTTTCCATGGCAGGATTTGCTGTCTATCATGCAGTCCTGCCAAGATATCTCACATTCAGTATTAGATGCGTACGTCAAGTAAAATGTTCGTTGTGGAGGATCTGGCTGGCTCAAGGGACTGATAATAGAAGGAGCCTTTCCATCACTAATTTAAATCCAGCATAAATCTGTAGAGTGTGACCAAAAGTGATTACCATCGGAGGCTGTTCAACAGTCTGTGCAACGGGAGTTGGGAGGGTCTCGGTTTAGATCCCAATGGACTAATGGTCACATTATAAAACCAGCCTCACCTTCGGTCTTAATTAGACCTCTCACGAGCAGTCTCAAGCAGAGAGGTGAAGGACTGAACAGAAGTGGAAAACGGATGGTATGCCTTTCCTGGCCATAAAGCTGGTCCCTCTAATTCAAGCACGTTAGCAGGGCAGCCTGGGGACACTCGCACTGCCTGTGCTGCATCTGCTAGAGACATGTTGTATTCATGACTGTTCATCTGGTTCTTTTCATCAGCACTAAATATACTGAAAGAAGAAAATAAATTCCATAGTGTTCCTAGTTACTCAGAAAAATTTCTCTCATCCTTCTGGCAAGGAGGGTGATTGCGCTTTTAACGTCTTTTGCATTTTTCAGTTGATATACACTATAATTTAGATTTTTCTCTACCACAAAAGAACTTAGTTAAGCTAACTATCTGACAGTGGGGTTTTTTCCTACTGAGTCCCTCACTAATCAAGGTTCTAGAAGAATTTTCAAGCTGTCAGTAATTTTTCCCAGATGCAGCTCATAGTTGCTAAGATATCTTTTTGGCAATCCAATTTCTTGGCTATTAACAATCTGGGCCTTCACTATCCTGTGTGCTGGAGTTAAATATGTGCTGTGAATAATGGGGGGTGAAGAAGAGGCATTGCACTTCATTTTAAACAGTAATTCCTGAGAGAAGAAAAAATATATTGCTGGGAATAAGCAGCTGATTAGTTTTTAAGAACTAACATGCTCATAAGATATCATGCATTGTCGGGATCACGACATACATCAACATACGGGAGTCCCTGAGTATTAGTACTCTAATAGGGGATATGGATCAGTGCTCACGTCACACTCTCCATCAGGACCTGGCCTGGGCCAGGGAAGCTAATGATCAAATCAGTGGACCAAATTCAGTGACGAATCCTGGTCACATGTCACCTGATGCACATTGCGCATACACTAAGAAGTACTAGAACATCAGAAGGATATATGGCTGCAGAACCAAAATTTCTCAGAACAAAGGGTAGTAACAATCTTTTCTCTGGCAACCAACATCGAAGTGTTCCTTGGAGATAGTGTCCTTCACCGAAGACTGTGGCATGAACCAAAGCAGCACACAGCCCCTCACTCTGCCCACAGTAACTGAATAATTTCTTGACCTGGGGGTCAAAATATTTGCTAAGTGTGTAAGAGGAGGATGTGATATAATTACTAGCAATATCACCCAGCAATTACATGTGCCAGGAGAAGAATGTTGAGTCCTTGTTAGTTACTGTGTTCGGGAAATCGATATCTATATCTATAAATATACAAACCAGAATCTCTCTGGTTCAGATGCAATTCTGCTATTTTTGAAGTTCTTCATCAATAATACCTAGCTGTTAAATAGCACTTTACATCAGTAGATTTCAAAGTGCTGTAAAAAGGACGTAAGCATCATTATACCCACTTTATAGATGGGAAACTGAAGCACAAAAAGGTGAAGTGACTTGCCTAAGGTGACCCTTTGGGGGGAAGGATAACTCAGTGGTTTGAGCACTAGCCTGCTTAAACCCAGGGTTCTGAGTTCAATCCTGGAGGGGGCCATTTAGGGAACTCAGGTAAAAATTTGTCTGGGGATTGGTCCTGCTTTGAGCAGGGGGTTGGACTAGATGGCCTCCTTAAGTCCCTTCCAACCCTGATAGTCTATGGTTCTATGACTCATCAGACCAGTGGCAGAGCCAGGAACAAAATCCAGATCTTCTGAGCCCCAGATCAGTGTTCTATCCACTAGGCTGCACCGCATGAGGAACAAAATGGCTCCCCAGTGAATACCAAGTTAGATGCAAAGTGTCTTAATCTTCAAAGCTCTTGCAGGGAACTGGTTCAAGCTATTAAACAGCATCCTCTTCAGGGTCACTACTTTCCATACCAGCCATGTTCTACAGAAACTGCAAATGTTATCTGACACTTGTGAGTACAGGAGATAGTTTTTCTTGCAGGCCAGACCACAATGACAGAACTCTCACTCACCAAAGCACAGAATGACAATGAAGTCTGGCACCTTCAGCTCAGAGCATAAAACACACTCCTCTTAGCGTTTCGTGCCCATCCTCAAAGAATCAGATAAAGTAATAATACACCAGTAATACTGATAATGATCAATATATCTCCATGGGTGTGACAAAGAGAAGAGGGATTAGACGGATGGCTGGATTTTATATAGGTCTCAAAATCAGTCACTCCAAAGTTTGGAAATACCAGAATTAAGGTTTCCCATATTGGGGCCTGAAGGTATTATGGTAGTTGGGGGGCGGGTTGGAGTGTGGGGAGTGTGAAGAACCTCTTGGACTCAGCTTTGGCATCTGCTCTCCCATTTCCTCTTTCAAACAGATCCAGGCACATGCTCTCAAAGGGCTCAGGTAAAGAAGCCTTTGAGCTGAGTGAGGGGGTGACGGAAGTGAGAGGTTCAGTGCCTGATGGCCAGTTGGCTGCCCAGAAGAGTGGGGTAACTGAGCATAGCTTGCACTCTGCTAGCCTGATACTCCCAGACTCTCCACCAACGCATCTGGACGCACTTCCCCCTTCGACATAGAAGAGTTTCCCCACCACTGGCATCAGACACAAGCCTGAAAGCTCCCAGGATAGCAAGACTTAGCTGATGCTACAGGGGTATATCTGGTCCAGGCTAGTGCATCTGTAGTGGTCAGAGAGGGTTTGTTTGATGTCCCTTTTGCACCCTCCCAGGAAGGGCGGAGATTAGTCTGTCCTTGGTATCTCTCCACTTGCATCGAACAAAGTGATCCAGTTGCTCTTCTCCATCCGGTTACCTAGGGAGGTGGTGGAATCTCTTTCTTTAGGGGTTTTTAAGGTCAAGCTTGACAAAGCCTTGGTGGGGATGATTTAGTTGGGGATTGGTCCTGCTTTGAGCTGGGCGCTGGACTAGACCTCCTGAGGTCCCTTCCAACTCTGATATTCTATGATTCCCTTTTCCACTTACACATGAACATTGAGAAAGTGTTTACATGAGAGATTTTTTCAAAAAATATCCCTCCTGGACTAGTCCTAACACCAGTTTATCTGATGGTAGTACCAATGAGAACCATAGTGACTTGCTTGGCTACATAATCACCCACCAGTTTTAACCCTGGTGGTAGAACCAGTGGGGATTATTTTGTAAAATTCTCTATTGTGGGCAAGGCCCAAGTCAAGGATTTCAGAAACAGAATCTCAGAAAGAAAAAACCTAAACAGGAATAAAGGAGATCTACCACACTGAATCTGCATATATAAATATGCAAATTAGGCCCATTTCTTATCCATGGGCACTGGATCTGCTGTAGATGACAGCAAAATAGCAACTCTCTGCCAGAATACAGCCCCCAAAAGAAAGAAGCTAATTGGATTTGCATCACCCACTGCAAAACCCAGAAGTTGCTGGAATGAATATAAAGAAACAGGAGCTCAGCCCATGGTTGTCTTGGAAGCTGAGACATTCAGCTGACAGCTCATTAATGTGGGACATCCCCATAAATTTAGAATCATTGAGAGGTCTGATTTGTCTACTAGCTATGCCTTCCCCAATGCTTTGTGCACATTAAATTCCTTATGCACTCCCATTTACTCATGTAAGCATTCCACCTTTGTGATCTTTTCAAATCTCATAAAGCACGAAGGGATAAGCACATCAATGAAGACCTCCAAAGAGCAGGCAGGTATCAGAGGAACTAATGTTGATAATGCTGTTCTCTCTGAGGCTATATCTACACTACAGATTTAAATGTTTATTAGAAAATATTAAAGAAAGGTGATACAAAGGGTTTGATGTGTCAGTCGTTGGTCATCGGGGGAAACATACAGAGCATGGGGGGACGCTGGCAACTGGTTACGGTTCAGCATATAGTACACACAGCCTGTAATGTCCCCAATGCGGGGTGTACGGTGGTTGGGGTCAAGATATAGTAGGGGGGCAGTGAGGGTACATCGCTCATAGAGTGGGCTACACACAGTCATGGGTATGAGTAAGCGGGCCGGGTAATGGGGACAGGGTGACCCTCACGTGGTGGGATCCAGATTGGTAAGTTCAGGACTCAGGGGATATGGTTTGGTAGGGGGGTTGTAAGGGTTTCCCCCTCCCCCCCGTGGGTGCGTGGAGCCACATCGGCTCACTCCTGGTATTGGCGGTGGCCGGTGATGTGTTCGATGTAAATGTCTCTAGACCACCGGATAGTGTCCGAGACCATCAGGCGTCTCATGAGTCGCGCATAGCGACGGCCCACCCCACAGGCCCTGAGCACACGTTCGTTCCAGGGGTCCCAGGCGCCCAGCGCCCCGACGATCAGAGCGTCGTACTACAACGTCCCCTGAGCAATGTAGCTTGGTGATCTAAGTTTTAGGTATAAATCCAGCCTGAGTCAGTGCTGATCTAATGCCTCAGGAACAGCGCTAAGGGATGTTAAATCGGGGCTGTCTTTCAGGTAATGTACTAAGTATGTTTTTAACAATACAGGTCTTGTCTATATTACAAAAATCATCTGGTTTAACCTCATGAGCAGAGAACAAACAACATTTGGCAGATGTTGGTTGTATTGCTTAATGCACTGCTGGCAGGCACTCAGGGTCTGTCTTCACTGCAATAGCTAGCTCGAGTTAGGCCAGGTCTACACTACAGACCTATATTTGTGTAACTACATCACTCAGGGGTGTGAGAAATCCACACCCCTGAGCGACATAGTTATACCAACCTTACCCCCCTTGTACACAGCCCTATGTTGACAGGAGAGCTCCTCTCATCGACATACCTATCGCCTCTTGGGGAGGTGCCTTAATTATGTCATTTATGCACTGTATATGAAGACAAGTCCTTAGTGTTCAAAACAACACTGGATTTACACAGTGATTTGATTAGCAGCACAGAGTGATTGAATTAGGCACTGATAAATTGTTGCATCCCCATAGCATTACTAGCTTCCTCATTTCAGCTTCGACCTCCTCCCTGACCCCTACTTCAATAGGGTACCTAGCTCAAGCTTAACACGCCACTTAACTTGAGTGAGAATTTTGTGTGCATAGGTGAGAGTTGAATTAGGGGTAACACTTGCGTTACAACTTGAGCTAACTAAGCTGTGAAGAGACACTCTTAGATATGATGGTGATAAGTGTGGTATAAATCCTATAAAGAATACTTAAAAGCTTAAATTCCAGTTGAGTTATTTACATTCTTAGTCATGCATCCACACTAGCACTGGGCTACCCTGATCGTGGTACGTTGCTCTCTGGGTCTGTATCCCAGAATTCCTGGCACTGTTCACTAGCATGGTGCTATGCCTTCTAACTTCTGGGCAATTTGTGCTCAGTATTGTGAGACAGAACCAGGGCTACTCAAAGGAACTCTGTGGGGAGCAGGAGTTAAGGAATTTCCATAAATTCTTGTTGCAAAAAACAGCTCTGTATCCAGAAGTTGCTCACTATGATATGGCTCACAAATGAACTGCATACAGTGTTCAGCACTACTGGTATGATAGATGACTTCCAGCCAAACTGATCCCTGGACAGTAGCGTGCAGAAAGGTGACCAAGCCATTTTTGCAGTCGCTGGTGTACTGTGGGACAGCAGTGGGAGGACTATTTCTATTTTATTCTGTTAGCACAGTAGTGAGATGGATTCACACAAGCAAACAGTTGATTGAGCTAATTCCAGTTAAGGTTAACCCCTACAAGAAATCGGGATAACTTGAACAGACTTGATAACAAGTGAAAAGTCAACTGTAGCAAATTAGTATGTGTGACGGGCACACCCTACTGGATGAAGAACAGTTCAATTGAGCTCTCCAGTCTAGACAAGGCCTAAGCGTTCACGTTGTTCTATATTATGAACATGTAATGAGTTCGCATATTACGTAGATTTGTTATGGGTTTCAGATGTCACTACATGTAAGTGGTAGAGCAAGTTTTGCAATAAGAACAACAATGAATAACAAACACATTTTGAAAGCTCAATTTAGTATAAACTTTGGGCTAAATTCTGCCCTCTTCCACCATGTAATTCTGTGATAAACCTGGAATTAGTCCAGATTTACAACCCTTTAACTGAGGGTAGAATTTGTCCCTTTTCCATACACACCTACCTAATTTGTGATACTAATTTATAAGTGATTTATATTATACAGTGAGCCAACAGACACATTCTATAGTTCATTTGGTGTACCTGCCTCTATCTACAGTATGGCCACAGTGGAAAGTTCCAGCATTAAGATATCAATTCAACTGATGCCAGTTCAAGGCCTTGGTCCTAATATTCAACATGATTCCTGGATCAAGCACATTATTGATCAAATTTTGATCTTTGGACTACTGAGACAGTTACACTCTCCTGGGACAATGGGGATCACAGACCCAAGGACGAAGTACATGAGAGCAAAGGACAGTCAAGGGGATGAGGCTGTGGAGCAAACTTCCAGAAATCAAGCGAATATGGAGGTTAACCACTGTTAGGAAATGCCATAAAACCTTCATCTTGAAAAACACATTTCCACCATAGCAAAACTGTCACTCACAATGCTGACGTCCCACAACGCCCCCTCTCCAGAAAAACCCTATAACAACCAAACAAAAAACCAAAACAAAATAAAACAAAAGCACCCATCACAAACCACTTCAAGCAGTGTTTTTACCTCAAAAAGGCAGGAGAAGCTACAGAGTCCATGAAGTCCACTAGGGACTTTTCTACTGCTATTGATTTTACATGGAAGATGCTCAGATACTATGATGATAGGAGGTCGTATAAAACTCTAAGACAGATAGATAGATATGTTGTCAGTTCATTTATGTGGCCATAACTGAAGCATACAATCATTTAGAATCCCGCTTTCTTTTTGTAACGAAATAATGAAGATGCATTCAAAGGACAGCTTCCTTTGTGGTCATTTAACATCCTCAGATATTTTTCACAAAAGTAACAGGGGTTAATCATATTGTCCTGGCCAAATTCTAATTTGGGTAACTGCTTTCAACCTCCTAAACTCCCCTACAGTTTCAACAAAATGAAGTATTCTCTTGCTCTTCATAAATGAAACTGCTGTATAATGGTATATCTCAAACTGACTGTGAAACCTCTGCAAAGACTACAGCTGATACAAATGCAGTTGCCCACCTCCTTTGTGGCTTAGGCTGAACACAGTAAGCCTTTGCTCCAGCTCCATGAACTCATTTAGCCTTTGCTCCAGTCCTACCACTAGCTCCTTCTGCTGCTGCCAGTTTAAATCCTAATCTCCAAAACAATTAATGGATCAGGTTCAAGCTTCATTAGAGACCATATTTCAATCTATGAATCATCAAGGCAGTTATGCTTCTCTGAGACAATGCAGAATGAAACACTGAGGACTTGACCTGGTCAGGAATGTCCTGGTGAAATGGTTTTATATCAGAAAATGTCAACTTGTTGGAAACAAAAATGTTTAAGAGAAGGGGTCAGTTTTGACGAATCTCTCAAACTGAACAGTTTTTGAAGAAAAAAAAAAGTCAAGATTGTTGAAACATCACATTCTGACATTTTAGGGGGATGGGAAATCATTTTTTTATTTCAAATGACTTTTTGTTTTGAAATCTTAATTTATATTTTAAAAGGTACAAATAAAATTTTTCAATAATTTACCAAAAGAAATGTTTTGATTGATCAGTTCCAACATTTTTCAGATTATTGGTTTATTGATATTTTTGAGATTTGGACATTTTGTCCTATTTTGAGACACGAAACATTTCAAAATCTTGAAAACTCTCACAGGATGGAAAATTGTTTCCCACCCAACTCTACAAAGTATTCTTGGTTGAGGGAATCCAGCTATGGAATGAACTTCCAGAGGAGATCAGATTAAACCAGAATCTGACCACCTGAACGAAATGCCGGACAATTTTCCTTTTTGATAAAGTTTTTCTATCATAACCAGAATGGTATTTACAACATCAGCCACCTCACTTCCCCCACCAGAAATCTCCAATCTTCCCTCCCCATGCAGAAAGATTTCTATAATCCATAATTGGTGTGCCAGAGACTCCAAGAAGGCCACACTGGATTTTGCTATTGCCAATCTATTTTATGTGGGAGGTGCTCATAAGCTACAGTGGTAGGTAGATGTACAGAACCTAAAAACAGATAGACTGATAGATTCTCTACTAGTCCTAGCCACATGCTTTATCATTCGACTGCAACATAAGGGTGAATGTACCTCAGAAAGGCAAATAATTCCTCCTAATCAGGAGAAATGTCAGCAAAAACTGAGGAAAATCTCTGCAAAATCCCCATAATTTTCTTCATATTTTCCATTCTCTCCCACTTCTGCAATGTACTCCTGTCCCTTGTGACATTGTGCTGCTGTAACCATGGGTATATCTACATTGCAACTGAAAGTGTGATTGGCTTGAGCAGGCATACTCAGGCTAGCTTTCATCTAGCTAGAACAGCTAAAAATAGCAGTGAAGGCATGGTTACACCCTTTGCAGCCTAGCAATGCAAATAAGTACCCAGGGTCCTGGATAGGCTTGTACTGCCCATGCGGAAGCCTGGGCTGTTGCATCTTCATGCTAGTTTCAGCAATGCTAGCTAGATTAAAGCTAGTACAGGTATGGCAAGTTGTAGTCGCACTTCTGACTGTAGTGTAAACTTACCCCACGTGTTGCAGGAGAAACATGGTGAACCTCATGCTCTGCAGCTTCTGTTGAGGGAGATTATGCACATTAGTTACACTGAAGGAGTAAGGTTAGATTTTTGCAGGCATATTTTGGAACCTAAACATGTTGACAATGCTCCTTTAAATAAACAACTGCAGGGAAAATGTTGTGTTCCCACTGTCATACTGGGATTATTTTAGAGACTATAGGTAAATAAAGAGGATCGCTAGCTCCTTTTCTTTCATACTCGGCTATGATTTTTGTCTTTTCCTGCCCTCTGATCCATTTTGTCATTCCCATGGCATGAGCATTATGTGAGCATTACTTGATGTCAGATCATTCTAGCTATCCTCAAATGATGTGTATTTTCCTTCTTCAGCATGCAGTTTTTGGACTTGATCCCACATTAAAAATTGGTTGGTCTTGGCAAGGATCCTTTCCTCTCTTACGCTCCTCCAAAAGGGCCTGAGCGAATCCCCTGGAAGTTAAGGGAAAGACTGTCAAATTAATTTCAGTGGGAGTTGGATCAGGACCTAGGTGAGAAGGGTCTCTCATACCTTTCTTAGCACTATCTTATCAAAATACTCATGCATTTTCCAATCTACAAAGATTCTAGAAAGCGTAATTAATTTGAATTTGTGTAGCAAATTGTTCTGCCCACTTCCCTTGTTCAATGATGTAGAATGTAATTCTACATGCACCACAAAATTTCCCCAAAGGGAATTTTTAAAGGTTTCCCTTGAAATGTAGTTCTACTCTGAAAAGTTACGCGGACTCTGGCTTCATGGGGTTCTGTGACTCCAGATCACAAGAAAGTTAGTTCACAAGAAAGTAGCCATACCTACATGAGGAAAAAAGGTGTATTTTAACGTGTCAGCTAACACAAGTTAGCCAACTGGTTTTAAATGCCTAGTATAGACAAGAAAGACAAGGTGGGTGAGGTAATCTTTTATTGGACCAACTGCTGGTGGTGAGAGAGACAAGTTTTCAAGTTTACATGGTGCTCTTCTTCAGGCTAGGGAACTAACTTAGGGGAAGTCTACACAACAAACTTAAGTCGACCTAAAGTAACGTTGACATACAACCACCACAGTAATTACATCGCTTTTGCATGTCCACACTACACTCCTCATGTCGGCGGTGCATGTCCTCACCAGGGGCGCTTGCACCAATTTAACTGTAAGTGCGGGGTAGCTTCTGAAAGGCAGCAACAGTTGATGTAAGCAATGCAGTGTCTACACTGACCCTGCATCGACCTAACTACATCAACCTAAGTGCTATGCCTCTCGCAGAGGTCGAGTTATTAAGCTGGCATAGTGGGCAGTGGGAACTACATTTTAGTGTAGACACAGTCAGGTCAACGTAAGCTGCCTTATGTCGACCTACCTCTGCAGTGTAGACCAGGCTTCAGAGTGTCACAGCTAAATACAGGGTAGAACAGATTGTTTAGCATAAGTAGTTTTATCATATATTTCAATGGACCAGTCAAGGTGAAGTGGCCCATTAATACGCCTCCAGTCATAGGGAGGAAAGGAAGGAAGGGAAAAGCAGCTGGTGGGAGCAGGTTATAGATTGTTGTAAAAAGCCACAAATTCAGATTCTTTATTCAGTTCATAATTTTTAGTGTTTAGCAAAGTCATTCATTTTAGCTCACAGGTTCATGTTTTGAGAGTGTGATGCAAGTTTCCTTTGAGGATGAGGACTGATTGAGTGATCGCTTTGTGAAAAGTGTTCACCCACAGGTGATATGGTTTTTGTCTTTTATCATTTTCCTATGCAAGTTCATTCTAGAGCGAAGTGATTGTCTGGTTTCACCCAGACAGTTGCTATCAGGGCTTTTAGTGAACTGGATGAGGTACACAACATGTTGTGACAGGCATGAGTAGGACCCTTGGATCTTCAAGAGTGCATTGTGGGGGTGCTGATCACTGTAGCAGTGGAAAGATGTCTGCAGGAACCTAGAGTTTACCTTGACCAGCTAAGACATATTCAAACTACAACTTGTTTTAAATACACAAGGATTTTAATTGGCGAGTTAATACACGTTAGCCACTCCATGTTAAAAGAATACAAGATCCTAGCTACAATGATCGTGTAGAGCTATCTGGAGTAAAAATCAATAAAACCTTATTTTAATCACTAAAGCCACAAATACAAATCGGAAGTACAAGCTCTATGGAGTAACACAGTGCCATTTTTACATAGATTAGAACCATACTTTAAGAAGAAATTTTCTCTCTCAAAAGTTAACTATTATAACCCAACCTGTGCATCTCTCTAACATTAGCTTTCATGTTCTGGTATGAATTTATTCAAAACACCATCATTTTGCACACAAACTTTACCAGGGAGAAGACTGGATGCAATTTATTACCCCCAGACCTGGCTTTGAAGCATAGATTTCTGACTAGTATGGGAGCAAAGCATCGGAGTATGTCAAAAATCCAAAATTTATTGAGAACCACCCCACTCATTAATTTATCACCTCCTTAGACCTCACTTCAGATGTGGGAATGTTCATGTTGTACGTGCTACATACATTTTCTCTGCTGAAATCTTCCTCATTCTCCAGTAATTTCAGATGGCAATAGTTTTAACTATGCTAGCTAGATTGGCTCTGTACTGAGTCATTGATCTATATTTTTTTAAAATTCAAAATGGCCTGGGGCAGAGTACAGAGAGGTCTTTAATAAAATGAGCCAGAGAGGTCCCGGGCAAAAGGTCAGAAGAGAAAATGGCTGAGTTGTAGTGAGCACTGAGTCCAGGAACAACTGAAAGCCAGAAGGGAAACTCATATTCAAAGTCGATGCAGGTGGTCAAAGACAGGAGAGTTACAATCCCTCCCACATTCTGAAGTGAGAGAATAGTCTGGCCATTGCATTGTGGGCTCCCTGGAGTTTAGAGGGTGGTAATTTAGGAAAAGTGTTAAAGAAAGAATGGCAATATTTGAGATAAAGAAAGATTAAGGAATTAAAATATTTTTGATGGGAGGAGGCTCAAAGAAAAGAAGTATCCTGATAATATTCACATACAGATAAAATGAGAAGTTGACAATTTACAGAGAAGGAAGATGTAGGATGAACAGTTCCAGAGGAAGAATGACACAAATGACTTGTTTTGGGAGCAAAGTTTAAGAAATCAATAGTGGAGCCTGAGACAAGGGAAAAAGAATACTCTGTTCCAAAATGGACTTCAGTCCTTGCAGCATGTAGATACTAAGGCCCTTATGATGACACTAGGAACTAACGGTCAGGACAGGGGGCTAGATGAAAAAGAAAAGTGTAGAGCTGGGAGTTATCTGCATGGAAGTGACGTTCACAATCAAAGCTATCAATGATACCGCCCATAAAAAGCAGCTCTATGGAGAAGAACAGAGAGACAGTCTTCAGACCCAGTTCCTAGAAGAGGGGTACATGGAAAACTAAGAGTAGCAGTTAGCAGTAAATTCAAACCAGGGGACAGTGATGGAGTCATTACTGTTACTTTGACAACGGAAATTAAACACTTCTAGTCCATTTTGCTCTGCAAACATCTGACATCAGGCTAATGAAACTGTTTCTGTGTCTAGAATAATTTAGGATCTTGGTTAATTTTTTGCAGATGTCACTAACTTACCCTCATTTTCATCCCTGCCTCTTCCCTGAGTTGGCTACACATACTATGTTAATGGATGACATGTATTTTTGTATGTTCCCCTACAGACTTCAACAAACTTTCAAAATGTGATGATAGTCAGGGGCTTATTTGGAGCCTTACACAACTGAGGAAAATAACTTGTCTTCAAGGCTTTAAAAAATTAAAAACTTTTGGTTTTTTGGTTGTAAACATGACACTCAAACTCACCAGCTGCAATGAGAACCACATCTGAGGAGCTTTTCTCAGTGAATTGCACGCCACAGACAACAGTTCCTTTCAGGAGCCTCAACCACAGCTGGGCTGGTGGCTAGTAACTGCTGCATCTAGCGCAGCTGGGCCTGTGGCTAATTTGCAGGAGTCACTTCGTATGATGTTGCATTGCCAAGGCTTCTTGATGTACAACTGAAAAGTGCAATCAACTTTTCTATGCCATTTTTCTCATGCACGCTAATCAGCAGCACATTGCCCTGTCTCACACTGGACTCATCCTCTCCATGGAAGATGAAGGGCAGGTTAGCTCAAGATGACACACTCCATGCTGAGACCAGCCTGTGGGGCAGGCAGGGAGCTGTGCTGTGCCTGGGGCACTGTGTTCTGGAGATCCTCTGCCTCCAGCTGGTTGAACTGGGGTGATTCATTTTGGGAGCTGTTGCTCTTGCCCTGGTGTGATGGGACCAGGGGCCCTGCAAGGCTGGTGGAGGCGGGGAAGGAGGGGGGGGGACAATGGGTGCAGTGGGGGGGGGCTGAGAACCATTAAATCACTGTCCACCCTGCACAGGATGGAAACCACTTCAAGCCCCAGGGTGCAACAGCCCCCCCCGACCCAGCACCTGTGGTGCGATGGGGCCCGCTGGGAGCCGCGGGTGGGAGCACAGGCCCCCCCCGAGTGAGTCTCCGCCCCAGGCCCCACGAGAGCGGCCGCCCTCGCGCCCCGCTCCACGCCGCCTCCAGTCCCCCTCCTGCCTGACCCCGGCAACGCGCCGGATGGCCACGCCCCCACCCGCCTCCTATTGGCCGCAGCGCCGGCCAGTCAGCTGGCGCCGGAGGGGGGCTGGCGATTCCCGACGGAAGCTCCGCCTCCTGAGAGCGAGCTGAGCTGCCATTGGCGGCGGAGGCTGTCCGTCCCGGGCGCGTCTGTTTCCGGTTCCGTGGGGCGGGCTGGAGGGGGGAGAGGCAGGGACTCTGCCTGTGAGTGACACACAATGAGGCGAGGGGCCGCGGCGGGGCCGTGAGGGGCCGGGACCGAGCGGGGGGAAGCAGCGGGCCCAGCCATGGACAATCAGGTGAGGAGGAGGAAGTCCGGCTTCCCAGACACGGGGAGAGTGAAGGGGCGATAGGCCTCTCGCCCCCTCAGCGGCATGGGGGGAGGGGCCGCAGCCGGGCTGTTCCCCCCCCCAGAGTCATAATTGGGGGGAGGGGCCGCAGCCGGGCTGTTGCCCCCCCCATCCCTTCAGAGTCGTAATTGGGGGGGAGGGGCAGAAGCGAGGCTGTTGCCCCCCCCCCCATCCCGTCAGAGTTATATTTAGGGGGAGGGGAAGCAGCGGGGGGGGGTTGCCCCCCCATTCTCTCAGAGTCATAATTGGGGGAGGGGCAGGAGTGGGGCAGCAGTGGCGTTGTTGCCCCTCCCGTTCAGAATCATAAAGGGGGAGGGGCTGCAGTGGGTTGTTACCCCTCTCATCTAGTGCTTAATTTGTTCCAGGGCTAAGGCCTGGCACTTTTCGGCTTGGCAGTTCAGAGCCCCGGCACCTCTGGGCTTGCTGCATCAGTTATGAATGTAATAATATGGCTTGAGGCCTGGCACCTCTTTCATTACAAATTAAGCTCTGGTTGCCCCGTCAGAGGCATAAAGAGAAGGGCAGCAGCAGGGCTGTTCTCCTCCTGACTGTCCCCTCAGAGCCGTAATGGGAGGATGGAGGAATGGCAGTAGGGCTGTTACCTGTTCTAGAGGAGTAATGGGATGAACAGTAGCAGAGCTATTGCCACCCCCCTTCTCCTACCCAGTGGCATAATGGGGGGGTAGGAGCGACAGCAGTGCTTTTGTGGGCCCCTCCCCCTGTGGCATAATGGGAGTGAGGAGCAGGAGCCCTCCCATCCCCTCTGAGTTATAATGGGGGGCAGCAGTGGGACTGTTTACTTCCTGCCTCCGCAGAAGCATAAGGGGGAGCACACAGAGGGGCTGTTCCACCCCTTCAAAGGCATAAGGGGACAAAAAAGGCCAGTGGGGTTATTGTCTTCTCCCATCCCCTCAGAGGCGTAATGGGTGGGGCAGGGGCAACAGTGGGGGGCTATTGCCTTCCTCTGCTCTCTCAGGCATAATTGGGGAAAGGGAAGCAGTGGGGCTGTTGCCCCTCTGCCCCTTCAGAGACATGGGGGGGATGATACAGCTGGCCTGTAGCCAGCTCACAAGGTACCCACACCCCCAGACATGGGAAGGGGAGTATGATGGATTGCAGCAGACCTGTTGCTCCCTCACTCACACATGAGCAAAGAAGGACAATATTAGTAGCAGGACTCTGTATATTGCCCCCTCCCACAATGAATGAGCAGAGCGACTGCATTGCCTTCTCTAGGCATTAGTCTGGGGGAGGACCAGTGTCAGCATTAAGGTTATTGTCCTGCGACTCTCCTTCACTCAGGCCTGCTTGAGGGGAAGTCATATCAGCAATAGTGCTGTTGCCCCTTGTCAGACACCGGGAGGAGAGGGAGAAGAGGTTGTGTTATCAACAGGGCTGTTGCTGGCCCTGGACATGGGGGGAGGCCCTGCATTCTCAGAACAGGTATTACTTTGCTTGGTCAAATAGGAGGTCAGGGCTAGAAGTTTATTTCAGATCAACTTTTTTCCCTAGTCTTTTTCTGTGTGTCCATGTATGTCTTTTGCCTGGAGTGTAACATATCCTCACAAGTACAGGCTTATGAAGTCATATGGGAGGCTCAGTTAGTGCTTGATTGATAATCCATAAGGAGGAGAGAATAGGTAGAGTTGATGACTTAAAAACAATTGGTACATCAAAAGAAAACTAGAGGGGAGGACTGAAGACTTTCAGTAAAATATTGTAGTGTATATTCATCCCCACCGTCACCAGTTGAACAGGGCTTTTTGTTTCCTGGGGGCATGAGAGGAATCTCTTCCTCCATAATTTCAAATGGGGCAAATTCAAATATTTTAGATGGGGAGGTTTTATTTGGATTTCCTTTCAGCTATTAACTGGACCTGAAGAGAATGTTGAGAATAATTCCCACTTGAAGCAGTTACTTTCTATATTTAATTTTCCCCTCATCCATATAGTTTTAGCTGACAACTGCATGGGACTTCTTCCTTACTGAAACTGAGGAACCTCCATAGGGTTGATAGCCATTTATACTTCCCTGAAAAGTAGAGCGTGTTGAATGAAGTAGCAAAATTTAAGGTGTAGTTGAAGCTACAGAGTAAAATGAATCTGCTGAAAAGAATTCCTGTTTGAACATCCTGGGAAATAAACTTGCTTTCAAGAGATTTCCCCCATGGACGTCAGAATTTAGGTAGACTATCTACACAACGGTGCATCACCATGTACTAGGTTTCCGTGTGTTGATTAAAACTCAGTTTGCCTTTTTCCTTGGACCTTCATGATTTTTAAGCCTAAAGAAAGGGAAGCATTTGTTAGGAAACAGAAATATCTGACAACAGAGCACCTTCATCTTTAATACTGAGGTGCAGCCCATGGAAATAACAGGTCCCAACGTGCAGAAGAAGAGAATGACCGAGCAAGATAACTTTAAGAGGAAGGTGACTCAAGAGACAGACGTTGGTAGAATGGATTAAGCAGTTAATTAGAAGAGCTGGTTCCTGGGTTTTATGGTTGTTGCATGAACTGTTGATCTCTGAAAGTATTTGATGGTGCAGATGATAGCTTGCAAGAAAAATGTAAAAATCTTTTTGCCTTAGAGAAACAATTTTGAAGGTTGGTTTTCTGGTTGAGCTACTGGACTGGGACTCAGGAGATCAGAATTAAATTCTTGGCTCTGCTATTGATTTCCTGTGTGATCTTCAGCAAGTAGCTTAGGCCAAGATTTCAGAAAACTCTCTGATTTTTGTCTGCTCTAATTAAGACTCCTTAAAGGGTCTAGCTCAGGGGTGGTGAAGCTTACTGACCCACTGAGCTGCATATGACAATCTTCAGAAGTTCGAGAGCCGGGGTGCAGAAGCTTTAGCCCCACCACTGCACTGCAAGGAGGAGGTCCTGAAGTGCCCCTCCCCACAAGTCTGGTAGGTGGAGAATGAGTGGGAGCATGGGGGGCTCTGCGAGCCGCACTTCAACAATGAAAGAGCTGCATGTGGCCCGTGAGCCACAATTTGGCCACCCCGATCTAGATTATCAGCAATTTCTGATAAAACACCTTCTGAAAACCAAGCCCCTTCAAAATGTGTCAAGTTTGGACACTCTAAATCACTATTGTCATACACTCAGATCACCATTTCACATATGGAAAAAATACCCTGATCTCATTTGGGGCCCCCGCATGCAGCTGTGATACAAATAATAACGTTCTCTTTAAAAATGCCCATCTGAGACTTGACTAGTAAGTTACACCCACAATTTATAAGTGAAATCAAATCCCTTATTCCTCCTAAATCTTAGTTGAGTGGGGATCAGAACCAAGCACTGCCAACCTTCATGTGGATCTGAACTTCTACTTGGTTAATCGTACACTAAATTTAATAAAATGATCAGATGGTCTTGGCAACTACATTAGTTTGTATAGGACGTGTATTCTCAGGTGAGTCTCTGGCTCTTCAAATCTCTCTTGAACCCTTTTGATGTGTTTTAGTTTTTGTGTAATTAACACTTACCTTCTCTCTCCTTCATCAACCTACCTCCTTTCACTGTCTCAGCTATAACTTGTCTGCAGTAATCTATGCATCTTAATTTAATTTCAGCTGTTTTTTTACTCTATGTAGTGGGCTTTTTTCCTGCTTGTATGGGGCACTATACCCATTTTTTTTCTAGTGTTATCTGTTTAATATTATTTAGACTAGACTTCAGAAACTTTAATGAGGACTAGGTCCCCATAGTGCTGGGTGTTTTACAAATACATGCAAAAACACAGTTCCTGCCCTTAAAGAGTCTTGTGATCCTTTCTCTGAAAGAGGTTACATAAATTATTTGGTAAATACACAGAACATTATAGTTACATTTTTTGGTAAATTACACGATTCTTCTACTAGCAAACACACAATAGTGTATTGTCTGCATAAGTCCATGTACATGTAGGACATGTAAATCAACGAATGTATGAAACTTATAATGCTACTAAATTCTAGTTCCTATGAAAATACATGATACTTGTGTCCTGGAACTTTACTAACCCAAGTGCTGTCAAAAAGCAGTACTGTAAAATTTTTGTGGGCTTTCATAATATTCTAACCCAGTGAGCAAATGCCTAATATTCTTTTAAAGATTATTTTACTAACTGCAAATGCTGTAAACTGTTGGGATCTGAGAGTCCAGTTGTTCTGCCTCTGTCTTCCTGAATGATCAATATTGTGGAGTCAGAACTTAGCTTACAGCTTAGTTGATATATCTGTCTTCTATAGCTGTATTGACTCTGCAGAGTTAGATGTGACTCAGGCACACGCAATAGATTTATGATGTTAGAAACCATTTTCACGGTCACTTTTTTTACTGACCACAATTTAGTTTTAAAGAATCACCATGATCTTCTGTGGCAACTTAATTTCATTGTGATACACTTAATTTTCCTCTTGTCCTTTTGATAATTAGCACCTTCTGTCTGTAGATCTCAAAGCTCTGTAATACAATGGCATGTGGCCTGTGTTGACCAGTGTCCCACATCTCTCTCTCTCTTTCCAGTGCACGGTGCAAGTGAAGCTGGAGCTGGGGCACCGAGCCCAACTCCGGAAAAAGCCCACCACTGAAGGGTTTACTCATGACTGGATGGTATTTGTCCGTGGTCCAGAACAATGCGACATCCAGCACTTTGTGGAGAAGGTGGTCTTTCGGCTACATGAGAGCTTCCCTAAACCCAAACGTGGTGAGTGTGCATGTTAACAATCATGCAGTCTCTTTTCTCTGGGGAATAGTCATGTAGTCTGGATCTGGCATTGCACTGTTGTTTCTGTGGAACATTTTCTTAAGGAGAAACAAAACACACATTGCATACACTTGAGTCTTGAGCTTTGCCACTTTTGTTTGAGGAAGTTTAGAGAGAATGTGACCTTTCCTCTAATGAAAGGGTCAAAGGTGAAATGCTTCCTCCCTCTCTATTTTTGTTACTGAAGCATTAGTATATGTTTGTTTTCAGAGCACTTAATGCCAAGAGAATGGGGACAAATGACTGTCATGTTACATGGTGGGAAGTGCCACTGGTGGTTATGCAGCTGTCTTAAGGGTATATACTTGTCATGGTTATTTGTGATACTCTCATCCTGTGAAAAACAGCTTGAAAGGTTATTGTTCTGTCTTAAACCTGTGCAGGTAATACATATAATGATGATGTCTGTCACTGGTTGGTGGCAATAAAATTGATGAATGGTAGGAAACTGGACTGCTGAACTAGAAACAAATTTGTAGAAAGACTTGAATAAAAGTTGCAGTTTGCTATGCTGGGATCCTTGTCAGCCAGCATAATTACCTTATAACAAACATCTTTATGATGACTATACATCTTTCCTAACCAGATTACTGTGTCACCCAGCACAAAAAATGGTAGGTTGTTTGTTTTCCCTTTTCACACTTACATTAAGGTTCACCATCATACCAACCTACTTTTCATCAAAGAGGGGTTGGAATAGAGGGATTTTGCAGTCCATCTATGCTATTCTTAGTAGGGCTCTGGAGCTGGGCCCCGCTCCAGCTCCAGGCAAAAACCTGCAGCTCCACTGCTCTGGAGCTGCTCTATGCTCCAGCTCCGGGCTCCGCTCCAAAGCCCTGATTTCCAGATTGGCCTGAAGGGTTGTTGCAAATGACTTTCTCTAACCTGGAGAACGAGATAGCAGTGCATGCCAGACCTTGCCAGCAAACAGGTTATTTTAACAACTTTAAAATATTGTAGAAACAGTTTAGTAAAATAATCTAAAAATCTGAAATCATTTCACGGTAGGATTTTAATCTGAAACCAGAGTTAAAACAAAGTCTATTGACCCTTATTTCAAACTGGCTTTTTAATTGTTGGGAATGCAGGGAATTATTGGGTTACATCTATCGGCACCCTTACTATAAAGTAAGAGTTTAGAAGTGGAAATGGTGTTAGGTTTGAGGAAATTGCCATTTCCTAATCAAGCTAATAATTTTAAATTCTTTGAGTGATGGGCACTATATGTATTCCACATGTGGGTGCACATGGGTGGCATGCGCCTGAGTTTGGAAGTGTTTGGTAGCAGTGTCCTTTGAACTCCACGTGCATAGTGTTTCCCCTCCTACTTGGCAGTTTAGGGTAGAATAGGTTGTCTGGGTTGACCTCTCTCCAGTTCCCTCTTACTGCTGCATGGCCTGAGTCAGAACCCCTGTTCCTTTGTGCTCTTAGTTTTTGCAAAAAGAGTTACTTCTGTCTATTTGTTGTAGATAATTGTGTATAGTTGTAGATTGTAGTTTTAGAGTAGATAATTTAGTTAGTAACGTTTTTCCCCTATTTGGGGAGTGTCCTCCCCCTCCTAGGACTATGCCCTGGATTCTGAGTTTTAAAAACTGTCTCTCTTGCCCTCGCCCAATCTCTGTGAGCGGCAAGCACCAGAGATGCCTTTGTTGCCTTGGCGAGGCTCACATCGTGGCTTGCTGCTCCATTCTTAAGTTCTTCCTGCCCCAAACTTGGGAAGCTTCGGAGCTCCGCCTTCATAAGTTCCTAATGGAGTAGGCTGTGCGACCACATGCACACACGGATCTGGGACCATTGGACCCCCTGAACAGTGGCTGTCACCAGCGGTGAGTGCCCCTACGAGCACCTTGCAAGCCCTTGGTCCAGCGATATCGAAGATGAACAAGCTCCAACATGAGACTCTCTCATGGGCACAAGAGAAGATCTTAGCTGCAGCCTGTTCCCACGCACAGCTTTTCCTACCTGAGCTGGGCAAGGTTGGATGAGATGTCGCGCGCGAATCTGGCTGGACCAGCACAAAGGCTTCCCTGGATGGAGGTTAAAGCTCAGTGCAAACAGGATTCAATGGTGACCCTGGTACCCATGTATCCGGAGTGCTCACTGGCATATGCACCTCCTATCCTACCATTGTCCCTGTGGCTCCTGGAGAAGCTGGCCCCACTGGTGTCTGCCTCATGCTTTGTGCCAGAATCTTCTCTGCTCTCAGTTGTCTGCTGGACTTATTTAATGAATCCAATTTTCTTTAATTTTTAAGGTTCATCTCACCGCAATATCAGGATTTTATTTCCCACAAGAAGGGTTTTCTCTTTTTACTCACCCTATGTCATTGAGATTAAGGGTCTGGGGAACCTTTACCCAAGGGTTAAGAATCCTACTCCAACATGGGATCTCAACCTTGTACACAGATATGGGAGCCGCATAAGGTTTGACCAGCTTCTTACTTGACTTATCTATGAAGATCGCCTTTCTAGTAGCTATATTTTTTCAAGAACAAGATGTCCCTGTGACTGCACCCAAAGTTCTTACCTAAAGTGCTGTCAGATGTCCATTTTAACCACTCTATCCACCAATATTTTTTCCTAAACCATATAAATCTCAGTGGGAAACTTCCCTTCCCATAGACGTATGACAGGCATTGATCTTTTATCTGGATAGGACCAAGCAGTTTTGGAAATCACTTAGACTGTTCTCTCTATCGCAAAAAGATCAAAGAGATCCATGATCTCTTAACACAGACTGTCAAGCTGGATCTCTGGGTGTATTACTGCTTTCTGTGATGCAGCTGATGTTTTGCCTCCCCAAAGAACTATGGCACACTTTATCAAATCACAGGCAATTTCCATGGTGTTACTCAAAAACATTCCAGTATCTGAGATATGAGGAGCTCCTACTTGGGGTTCGGTGCATACCTTTTCTAAATATTATGCCTTAGTCCATGCTGCCAGATCTAGTGAGCCTGTTCTGGTGTACTGTCTTCAGTCTTTTATACTTAATTCCAAAGCTCGCTTCTCCCTGTGAGGATACTGCTCGGGTGTCAACTGAAGTGGAGAAGCCCCTACAGACACTGCTTGAAGAAGAAGAAGAGGTTACTCACTTTGTGTAGTAACTGTGGTTCTTTGAGATGTGTGTGCTTGTGGGTGGTCCATTACCTGCCCTCCTACTTCTGTGCTTCTGACTTCTTATTGGACGCTCAGCTAGAGAAGGAAGTGAGTGTGGTTTCCCCCATGCAACCCTATATACCTTCATAGCTCAGCATGAGGTTGTATAGGGCGCACGTGCAGGCCGAACAAACACTACTAACAGAAAATCTCTGATTTGAGGGCTCAAGAGACCCACTTGCACCTGAAGTGGAGCACCCATAGGGCGCACATCTTGAAGAACCACAGTGACTGCACAAGGTGAGTAACCTTTTATTTTTCAGGGTAGCGGGCGAGCAGTTTTCCTACCCCTAATTAAGCATATGATCTTATTCTGTATTGTTATAAGGGTCAGAGCTTTGCCCTGTGTTGTCAGAGGCTCATTTCTCTTCCTTGTAATTGCTCTGATCTAGGATATTGTTACATTATGTCTGAAGCTAATGTTTGTTTTGCTTTTTTCTTAGTGTGCAAGGAGCCTCCTTACAAAGTGGAGGAGTCTGGCTATGCTGGTTTCATTATGCCCATTGAAGTATACTTCAAAAATAAGGTAGAGTCCTATTTGCCTCATTGTTTTGATTGCTTTGAACGGCACCAGACAGTTAAACTGCTTGGCAAAAATGTGCTAAATTATGTGACCATTTTGTGTGGTTTTTATTGCTCTGATAGACAGAAATTGACTCTGATTGTTGGAAGTTACAGCAAGCTTTCTGCCAGACTTTGAAAGGAAACACTCCTGTCTGGTAGAGAGAATGTTATATAGAAAGATAATATAAGGATAGTGTAGGAAGTTGTGCACTTGTCTAAACACAAGTTGGTATAGTTGTACAGATTCCCAAGTGGGGGTGCAGTTATATTGATATAAAGGTGTGTAAACCAGAATAATTTATTTGTCTTGCTGTACAGGAGTGAACTATAAGCACCTTTTTTTTATATTAGTATAATGTCTTCCATACTAAGGATTGTACTATTAATTTTTTTTAAATCACATCCTTAACCTAAAAAGTTATACCACTATTAATATGGTGTGTAGACACAAACCTAAGATTTGTGTGTCTTGAACATTGTAATTCACAATAGATACTATAGGTCTGCGTTTATGTTCATCCCAAAAGAAAATGCTAACAACTTTAAATCTTAAGATTCAACAATAACAATATGAAAGTTAAAATGTGGTACAATATTAGCTGCATACCGTGAAGATAAAGTTTAGTCCTGTCTTAAAAGTCCTATGTCACATGACTTAAAGAAGGTTAGAGAAGGGATTTGTCAAACCCAACTTTGCACTCTCTGGTTGTATATTCAATTTCAAATTAACTCTCTGTTGTGATTGAGTACTGAGCGTTCCCTTCTTTTGGTTACTACACACAAAATTTAGTGTGTATCAGTTGTTTATGTATAATATAGTTGACAGAAACCCAGAAAAGCTAGGAAATGAAACCATTAAGCCACCTAACAGTACATAACCTCTATTTCCTAACCCATGGGCAGATACCTTACCATTACCACAACTACTGTATACCACACACCAATACCGTAACTCTATCTGCTTTCCAGCACCTCCTTTACTGAACATATTAGGCTATCTCCATCCTTGCCTTCTGCACCTCTCTTCACCACACTACCTCCTCCCAACACTATTAGATGTGAATGTTTGGTGTGTTTGTCTGCTTTCCATTTGTAGCGTGTGGAGCTCTGATCTTTATTACTGAAGCAGTAATGAGCTGGTGAGCAAGTCCAATAAATCTCCCATGTTTTGCCACAGAAGGAGCACCTCTGACATAGCATTGGAAGCTTTTTTTGCCCAAGACTGCCGTTGTTCAGAGGCTGGGACATGGGGAAGCCCAAGGCATGTAAAGAAAAGTGGGGATTGCAGTGCCTGGGGCAGGAGGGTGGGTGATGGAAGCAGCTTTTCGCAGACCCACAAAAGTAATGAGATTTTAAATAGACAAAGTTTGACTTTTTTCCTTCTGAATTTTTTGAAAGCTTTTAGATGAAAGCCACACCTCCCACTCCCTGCACTCACTTTAGGTTCAGAATTCGCCTTTGAATACCCAAACAAAAAATGAGATCCTCTCCCCTTTGGCAGCTGGGAGGGAACTCTCCTAATCCCTGGTGTGGGTGAACAGTCATTCACTTGCTCTTCACTTCTCTCCCCTATCACTATCTTTTCCTCTCTTCCATTTTCCTCCCATTTTTTTGCCCCACTTGCATTCTCCCTCCATGTTACCTTATGATCACCTGTCTTTCACATGCCCTCAATCTCCCATTTCCCCACATTCTTTCTCCTTCACCCACACTCGATTGTCCTTCTTGCCCTCCATATTCTCTTGCTTTCCTTGTCTTCCTCCCCTATTCACATGCCGTCAGTGTCCCCTCTTTGCCACCTAATGGTATATAGGGCTGCCACCTTTCCTGAATATAGCTTGGTTTCACCTTTTTGGGAAACAGTGGGAGGTGGTGGTCATCATTGCAAAAGACTACTTAAATCTCTTCCTTCGCAGATATTAGGGACCTGGTGTCCATCTTAACTGATAAAAAGCAGGGGTGCTCTCTTTCCCACTGGGAACAATGGGAGATAGTAGCCATTTTGAGAGTCTTTGCAGAGAAGGAAATGCGAAGAGAGGAAGAGGAGAAGAGAGGAAAATCCCAAAGTTCTGGAAGTGGAGGAGAAACAGGAAAGAAGATTGGTAATCCTGCCCTCTCTTCCATGAGTCCTGCAAATCGGTGGATATCTGCTTTATATCCATGGACCATGTGTGCAGATCGGATGCAAATACAAATTTTGGCTTATAGGGAAGCATGCTTTCTTGCTGAGTGATGAAAGTGATATTAAGGCACTGAACAAACAAATAACTAAATCTTTATTACATAAAGACTGTATCCTCCCCAAGATCTCTGTGCAAACTTACTGATAGCAGCAGCAGGTCTGCTATATATTGTGGGCACATATAGTCCTGAATTTATACCACAGTTCATGGCTCATAATTAAATATGGAATTTGGCCCTCACTTCCAAATGAGTTTGATGCCCCTGCTTTAGCTTAGTTAGAAGTTTTGGATTTGATACAACAATCAGTTAGTGAAATGCTCTGTAGCCTGTATCTGTGCAGGAGGTCAGACTAGATGATCACGCTGATCCCCTCCGGTCTTAAAATCTCTGAATTTTGACAGTTTTGGTGAATGGTTGAAATGTGTCCACTTGGTGACTCGGAGGTGTTTGTCAGTTTTGACCCTCATATTGTGTTCGTGGTGAATTGAGAATTAAGACGAGTGTATTGAGGGGTAGGAGAGTGGAAACAAACAGGAGAGGCAGTGGACTTCTAATCCATGAGGGTACATCTTTTTTCATAGGTTGCTTAAATTTATTTTTAATTCCAAGGTTTTAGTTTCTCCTCTAACTCTTCCACTTTTCCATTTGGTTAGTTTCTGAATCATTGTTAAGATGGGAAGTAGTGGTTGTTGGAGCCAAGGTACTCTTTACCTTTTGCATAATGAAGCATGCTGCCATCTAGTACTATTGGAGAATCTTACTTTGAGAGTATCTTCAATGAGCTTCATCGGGTTCTTCTGGGCAGCCTGGTATAAAGCTGCCAGTAAACTCTGTCCTCTGCATTTTCTCGCTGGCCAGTTGGAGTTGGGAGAGTCAGCAGCCCCAGCATCACTATAGCTGGAGCATGTTTAATTCTGGTACCTCTCTGAGAAGGCAGAGATAGCAGGGTACTGAAGGTGTTGTTGGAAGCTGTTCTTACCCCCCACCCCATGTGGCCCTGCCTTGACTGTCTGTGTTCACCTTTCACTATACTGTAATTTGGTTCATCATAGGTGGGTGAATGATTACATTCTTGCCCATTTGATTTGGAAAAATATCCTATTGATCTGAAGGCAAATGATTTGAGTCCTCCACAATGTCAGAGTAGGCTCTGTGGGCAATAAGATTTTCATACCGTAAAGGTGGGGGGATCCTTTCATGGCTAATCTAGTGCTGGTGGCCAGCTAGAGCTCCTACCTCTTGAATCAAGCCTGAAAATAACATGGAAGGTTCTCAGCAGATCATGTGAAAGGCAGTTTTGTGAAAGTGAAATTGACTAATAGTAACTACCAATTCATTTGAGACTGTTTGACTGAAAATGTTAGCTTGCCCACTTCTATTTTTAAACCCTTTCTGTTTCTTCCTGGAATTGGATCAGTATGAACTGGTTACAGTAAAGGCATTGCAGTCTTCCTCCTACTCCTTCCCCTGAAATCTGGTGGTACTGAAATTTCTAACAGGCTGCTGCTTGTTTCCAAATACATATATCAGAACAGCACTCACTTAAATCTACAACATAAAATATAGGTACGGTTTGTGGTTTTCAACCACTTACAGTGTGGACACTGTCCAAATGATTATAAACTATCAAAACTAAAGAACCAAATACAGTTTCATCTTCTACCAAGATCGGACTGAAGATTTTAATGTGATAGGTATCAAAAACCATTGCATTAAGACCCAAATAAAGTTTTCCATCTTCAAACTGCAGTGTTAAAAAGAGAGATGATTTTCAATATTTGTATAATGGAATACATACTAAGAAGGGAGATGGGTGGGGAAGGAGAGATATCAATTTAGTTCTTATCCAACATTTTGCTTTTATTTAAGAGGTTTTTTACTTTGTCTAATATTTGTTTTGGAAGAAAACTTCTTTTGCATCAGCAAGTCTCCTTTAGGGTTTGAGTTAATTGTTTATGATCCAAAAGAGCATAACTAGGAGAAAAGGGATAGAATGAGTAAAGGAAAATTTTAGGCTAAATAGCAGGAATCTTCCTTTCAGTGAGATGTTTTAATTTTGTAGAATCGTCTTCCAGGGAAACTGCGGAGAACCCATTTTACCTGAGACACTTAAAACTTTACTGAAGAAAGTACTTTTAAGGTGCCGTAGGGGGAAATTCCTGCACAGATTGGGGGTGAGAAGGACTAGATTTGACCTCTTTCGTCTCTTATTTAATTGTAGCATGCTGAAAAAAACAAGAGTTTAGTTTACTATTTTATTTTGTTTGTGCTTTAAATCAGAACATCACGCTATGATCTTGCATTTTTCAATAGCATTCCTTATCTGTTTCTTAATCAGCCCTGCAACATTTTCTAGTGGGCTGCTGATGAACGGAGCAATATTTGTATTTCATCTTAAATTCATATTTGTTGCTGTGTTTTAGCCATTTTCCTTTTGGATGGACTGAAGTTTGTTCAGTATGGATATGTCTACACTACGAAATTAGTTCGATTTAATAGAAGTCAATTTTTTTAGAAATCGATTTGATACTGTCGTTTGTGTGTGTCCCCACTAAGTGCATTAAGTCGGTGGTGTGCATCCACAGTACCGAGGCTAACGTCGACTTTTGGAGCATTGCATTGTGGTAGCTTTCCCACAGTCTCCACCCCCCATTGGAATTCTGGGTTGTGCTCCCTGCTCAATGCACCAGATGGGCGAAAAAATTACGTTGCAGTGGTTCTGGTAAAATCGATTCAATCAAGGCAAGTCCACATCCCGGTGAGAGCAAAACCCAGGCAAAAATGTTTCTTCAACTTTTTTTTCCCTGATTACCTGTTCGATGACCTTACCAATGAGCTGACATGAGCACCGCTCCAGACACTATTAATCGTACGTACTCCCTGGGTGCTGCTGACAGACCGGTACTGGCTGCAGTGCTATTATGCAACAGCAGCTCCTTTGCTTTTGCAAGTTGGCAAAGACAGGTTACGAGCCTAACCTGTGCATTAGCTGCTGTTCATGGGTCGGCCCAATGGCTGGCTTCGGTGAGGTCGGTCGGGGGCGCCTGACAAGAATATGGATGGACATCCCAGGTCATTCTTTCTTTAAGGTTTTCTGTCTATAATGAAGCGTCAGTCCTGCTTAGTAATATGCTAGGCCAAGCCTACTAAAGCCGGCGGCAACATGGCGCTCCAGTGTCAGACGCCCAAGACATCCCGGGAATGATGAGTATATGCATTTATGGGGTGCCCCTTTAACAACACCCACCTGTTTTGAATTTAATTTCCTGTTTGGCCGGCGTGGTGAGCTCAGAGGTGACCATGCAGATCTCATCAGAAGTGGTGACCATGGAGTCCCAGAATCACAGAAGAGCTCCAGCATGGACCAAACGGAAGGAACTGGATCTGATAACTGTATGGGGAGAAGAATCTGTGCTATCAGAACTCCACTCCACCCCAGAGGACTGCCCAAGCAACAGGAAGCTGGCATTCAATAAGTTTTGAAGTGCAGGGTGGCCTTGTCCTTCCCTCCTCCACTTCCCCACCCAGTGCTTCCCTCACCCCTCCCGGGCTACCTTGGCAGTTATCCCCCCATTTGTGTGATGAAGTAATAAAGAATGCATGAATTTGAAACAACACTGACATTATTGCCTCTGCAAGCAGAGATCAAAGTGGGGAGGGGAGGGCGGTTGGATTACAGGGAAGTAGAGTGAACCACCATTCTGCATTTGCTCATCCTGTAGTTGGACTGCTCCTTACTACTGTCTAGGCCAGGGGTAGGCAACCTACGGCACGGGTGCCGAAGGCGGTGCGTGAGCTGATTTTCAGTGGCACTCACACTGCCTGGGTCCTGGCCACTGGTCCAGGGGGCTCTGCATTTTATTTAATTTTAAATGAAGCTTCTTAAACATTTTAAAAACTTATTTATTTTACATACAACAATAGTTTAGTTATATATTATAGATTTATAGAAAGAACCCTTCTAAGAGCGTTAAAATGTGTTACTGGCACGCGAAACCTTAAATCAGAATGAATAAATGAAGACTCGGCACATCACTTCTGAAAGGTTGGCGACCCCTCATCTAGGTTTCATGAGCCATGGGCACAAGGAGTAGGCTAGAATAGGTGCAACCGTGCGATGCTGCCGACTGGGAGAACAGCCTGAGGCAGAAGCCTCCAGCTGGCATGATATTCCAGGCAGGATTGAATCTCCATTACACAAAACTTAAAGAGAGAATGACCTGAAGTCATTCCCATTTTTGTCCAGGTGCCCTCGACCAACCTCACTGAGGCTGGGCAGGAGCACCCATGTCTGCCCAGGTGCCTCCGACCGACCTTGCTGAGGCCAGCCAGGAGCACCCATGGGACGATAATGATGGCTACCAGTCATACTGGACTGTTTGCTGTCCGCATGGCAAGTGGATGCTGCTGTGTAGCGCTGCAGTACTGCATCTGCCAGCAGCACCCAGGAGACATACGGTGACAGTGAAAAAAGGCGAGAAATTATTTTTTCCTGTTGCTTTCACATGGAGGGATGGGAAATTGAGGCAAATCGCCTGGCTGCTGATTATGTGCAGCCAGACACCAGGGCTACTAGAAGAGCACAGTAGTGTGCATCAGAGAAGCTTTGAAAAGTTCTGTTTTTCTTCTTGATTAAAAACCTGCCCCCTTGGTTCACTCCACTTCCCTGTAAATAAACCGCCCTCCCTTCTCCCCTTTGATTACCGCTTGCAGAGGCAATAAAGTCGTTGTTCAAAATTCATGGATTCTTTATTACTTTGTCACACAAATGGGGGGATAACTGCCAAGGTAGCCCGGGAGAGGTGGGGGAGGAGGGAAGCACTGGATGGAGTGGTAGAGAAGGGAAAGACAAGGCCACACTGCACTTCCAAACTTATTGAATGCCAGCTTTCTGTTGCTTGGGCAGTTCTCTGGGGTGGAGTGGGTGGCCGGAGCCCGCCCCACCGTGTTCTTGGGCCTTTGGGTGAGGCGGCTATGGAACTTGGGGAGGAGGGCTGTTGGTCACACAAGCTGCAGTGGCGCTCTGTGCTCCTGTTGCTGCTGGTCCTGCTCAACAATATGCTGGAGAATCAGAGTTTGATCCTCGAGTAGCCTGGGCATTGCTTCATGTCTCCTTTTATCATGCTGACATCACATCTCCTCTTGCATCCCTCCCCTTCTGTCCTCTCGTGTTCATTTTGTGCTTTCCTGCACTCTGACATTGTCTGTCTGCCTCCACACATTCTGCTGGGCTCTTTCAGTGTGGGAGGACTGCATGAGCTTAGAGAACATGTCATCGTGAGTGCATTTTTTTTGCTTTATAATCTTCGCTAGCCTCTGGGATGGAGATGATAGGGGGAGCGTTAAAACATTTGCAGCTGCAGGAGGGGGAAAAAAAAGAATAGTATTTAAAGAGACACATTTTAGAGAACAATGGGTACACTCTTCCACGGTGAACCAAGCTGTTAACATTACATAGCACGTATGCTTTCTTTACAAGGTCGCATTTTAACTCTTATATTGAGGGCCTGCCGTTTGGTGTGAGAGATCATGTACCTTTGTCAATATTGTACACTCACCAGAAGTGCCTTCGCTGCCTTCAAGGTCCATGAGCCTGCCTTGGGTGGGTTGGGAGGGTACTGGCTCCAGGGTAATAAACAGTTACCGGCTGTTGGGGAAAACATTTTCTCTGCTTCCTTGTTGTGCGCTAACTTCAGCCTCCTCCTCCTCGTTCCCTAAATCTGCATCCCTATTGCAGGAGAGTCCATTGATGGAGTCAAAGCACAGGGGTGGGGGAGTTGTAGGGGCACCCCCTAGAATGGCATGCAGCTCATCATAGTAGTGGCATGTCTGGGGCTCTGCCCCGGAGCGGGCGTTTGCCTCTCTGGTTTTTTGGTAGGCTTGCCTGAGCTCCTTAAGTTTCACACGGCACTGCTGCGGGTCCCTGTTATGGCCTCAGTCCTTCATGCCCTTTGAGATTTTTTTTTCAAATATTCCGGCATTTTGTCTTTTGGAACAGAGTTCAGATAGCACGGATTTGTCTCCTCATACAGCGATCAGATCCAGTACCTCCTGTTCGGTCCATGCTGGAGCTCTTTTGCCATTCTGGGACTCCATGGGCACCTTTGCTGATGAGCTCTCCACTCTGGGCAAACAGGAAATGAAATTCAAAAGTTTGCGAGGCTTTTCTCTCTACCTGGCCAGTGCATTGGAGTTGAGAGTGCTGTCCAGAGCGGTCACAGTGGAGCACTCTGGGGTAGCTCCCGGAAGCCAATACCATCGAATTGTGTCCACACTACCCCAAATTTGACTCGGCGAGGTCGATTTCAGCGCAAATTCCCTCATCGGGTAGGAGTACAGAAATCGATTTTAAGAGCCCTTTATGTTGACACAAGTGGCTGCGTCGTGTGGATGGGTGCAGGGTAAAATTGATCTAACGCTGCTAAATTTAACCTAAATTTGTAGTGTAGACCAAGCCTATGTTTCTTCAGCCTAAGTTTTCTTGTGCATCTTACTGCCTTTCAAGTATCAGAGGGGTAGCCGTCGATGTTGTAGGTTCTTAATCTGTAAACAGCAGCGAGAATTCTGTGGCACCTCTCTCGACTAACCGACGTTTTTGGGCGGTAGCTTTCGTGGGTGACATATTCCACTTCGTCAGACGCAGTGATAGTGGGAATTTCCAAGGGTTAGGTATTATATATATGCTAGCAAGACAAGCTAGAGTTAACGAGGTTAGTTCAATCAGGAGGCTGAGGACCCTATCCTAGCAGTTAGAGGCATGTTGCAACCAAGAGGAGGAGAAACTGGCTTCGTATGATTGGCAAGCCATTTCACGCCAGTCATATATAGTTTAGTCCACGAGCTGATTGTGGTCAAATTTTGCAGATTGAACTGAAAGTCAAGCAGTTTCTCTTGAAGTGGTGGTCCTGAAGTTTTTTTATGTTGCTTGCAGAGAATGGCCACCTTTAAGGTCTGATGCGGTATAGTTGTGGTGCCGGATGGAGGTTGAAGTTGCTCTCCTACAGGTTGTTATGCTAATATTGCCATTCCTTGATATCTGATTTGTGTCGTCATTATAATCCTTTTCCGTAGGTGGTTACTGTCCAGTTTGGTCCGATGGATATCATAGTCAGAGCGGGCATTTGACTTGGCAATTTCGATGGCGTATATTTTCATTTGGTTGGACGTGCAGGTGAATGAAACCAGTGGTGGTATGGCTGATCTGGTTAAGGTACCTGTGATTGGTGTGCGTGTGTAAATATGTCCGGGTCAGAGTTGCAGCATCAGAGGTTTGTATGCATGGATTGGTTCCTGAGGTAGAGTTTACTATGTACTGGTGTGCAGTGCTAGGGTGGGAGACATATGTTTTCACGTGACAGGTTGTCTCAGCTGCGGTAAGGATTGGAGCCTGCCACCAAGACCATGTTGAGAAGTGTGGGATCATTGATCCAGATGTTTTGTTAGTCTCCTGATGTATGCGTTTGTTGGAGGGTTTAGTGGGGTCTGTATGTGATGGCAGTGTGGAGTCTCGTGGTTGGTTTCTTTCTTGGGTTTTTTGCAGTTAGGAGCTTCTGAGGTACGTATGTCTGCTCTGTGATCTGTTTCCTATTTCTCACTGGGTATTGTAGTTTTTTGAGACTCTTGTGGGTGGAGATTTTGTAGTTTCGCTGGTCTCTGTGCTGAGGGGTTAGAGGCAGTGCGGTTTTACCCTCAGTGCTTCGCTGTACTCAGACAATGGACATGTGATGGCCGGGATGACCGCTGGCAGGCATGAAGGTAGGCAGTATCGCGCTGCCTTCGGGATAGGTTTTCGATAATAGGGTGGGTTTTATGTGCCCATTCAACTTCATGTTGCCGTCGGTGTTAGAAGTGACCTTCCTTGTAGATTGGTCCAGGCTGGGTTGATAGGTGGGGTGGAGTTTTGACAATGTCGGTTGATTTTATCTAGAGTCTCACTTCCCATGGTCCAATGATGAAGATGTCATCATGTGGTGTAGGTAGAAGAAGGGGCGTGGAGTGACGAGAGCTGAAGTAGGTAGCGTTGTCCCGGTCAGCCTAAAAATATTGGCGTTATTGTGGGCCATGCGGAGTCGCCCATAGCAAGTTCCTCGTCTGAGAGTCTATTTGTCATCAAACTTGAAATAGTTGTGGTGGAGTCATAAACGGACAGAGGTCAGCAGCAGTCTGTTGCGCTGTCGGATATCAGGGATATTCTGTCGCTTGTATTCTCATCTGTGTGTGGGATGCTTTGTGTAGAGAGCCTTTCACATCCATGGATGGCTAGGATGGTGTTTTTGGAGGTGACCATGCATGTTGTAGTTTCCTCAGGAAAATATATCTACACCAGCGACCCATCACAGGATACCTAACCGATCAGCCATACCATCACTGTATATTTTCTCCGTGCCGTCTACCCAATGGTAATTATGCGCCAATCATATCGCAGCAACACTGGCCCTGTATGTACATCGCCAAACTGGGGACAGTCACTACGAAAGGATAAATGGCACACAATCAAATATCAGGATGGCATATACAAAAACTGTGGCGAGCATATTCAACCTCCCTGCCACACTATAGCATACCTTTAAGGCGGCCATCCTGCGAGCAAAAAATCAGGACCAGACTTCAACGAGAAACTGCTGAGCTTCAGTTCATCTGCAAATTGACACCATCAGCTCTGGACTAAACAAAGACTGTGATGCTTGCCAATTACAGAACCAGTTTCTCCTTGGTTTTACCCTCTACTGCTAGAACAGAGGCCTCATCCTCCCCTGATTGAACTAACTCGTTATCAACAGGGCCTCATCCTCCCTGATTGAACTAACCTCGTTATCTCTAGCTTGCTTGCTAGCATATATATACCTGCTCCTGGAAATTTCCACTACCTGCGTCTGACGAAGTGGGTATTCACCCACGAAAGCTCACGCTCTAAAACGTCTGTTAGTCTATAAGGTGCCACAGGATTCTCTGCTGCTTTTGCTGCCGTTCATAGGTCTTCCAGTTTGATGCTCAAGGAGTTATGTGGTGCCTAGCCCAACCCGAGGGAAGGGAAATTTTGACTGAGGACATATAAAACTGTCACAAGAACATTAACCCTTTATTAAAATTTTAAAATGTCAGTAACTAATGAGGAGTAAGTGGCGGTAATTGACGGGGTGCAAATGAATGCTAGAATAGCGAGGAATCAAGCAGAATGCAATCCGATACGTGACAGGTGAGGGGAGTAGAGGTGTCCATTGAATGGGACTCAAAGTGGTTGCAGATTGGTTAGGACATGTCTTAAGCTTTGCAGTAGGCTGTTCCTGGTCTGCTTCTTTAATGGTGTGTCAGGATTAAGGAATTATTGTCCACGTGGAGTGGACAGAACCTCAGTTTCCAAGGCCTCTAATTGAAAAGATCCATACAAGATTAACAGCATGAAGGGCTGAGTTAACCCTTAGACTTGAACTTGAGTTCTAGCAAGTTTTAGCATTGCAGAGACACTGTTGAAACATCCCCACTAACTGCCTTCTTGGAGAGTTAGATCTGTCCCTTTAAGAAGGGACTTGGACTCTGCAAATGTTTTTCCATTTCTCTTATGCATCTGTTTGTCACTTCTTATAAATTAATCTTGCCACATATCTGTTTGAATGTGCTGAGTTGGCTCTTCCTTTCTTGGCACACTTATCAGCATCAGAGGTTGGGCTCTATATAGTGAGATCATTTGAGCCTACAACGGTTACCAGCCCTTATCTCAACAACTCAGGTAAATAACTCTGCTGAGTCCTCATGCCACATGTAGATGAGGCCTGGGAGAAGAGCAACAGTGCATGCAACTGTGCACCTAAGGCAGTTTCAGACAGGAAGAATGGAAAGCCTAGTTTTTTACTGAGAATGGCTATGAAGTCTGGCCTTGTAGACATACTGGGACTTTCATTTTACAATTGAAGGGTGAGTATCCTGTAATAAATCATGTTGTGGAGGTGCTCCTGGGCTTTCCTAGGTGTTTGGAGAGTCCTGGGAGAGAAACTGGATGATCTTAACATTTTGGGACCCAAAGGGTTCTAAGCTCTAGTGGTCAGTGAACACAGCACTGAAGAAATAAATACTTGCTAGCAGCTCTCTAGTTTAAGGCTGCTTGCAGTCATTTCTCTGGTACGATACCTTTTTTATTTAAAAATGCTTGTTTTCTAGAGTTGAGAACCTGTGAGGTACCAGGGTAGCAGCAGTGTTAGTCTGTATCTGCAAAAAGAACAGGAATACTTGTGGCACCTTAGAGACTAACAAATATATTTGAGCATAAGCTTTCGTGGGCCACAGCCCACTTCTTCAGATTCATAGAATGGAACATATAATAAGGAGAGAGAGAGACATACAAAACATGAAGAGGTGAAAGTAGCCATATCAACTCTAAGAGGCTAATTAATTAAGATGTACCAGTGGCTCTTTAACATAGCACTGAGAAACTAGATTTTCCAAAACTTACCTTAGGGGTTCCTTAGATAAAGATAGGGTCTTTAAAATCTATGTTATCTGTATGCAGTATGTTCACACTCTGTTTACCTGAGAGCCCCAAAACCTTTGTGCTCTAGCACAATCACCTGCAAGTTAGTCCTCTTCTGGCCTGGGAAGCTAGAGACTAAAAACTTGATTCCCAAGTGCTCTCATGGGTACTACTTCTGATGAAAGGCCAGCTGCAGTGACAGATGCTTGTTTTAAGGTTAACAGTGTCTTAGCTCTTACGGGGAGTGGCTTCCATATATTCTCTCTCTCTCTCACACACACTCACTCACTCTAGTATCTCCATGGCAAACTTCCAGAATCTGTGTGGTCTGAGAATTGCCGGCACTTCATTAGATCTGCTGAAAATAGGTTGACTTGGGCTAGAAGCCCAGGGCTTCTGTTCTTGTATAACATCAGCACTATACTGGGAAATGAAATTGCAGGACGTGATCTGTAGTAAGACAGACTGCTGTGAAGTTGCTGAATGTTATGGACTGAATGTGACATGCATGGAATGCATGCATGCAAGTATGGGATCTTCTGAAAGGCTTCGCACAGCTTCAGAAGAGTCCCCTTTGCTATGCTCAGTAGCATTTCTTGAAGCATTGCTTTCTGGGATGGTCCTAGGAAATGGAGTATCAATATACAGGATGATGGACAAATGTGTACAATGGTGAAATGGATTGGTGCTGTCCTGATATGGACAAGAATGCGTCTGAAGAAGCTTATGCCCAAATAAATCCATTAGTCTTTAAAGGGTCACCATACTCCTTGTTGTTTTTGAAGAATGCTTGGGTAGCTGTAGGGCAATCTCTGTGGCATACTCACTAATGAAATCTGGCATAATGGAAATGCAGCTTCCAGCCTACCAAGCCTTGTCTTGTGACCAAACAGTTCATTGTTACATAGGAGAAGATCAGGAAGTTTCTTACGGTCAGAAACATCAGAGAGCGTCTGCTTGGCCTTCAAGAGTGTCAGGTATGATGCTATAGCTGAGTCACTGGCAAATGTCATCCTGTGGCCATGTTCAGCAGCATTCATTTTGAAGGGATCTCTGAAAGGGATTTGAGTAGTAAGAGCTTATCAGGGTGATGACTGTAGTACCTAAACAAAGGGGTAGGGTAAAACAAAAGGACTAGGGAGAAGAGGACCCAAGCATGCCTCTCTCTAGGACAGAGATGGGCAAACTGGCCCACATCCAGCCCCTGAGCTCCTGACCTGGGAGGCTAGCCCCCGGTCCCTCTCTTGCTGTCCCCCTTTCCCTGCAGCCTCAGCTCACTCACTCTGTTGTTGGCGCAATGCTCTGGGTGGCAGGGCTGTGAGCTCCTGGGGCAGCCCAGCTGCAGAGCCCTGCCTGACCTAGTCTCTGTGCTGCGTGGTGGTGGCAGTGGCGTGGCCCGGCTCTCCACCAGCCACTGGTGCTCTAGGCAGTGCGTAAGGGAGCATGGGGAATTGGATAGAGGTCAGGGGAATTCGGGGTGGTGGTCAGGGGGCGAGGGTGTGGATAAGGGTCGTGGGGGGGAACAGGGTTGAATGGGGGCAGGGGTCCCGGGTGGGCCATCAGGAAGGACGGGGGGTTGGATAGGGTGGCAGGGGGCAGTCAGGGCAGAGGTTCTGGGGGCAATCAGGGGACAGGGAGAAAGGGTGGCTGGATGGGGCAGGGATCCCGGGCGGGTCGTCAGGAATGAGAGGAGGGGTAGGATGGGGTGGCGGAGGTCCGGGGGCGGTCAGGGAGCAGGGGTGTGTGGATAGGGCAAGAGTCTGGGTGGGTGCAGATAGGAGGTGCAGGCTGGGCCACGACTCCCTCCCCTAACCAGCCCTCCATACAATTTACAAAACCCGATGCGGCCCTCTGGCCAAAAAGTTTGTCTGCCTCTCGTCTAAGGAGCCAAAATCTCCCTTCCCTCCTTCAAGTAGGAACAGACTGTTGGTCTGAAGCAGGCTTCTCTGCTCCCTGTGTTTGTAAGAAAGAAGGCTCAGCCTGGTCCTTGAGGCTTTTCCCTGTTGTAATAAAAAGGACGTGTCTAATTTCAGTGGTGTCATGGGGACTCTTGGGCAGCAAATCCCCAGAAAGGAGAAAAGCACTTGAGATTATAGTTTAAAGGTGATACATAGCCTTAAATAGGCAAATGGAGGAAGGTTCTCTTCCTAGAGGCCATTATCCATGCAGTTTGCCAACTAAAACAGTTCTTTCACTTATTACCCCTGCCTGGGGTGCAAATTGGGCCGGATGGGCATTCCATTCTATTTTTCTAGCGAAATCTGTTATCATTTTACACCTCCCTAGTAGTGCTATATGCTACTTTAAGCATCATCATCTGAGTTAGGAGAACTTCCTGCTACCTCACTCAGGGTTGTGAAACATTTCACGCCCTATGTGATGTAGTTAGGCTGACCTAACCCATGCTGTAGATGCAGCTATGTTGACAGAAGAGGGAGTGGTGCATTAACTGCATTGACAGAAAAACCCTTTCTGTTACTGTAGTGATGTCTATACTACAGCAGCATATGTGCAGCACTGCATCTGTTCCCAGCAGTGAGTGTATTGTAGACATACCCTTACACTTATCTGTGTGTGTAATGTGATACTCCTGCAGCAAGCTGAGTCCTTCCATTAGCAGTAGAACTAGACACTGCCCTGACATATGCTTAGAGACTGATAAAGCATCACAGTGGCTGAGAATTCCCCTCTCTCTAATGGCTGCACTTATGTTAGTAGCAGCCAGTGATACGTGAAAGGGATGCAGTCAGCATAAAACTCGTATATAAAACCCTTATTTCTGTTACTAGCCTCACCTTGGATTACTGACTCCGTTTTAAACACCTGGTTTGTTTTATACCACTTACATAGTTTATTTTCTCCAATTGCATTATGATTGGATGACAAAAAGAAACTTTTGTGTACATCTTCATTTTCTGGTTCTCCTGACCTAGTACAAGGAATCAATTGCAGGAGACAGGTTTTTGTTGGTTTTCATAGCACTGAAGACAAACAATATTCGTATTGTCTTTTGTAAAACCTTTAACAATATAAACCTGGGAATTAAAACAAGTAAGTGTTTTACCATTTGCTAACCTAGTATTATCGACTCTCTAGTTCCTTGATATTACAAGGATGAGTGACTGAGGAGATGTCACTCCTGCTTTTTCTGAAGAAGATTAAGGAATTATCTACCTGTGTGGAAAGAGTTCCAGCAGTGCTCTGCCCCATACTGCCTGTCCATCCCGCACAGCAAATGCATGAGAAATCTCTTCACTGATGCAGCAGGTGGAACAAAATCAATTGGCCACAAATAGGAAAACAGTCTGACTTGTGTACAAATCCCAGACTTCATCAGATAAAGATGGTGCATTTACAGTACTTGGAAAGCTGAAAGGACTAGGGCATCTGCCCATTCATCAGCTTCCACCCAACTCATTCTGTTTTTATTTCAAAAGGGATTTTGTATATCTAGCATTCCTTCCCTCACAGTGGCTAATCTTTCTAGAACCTGCACTCCTTTGGAGTCCAGGACTTGTCCTTTCCCTAAATAATAAAGCAAAATATGTTTCTAATGGTGGTAACTATAGCTCCGTTATTCTCCAAAGAGGCTGAATAGACAGACTGTGTGTTTGTACCAAAGAGTGGAATGGATAAAATTTGCACCTTCTTTCTTGGACCTTGGATGCCTTACAAGACCAGCATCCCTGTCAACAATCGATTTTAGCAGGTGTCAGTCAATATCCTTATCTATAGATTGTCACTCTAGAGGAAATTCATGTCTGAGTGTTTTGGTGTGAGGTATTGGCAACTGTAATCATTGCAGGCATTTTAGAAAATGAGGTATTTGTACCTAGGTTTTGAGAAAACTTCGATCCGAAGATGAAAAACTCTGTTAAGAATGTGACATTCATTCAAGAGTTTATTCAGTATTCCTAGGACTGACCAGTTGAAACCTCTAACCTAGCACACTTGCTAAAACCCTTCATGAGTCTTCTGCTTTCTTGGTTTTAGGAGGAACCGAAGAAAGTTTGCTTCACATATGACCTTTTCCTGAATCTGGAGGGAAACCCACCCGTGAACCATCTTCGCTGCGAGAAACTGACATTCAACAACCCCACCAAGGAATTCAGACACAAACTTATTAAGGCTGGAGGGGTGAGTGCCGGAAGAACCAGGGATGCGAAGAGACTTTTAGTGAAAAGGTGTAGCCTACTAATTCTATTCTGGGGGTTCTCCCTGTACTTGAGACCCATCTGTTTTCTGATTAACTTAGCTATTTAGATACCCTTATTGTAAACAATCTCAACAGGACACTTGCTGCATTTGTCTTGGGGCCATCCCAGATTCAGGTTCTGGTGACCTAACTGAAATGCTTGTGTGGCTCACTGATGCACTTGTATTTTCAGTATAAATTTATCTGCACACTGTGCCAATGCCATAAACTTGCGGCTGCAGGTACCAGTCCATGGATGGTGACTTTTTTTTGTCCATCTGGCTGTTTTCAGATTGTGTGAGCTCCTTTTGTGAACTGGTTTGTGTCAATAACTTCCTCCAGATGTACCAATATACAGAAGGAGGCTCAAGAGAAAAGATATCTTACAGTGTTGCTATTCCTCTTTCCCACAAGTAGGCTTAATTGTTGGCATTTCTGGCCAGTAAGTGTCCCCTATTCCTGGCATCAGCTGCCTATTACATAGGAAGCAGAACCAGGGAGAAGTTCTGGGTGCCAGATTGTTTAAAGCAGGCTCAGAGGAGAACACGCCTCTGCATGTGAGAAAACATTCTCTCTCTGCACATGCTGGTGGGGGCACCAGTTGCAGAGGAGAGAGGAACCATTTCATCATGTCTGCTTTTTTAAAGCTGGTATGTCTGCGGAGAGATTAGAAACATGAAGTTGGAGAAATAGAGACTCAATTAAAATGAAAGGAAAAGAGGAGGAGGAAATGGAGAGAGACACTAAATGCCAGGAGAAGCAAAAAATGAAGGAAACTGAGTTGAAGGAGAATAGGAAATATGGAGGATCAAGATTGTGTGATGGAGAACGGAGGCAAATAGTGGTAAAAAGAAGTGAAAGCAGGTGAGAAAGGAAAAAGTGAAAGTAAATAGTAAAAGTAAAGTTATGAAGAAAAGGCTAGATAGATCCTTGAAAAGCTGCAATAATGAAGACATGGGCATCCATAGTGGGTACATTACTGCTTCTGTGGAAATTGGTACTGAGGAATCATTCACTGGATATTGCCAAATAGTTGTATACGGTCTAAGCAAGTTACTGTGACCCACGTTCCCTGTGAGATCTGGCAAATTTGCAGTCAGGGTTTGAATATTTGACAGTGAGTCTTTCCCTTAGTCTTTTTCAGCTGAGGTTGTAATGTGACAGGGTTTTAGGCAACACCTGATACATGACTCCAGTTCAGTCAAGAATCTCACTATTCCAGGTATTCCTAAATTAATTGCAAAAAAGTTGTCTACCTAAAACCATCTTTGTGACCTGGGGTGGTAGAAATAATCTTGTTCCATGAGGAAGTTTGTAAGCAGAAGATTCCAGAAGTGGAACTATTAATTTACTTGACTAAATTCTAAATCAGTCTACCCAGGAGTTCCCCACAAGTCCCACATCCTCTTGAAATGAGGATGAAGAGGAAGAGGCTTATTTCAGCCATAGGATAGTCTGAACACTATTTGTTTTTTGACACTTGTACTTTATAGGATTTTAGTCATGCATTTTTCTCGCACATCTCTAGGATCATCAGATATCCGAGTAACATCGTATCTGGCCATTATTTAGAAACTGGGTGGATCAACTATGAGTCACGTCTGATATGACACATCAAAAATCATATTGGTCCCATAGCTCATTGGCAAAAAAAATGTGGAAGAAATTTCTTTCGGCCCCAAATTCTCAGGGGAATTACTTTAGCCACATAGAGAGGAACCTAGGGACATTCTGGCCACTCATGGCTGTCCATATGTTGTGCTTCTGATCTTGCCAATAAATTGTTTTTCATGGACGTTTTTTTGCTGAAAGAATCCAATTATTTCATATTCTGTGAAATCTTGCTCTCCGCTGGCCCCCAGTTTGCGTCTAAACTGTTTAGGGCATAAGAGAGGCTGGTGCATTTTACTCTCTGTGGCTCCAGACTCTCTTGGTCATAGCCACAGTTATGCATCCTGCTTGTACAGAGGGTGCTGAAGTTCCCCTTAGTGGAACTGAAACTTGGCATTGCATCTTGCTCCCAAACTCATCTGTTTGAATGTTCTCTATTTAGACATTGTCATTGGAGCTGGGAATCTTAACTGGAATTATTCAGGAGATCTCTTACCTCTTTAAAGGGAAAAAAGACCTGAATAATAATAGCCAGAAATGATCAAAAGGCACTTGCTGAAGAGTACTCATGTTAAAATAGTCAACCTTTCTCCTTACTTATATATCATTTCTCTTCTTTATTACTAGGTGATGGTAATGCCAGAAGGAGCAGAAACGGTCTCCAGGCCAAGTCCTGACTACCCTATGTTACCCACAATACCGCTCTCTGCCTTCTCTGATCCCAAGAAGACCAAACCATCCCATGGGTCAAAGGTCAGTGAGGCATGCTGTATTTATTTTTGAGCATGGGAGTACAGGGGTCTGTTGCTGGAAATGCACCCAAAAGTGAAGTTTCCTCTGTAGTAACTAATTCTGATTACTTACTCTGAGCACCTAGGATTTCTTCTTCTTTAGACTCTAGTGTCCCAGGCAATTTGTGTTGTATTTGCTCGGTAGGATTCTCTTCCAAGCAACAGCATTGCGATTTCCTCAGCTTTTAATGGAGGAGGTACAGCAATCTGTAACCACTGTTGTCATCCTCTGTACCTGACATGTTTAAGAACCCTTTAAATGCCTCAGAGGAGCCTCGGTTTCCTTTCTAGTAGCTCACCTACACAGGCTATTATTTAATCCCTACCTAGTATAGTGACAAGTGCTTTGGAAATTCATAGATGAACATGTCCCTAGTGGAGTCCCGTTGAGTCCACTGCTCCTGTTTCTCTCTCGCACGCGCGCCCAGAATGCCTTTAGAATTCTTGTGACTTCCTTGCCTCTCTGAAGAGATTTTGAAAAATTAAAGCTGGCAGGATTTGTGAATATTTGTGAGCTAAGCCTACGTGCTCAACTGCTAGAGCTCATATCTTTAACTGAGGCTAGTAAAGCTTCCTTTTAAAGTCATTTCCAGTTGTTATAACTTGTTTCCATATGACTGGATATAGGGTAATTGAATTCAGCTTTTGCCCCCTGTCTCATGCAATAGCTGTGGTCAGAGTCCCTGAGGAATTCAACCTCCCAGCAGGAAGGAGAGGTTGACTAGAGAGTCAAACTTACTCTAGCAGTGTGAATGCTTGGGATAGCCATGTAAAGAGCACAAGATGTGCTGTACCTGATCAAGCCAGTGGTTTGAAGATTTTGATATGCTGCCTGCAGCAATAGCTAGTTCCCAGAGGCTCTAATAGAAGGTGAAATTCACCTTCAGCCCGAACCAGCCTAATGCAGCTGATCTTGTGTAGGTTTTTGTACATAGCAAGGGCAATTCTCTCATGATCCCCACAGGCAATGTGCCTTCAGGCAGATTTCATGTATTCTGTCAGTCTCCATAGCTACAAAAATGAATGGCCAAACAGAATGCTCAAATGACCTGAAGAAGAGCTCTGTCTAAGCTCGAAAGCGTGTATCTTTCATCAACAGAAGTTGGTCCAATAAAAGGTATTACCTCATCCACCTTGTCTCTCTAGTGACTAAAGAGTTTATTCCATGCTGTAATCCAGTCCTACTATATTTTCTCCATTCTTCTAAAGTTATTGTATTTTGGCTGTGTCCTTCTTCTTATAGACTGCAGCAGGAAAAATGACTTTGAATCATGTATTGCTTGTCTAATAGTGGCTGGTTTGATTTTTGGACTGGTATTAGATAGAAAATGCTGAATCGGAAAGAATGACTCTGACCATGTCCACACTAACAAGCATAGAGTGGTGCAGATGTCCTAATACACTGTGCCGCTGTAAGATTGCTCATATAGCCGCTCTATGCCGATAAGAGAGCTCTCCCTTCGACATAATAAAACCACCTAAATGAGCAGCGGTAGCTGTGTCAGCAAGAGAGTGTCTTCCACTGACGTAGTGCTGTGCACACGAGCACTTATGCTGGCGAAATGTACGTCGCTCAGATGGGTGGGTTTTTTTCACACCCCTGAGTGACATAAGTTTTGCCAACATAAAGGGTAATGTAGACATGGCCTAAATTAGAAATGCTTTCTCTACTGTCTCATTCCATGCAGTCATTCCATACATTCCTCTCTCTCCTGCTTCCATGATGGCAGAGCAGCATGTGCGCACTAATTGGGGCCTGTCATCCAAAAGTGGCAAAGGAAAATGATTCCTCATTATGCATTTCTATCCCCTGAGATAGGCGGGTCCCTACTGAGGTTTTTTTTTGGACTGCTTGTTAAGCTAAAGATCTGCTGTGGCAGGAAGCCTTGGATGTGATACAAGTGTCAGAGACCTCAGTCATTTTCCTAAGATTCAATATAGTATTAGTTTCATGCTTGATAGGTAAGGCATTTCTGGAGGGGGATGGGTGTGATCACAGCTTACTCTGGCAGGGTAAAAGATCTAATAAGTCTCTTCCATTGAATTGTTTTGTTCCTGAAATGTGTCTGTTTTAAAAGGACAGCTTGGTATAAAAGTTTACCTTATGTTTAACACTTACGTGAAGTAATATAGTCTTCATCATAGTCTGTGCAAATTTGGATTATAGTGCTGTACTGAGTTTCAGGTTTTTACGTAGCTTCTGTATTTCTGTCCCTAAATTTTAGGATGCAAACAAAGACAGTAGTAAAGCATCCAAACCACACAAAGTAACCAAGGAGCATAGAGAGAGGCCAAGGAAAGACTCTGAGAGCAAAAACTCCTCCAAAGACCTCGAACGAGAACAAAGCAAGCCTTTGAAAGATTCCTCTAGAAAACCAGCTGAGAACAAACTGCCTAAGGACGAGAAAGCACCTCCTAAAGCTGCTTTCAAGGAACCAAAACTGGCCCTAAAGGAGACCAAACTGGAGAACACTTCTCCAAAGGGTGGACCACAGCCGGAGCCAAAATCTTCCAGCAAGAGGCCCTCCAATGTGGAGTCACCAAAGCCTAGCGCCAAAAAGCAAAAAAAGAGCAGCTCCAAAGGGGTGAAGAACATCCCAGGAACTTCTCCCCGAACCGCGTCTTCCTCATATCCAGAGAAGAAACAAACCAAGGAGAAGATGAATGCCAAAGTGGAGAAAGTAAAATCTGAAAGTGAAGCCAAGGAGATCAAAAAACCTGTGGAGATGGAGGAGTCAAATTCAGAAGATGAAACTTCTTTTAAATCAGAGGTGAGAGAGGGTTTTTCTCCTACCTGGCCTGGTGGGCATGTTGCTTGGGTTTCATCATGAAAAAATGCAAACAAGATATAGTCTTTGATCTAGTCCTATTTCAAAGAGGACTAGATGAAAGTAAGATAATGAACTGTTAATGTGTGATAGTGGGGCCTCAGATGGAAGGGGTGAGCTGGGCCGGGGGCTAGCCTCCCCGAGCCCATGGTTCACCCACCGCCCATGTGTCTAAGTTATGGTCTGTCATTCAGATTTAGTTTCTTTGCAGTGACATTTATGGTACATGGTGTAGACCTGAATATACCTTCAACTTCTTTGGTGATAACATCATGATTTTGTACCCTGGTCCCAGTTAAAGAACTGAGTAAATAATTTTTCTTTTGGAAAAGCATCATAAATGTAAAAATAGAATGTAGTGATTTGTCTGAGGCTGATGGCAAGAACAGAGAATATAGTACCATTAGACAGACCTCAGAAACACTATCTGATGCTTGCTAGCCTAGCTAGAGGACCAAACTTACTAAGCGAAGGGGGGTTCTACAGATAGGCACCTGCAGTGGCTCCAGGATCATCACAAGGCCTCGTAATAAAATTAATGTATGGCCCCAATAATGGCTGAGTAGGTTTAGTTCTGTGGTGTAGATGTCTGGTGCTGGGATAAGCTCTACACCAGTGGTTCCAAAACTGTGGGGCACACCCTAGCTGGGGGGTGCAATGGAGGAACAGGGGGGGTGGCAGGGCCTGGGTCAGCTCCCATGATGGGCGTGGAGGGGGACCTCCGAGCCCTGCTCTGCCCCAGCTCCAGTCTGGCCCAGCCTCTGGCCCCCTCTCTTGGCTGCCGGCCTACAGCCCCCACTTCGGTCTGCGGCTCCACTCTCTAGCTGTGGCCCCCTGCCTGGCCACAACTCTGCTACCGGCCAGGGCGGGCCCAGACACACTCCATTACTGGTAAGGTGGGGGGAGTGGGGGGACACAAGGAAAAGTTTGGGTACAGCTGCTCTACTCTCTCTCTCTCTCTCTCTCTCTCTCTCTCTCTCTCTGAGCTAAGGTGTGAGTCCCTGCTCATGTAGACATATTCGTGCTAGGTCTCATCTGAGCTAATGTGCCAAAAATAGCTGGGGAAGCGTGGGTGCAGCAGCACATGCTAGCAGTACTGAATACAAACCAGTCTGAATCCCATAGGTACATACTTGGCACACTTAGCTCAGACTGCTGCTGCCTGTGCCAGCTCAGCTACATTACTATTTTTAGCATGCTAGCTCCGATGAGAGGTAGAATGAGTGAGTATATCTGTGTGAACTGGGAATCACACCACTAGCTCAGAGCGTAGATGTAGCCTTGGTAAACTGAGAGTTCCATTCATTCGTTATCTCTCTCTGTCTTTGATGGCTGCTGGGAGAGGCGAAAAGCCACTTTCACCCTCAAAGATGGTGGTTTACCTGTTCTGCATTGAATTACAGGAGCCTTTGGAGTGCTCCATTGGTGTATTCTGTGATTTGCTTTTCTGCCTGTGTATTTCAAGCAGAGAGCTGTAGAGGACTGGCCCATGGATAGTACATCACGTACCCTCATGCCAATTTGGCTGGCTATGGCAGAGGGCATTTTTTCGACGCCTGGCCCTTTGAATGACTTTTCCTCAATATTTAGATTCAGCATTAAACTCAGGAAGGGCCTTGGATGCCTTGGTGAGAACTGCATGGCATTTGGAAAATTGAAACAAGTGTGCAGAGAGCAGCATTCTGATTGTCCACTCGGTTTCATGGTAGAATGTCCATGCACCCTGCCGCTCAGGATGAAGCTGGTCGCGAACGAACTCCCTTCTTCCTGTTTAGAATGGAGTATAAAATGGCTTAGCTTCCCTCACTGTGGCACGGCGGTGGTCTTACCCACAGCAGTACGTAATACAGTGCTTAGATCTAAATAAGAGTTATGATTTTAAATTCCGTTGTTTTTATAACAGCCTCAATGAGAGGTGATACTTAAAAATAAACTGCTGGAGAGGCTTGCTGCTAAGGTAGCATTGGTGTTGCCAGTGGTCTGTAAAATAATCTGAGCCCAAATTTTGGTCAGCTTCTGGACACTTGCCAGAAGACTAAGGGCTACACCAGGGGTGGGCAACCTTTCAGAAGTGCTGTGCCGAGTCTTCATTTATTCACTCTGATTTAAGGTTTTGCATAACTAATACATTTTAATGTTTTTAGAAGGTCTCTTTCTATAAGTCTATAATATATAACGAAACTATTGTTGTATGTAATGTAAATAAGGTTTTTAAAATGTTTAAGAAGCTTCATTTAAAATTAAATTAAAATGCAGAGCCCCCCTGGACGGGTGACCAGGACCCGGGCAGTGTGAGTGCCACTGAAAATCAGCTCATGTGCCGCCTTTGGCACGCATGCCATAGGTTGCCTACCCCCCTGGCTACAGTCCATATGCACCAAATTTGAGACAGGTGTAGCTGTTGCTTTAAATATGGGGCTGTAGTTATGAAAGGTATTTGAGCAGTGGAAATTGGCAAAAGTAATTCAGCCAGTTGCAGTTGACTTTATTCATTTGTAACTGTAATCACATTAGTTAAAATGCTCTAATTTTTTTCTCATTCTTTTATCATGGTTATGTCAGTCATAATGTACAATATCCATCTGAGGAGAATATAGATAGAGGGGGACTTCAGGAGTGAAATGTTGACTTACCTGCCAAGTAGAGATTTTTGTTTTAAGAAAGAAAAGGGGGAAAAAAAAGCATTGTTACCCATCATCGCTTATTTGTGCTTCACAAGCTCAGAAGCTTATCTCTCTCACCAACAGAAGTTGGTCCAATGCAAGATATTAACCTCACTCACCATGTCTCTCTGGTATCCTGGGACCAACACTGCATGCTTCACATATAGACATAAGAAATAGGATGTGGTTGTAAGATTATGTGTGATGTGGTGATCACCTGATGTTCCTGGATAATCCCTGCCGTCCCAGGGAAAGGCAGAAAAGACTCCAGCTAATTTGTCTTGGAGGAAGTTCTTTCCAGGCTATTCCCCGTCCTCCGCACCCTCCCAATCAACTCAGGACCCATGCTTGAAAAGGCTTACTGGTCCTGAAAGCAGTCCTGGCAAGTAGTGTGCTGATGGGCGTTTAGCATGACTTTTATCAACCAAATCACTGGAATTACCTTTTTTTAATAGTCTAAAACCTTAATCTCTGAGATTTACAGCATTCAGAAGCTACAACACACTGGTTTCTGATATCAGCAGTTCTTGAAACAGTGGCCACCAAAAGTGAAGGTTGTGGCAAGAGATAGCAAGACAGTAATCATGAGAACCTGACTAAGCCTAATAATCTCCAGCTCTGGCTGTCATGACTCACAATTAGAATACCTTATTTTTCCAATGGAATGTGGCATTGTTTCTAGCCCAGATTGGAGCAGCTGTCCTCAAATTCTCACTAGCCACTTAGATCGGTGCCAAAAAAGTACTGTTCTTCCAAGATTGAACCCCTTGCCAAAGTAACTTTCAATTCCTGGCAAATTAATATGAATATCAGAGATACAACATGGGTGAGGTAAAATCTTTTATTGAACCAACTTCTGTTGGTGAAAGAGACAAGCTTTTGAGCTACGTGAATGTTGTTATAGCCATTGGAAACACTTTTGGGTGTAATTTTCTAATTTCTTGTGTTGACGTAACTTGTAGAAATATTAATGTGCATGGTGTGTATGAAGGGGATGGCTTCCCCTTCCCTAGTGCCATCAGAACAGATCTGTGCAGAGACCATCTCCCTTTCAGGGCACTGGGTCCAATCTAGGCAACTCCTTCCCTCAGCCATGTGGGCTCAGGGAAAGGAGACATGCCCAGGGTGGAGTCAATCATCGAACCAAGCCATCAGAAGCAGCAACAGCAGCAGGTAACTATGGACTTTGGGACATTATCTGACCATGCCGTCTACAGTTTTCATTCTAGACACACTGTCTTCTCTGCTGCTTAGCTCTGTGTTCCATTCTCCTTCCCCTCCACTTCTGAGTCACTTTGCTGAACCCTCCGTGCTTTCCTCATTACTGCTCTCTGCTTAGTATCCCCTTCCCTTTGGCTATTAATCACTTGTCTTTCCTCCTAATGCCGCCACTGCCCCTTACTACAGGATATATGAGCAAATCGAGTAAAATAAACCAAGTGCCCCATGGAAATTACGAACAAGAAAAACAAATCATGGCGCTAACGACGTTTACCCACCATAACGTCTTTTTATTCTGGTTTTATCCCTTCCTTCTATCCCTTGCCTGTTTAGATATTAAGCTCTTGAGGGCAGAGATTGCCTCTTACAGTGTGTTTGCATGTGGCGCTGTGTGCCTGGCACACACTGGTGCACCAGTCCTGTTTGGAACCTCGAGCTACTATTGCAGTAGGGTTTTTTGCTGCACTTCCATAATGAAGGAGCCCCAGTTGTGACTCTATAATTAAGGTTGTAAGGTGGTTTCCATTATCAATCTCATATTTATTACCATAACTGTCTGACTTTTTCTGGTGAGTTGGAGGAGTTATTTAATATATAGGAGTTTGGGAAAGCAATGTTTCTCAGTTTTCAAAATGTGTTCCAAAGTTTGTTTGTTAAAATAGGATCCTAAACATCTGAGTCCAGAAGTTTCAGGTTAGTTCTATTCAGTCAACTTGAATGCAGCTAAATGCATCACATTATATTTACAAAGGCTAGGGGCAAAGTTGAGTTTCTCATTACACAAAATAGAAGCTGAGAGCTCAGTCCATCACTGATCATTTATAAATTCTGGTGGCTAAGCAAAAGTATAAAATGGTAAGCTTGAAGTCAATGGCTCTTGTTCAATGAACCTATGAATTCACTGCACATCTTTTAGATATTATAAACTCTGAAAGTCAAATTGCTAGTGGTCATTGTTATGTTTTGGGCTAAAGAAATTCCAAGCTCCATTAATGGAATTTGTATATTCTGTGAGTCAAGAAGTCCCTGTTCAAGAAATCTACAATCTTAATTGAAACAGATGTAGCTTGCAGATTCAGTAAACCTATTCAGGTGTCATTGTGCATGTAGAACTACCTATGCAGTGTATATATAGGCTATGTACAATATGCATGTATATAGCAGGGAATGACTATTCCATCAATGATTTTTGGAAATATAAACAATCAACATTTTAGATGGAATAATTTTCCTGGAATTCACTGTAGCCAGTCTTATTCATAATGCAAACTCTGAACTGTTTAAATTTTAAAGCTGCTAAAACATGTACTAATGAACTGATATCTATTTTAAGAGCATGTATAAAAGTGAGGGAGAGATCACTCCCACAATCTGGAATGACATGAAGTGGAAATCTCAAAATAGACAAGTAAGAGTTGGGTCAGATTGTTCTAAAAGTAAAGATTCCTCTTCTTCCAGACTTAATATTACATTCTTCTCTATGGGTGAGGTGTTCCAGTGACTCTCTAGACCAGTGGCTCCCAAAATATGTGAAGAATACTTGGATAGGCCTCTCATTTGTTCTTGAGACTGAGCTTTTATATAAGGAAAAAATTTTCTAGCGGTTATGATTGAACAGAAAATCTTCAAAACCTGACAAGTGTAACATACAGTGGTGTCTGCTTGAATTTGCAAAGAGCCTGAAACAACAGTTTCGAGGTGTGAATTTCCCTATTTAAACTGGTGGGTACTAAATCAGATTACAATAATATTTCAGATGTTGACTTTAACTATTTCACTGCTCCTCGTAGTATGTAAGAGAGAAAAAGTAGTATATTATTAAAGTCTATGCCAGCATTTTCTGAAGTTGTGGGAGAGCATGGCATGAAGGACTAGCTGGGAGGCAGGGGAATGGGAGATGTCTTTTAACAACATGTAGCAGAGTTGCAGGGGATGATGTCTGAGTTTGGCTTCATTTTTCCTTAGTGAAAGTTCAGCTTTCACAAGTTTAGGAAACTTCAAAACCATGACCTTTCTATGAATTGTGGATGCTTTATTCCAGATACACGTACGTAGGTAGATAGATAGTTAGAAACACACACAATTCCACCCTGGATGGGGTGGGGAAAGGCAGCTTTAGGTGGTAAGGGAGTAGATCTCAGATGCAGTAGGTGACAGATACTGAGGAATATTGCAGGAGGAAATTAGTCTAATCAGTTCTACAAAGACAAATATTTCACTTAGCTGTTAACTTCAGCCCAACTTTAGATTGTCCGTGCTCACAATAATATGACAGGTAGATCCTCATCCAGTAGTCATAAACACACTCCTGAAACAATCTACTTGTCTGAGAAGAGGCCGTGTAATTGGAAAATAGCTTTGCCGTAGTCACGCTTTAGTCAGTAGTTTGGTATTTTTGTGTGCCCAAAACTATTGACTGAATAGGTATTGGCTGAAACTAGCTTATATGATCCCGTGTCATAAAACAGAGATCACTTAATCTAGGGTAATTTGAAACTGTAAATGCAAGGCAAAAAGACCTTATCATTCAGGACAAGAGCTTCCCATAGAGTGAAGCATTTTAAGCATATTTCTTTGATATTCTGCAAGGAGTAAACTGTAGCAAAGTGGTGTGCAGAGTGTGGCTGCCTGCCTTAGTAAAGTGGAATGGACCAGGGAGGGCATGTAACACCTGTGCTGTGCACTCTTCACTGGTTGCCAGTCGCTTGGGTACATTCAAGATGTTGGTTTTACCATCTGTACATTTCTAAATCGCTTGTAGCCCATGTACCTCAAACAGGTTTTCCCTGTGACTCAGCACAGCTAGGGTTGCTGGAAAGTCTGATTGAAAGGGTCTTGTACAGTGTCTGGTCAGATGTACTGACTGGACACACAACTCAGGTTGCCTGGGTTGGGGAGGGATGTGAGGAGGCTCAAGTGACCAGGGAGAAGGAAGAGGAGTGACTGGGGTGGAGCCTCAAGGGAAGTGGAGGAGCAAGGGGAGGTTCCAGTGCTCCTGCTATAGTGTCCAGTTTCGAAAAATTAGAAAGTTGGCAACCCTAAGCACACCTCTTTGTTCACCTGGAATGCTTCAGTTAACTGTCCCAGGGAGGCTCAAGGAAGTGGGGGGCAGTGTGGGATTTTTTGCTTTTTTTTGGTTGTCTCCTTATTCTTGGGGAAATTTTTCTAATCTAAGCTGAGCAAAGTGTGCCCAGCTACTGGAGTGCTGAGTGCCTCCCAAGTGTTTGAAATAAATGGATGCTAATGAATGATCCTTCCGCTAAGTAGTTAGTTGTTTATGGGCCAAGAAGGTGCAGTGCAGGGGAAGAACACCTGTTAGTTGGTCAGATACCAGAGTTATCAGGGTGTCTCCCAGTTCAAAAGCAGCACCTTGGGGAGAGTAGCAGCACCACCTGTTCCCAGCAATCCTGAAGGAACTCTGCTGTAGTTCTTTGGTTTCTGCTTAATAGGTTTAATCCTCATCGGCAAATAAGTGTCTCGTGAACTTTCTGACCCTTGCTGCTATATGCCAATGTATCAAATATACCCACTGTTAAAATGTTTACTTTGCCATGGAATAAATTGTAACTATAGAAAGATCCTATTTAACACTTGTATTTCCCTGGTTTTGGTATGAGATACATGCATCTCTGGTGTGCTAGATAGTAAACCTACAACAGAAAAAATATATAGAGAAAATACCTTCATTGCCTTCTTTTGCTAATGTTGAAAGCTGACATGCATGTTGCCGAGTCCACAGCACGCTCCTGTATAGATTATTTCCTGGTATATACAATATATTAACCAATAGACGAGCCGGACTTTCAGACTCAGTATTCCGTTGCATGGAATAATAACCATTGGTTTTCTAGGAATATGCACAAATTAAAATGCTGTTACCTGGGAGAACTACCAAGAAATAACACTTCATTCTGTTACACAGAGGAACTTTAAGTAAATCTAGACCCCAGAGGACTCTCTCTTAGAATAATCCTTACAACAAATCATTTTAATTCTCTCTCTACTTTCTGCTGTTTTGGACTAGAATACTTGATTTAGCCTTGACTGCCACCTTGTGGTCTCTGGTACTAAAGAATGTGAGTGCTCTGCAAATATCTGATGCTAATGAAACACTGTAAAAAGATTTTAATATTTAATTTCCAATGTTACTTATAGCACCTATTAAAACTCCTATCTACTTGTCACAATTTTATACTGTTTGCTTCTTGTATTTCTGCTTGGAGGAGTGTCAGTGAAGTTCATTTCACTTGTTTGGTCAGTTTCATTTTCCGGTTCTCTGTTGGAGTGGCAAACAGTTCAAGGGAATATTTAATTGTTTTCCTTGGCATTTTTTAAAGATGAAAACCTTTTTATTGATCTTAGCTTTTGTTACAATTTCTGTAAAAATTTAAAGTAGAGCCAAATCACAGTTGTCTTCTAAAGCAGTCACTGCTAGGAATGCTTAGTTTAAAGATATACTGTCAGTTTAAAATATACAGTTCTCAATAGAAATATTCCAATTTAAAGATCAATTTAGGGTATGAGGATTAAAGTAATTTTAAACATTTTAATTTATTTTTCATGATTTATGCTAGTTGTTACTTTTTGCACTTCATCTTTCACAGTGAAAATAGATTTTGTATCCAGTTTCACTTCCAGGTTGTCACGTACTATTTCATGCCTTTTGAGATGGTTTGAGACTCATTAGCGCGGGTGCTGTGCATTGGAAGCTTGTGCTGCTGCTGTTTCAGCTGTCCTGGGGCTACATAATCCCAAAAACAATCAGCCCAGAATAGAGTGACCAGAGAGTAAGTGTGAAAAATCGAAGACCTTTTTTTTAAGGAGTGTGGGGTATATAGTTGCCTATATAAAACAAAGCCCCTAATATTGGGACTTCTGGTCACCCTAGCTAGTCCAGAACCTCTAACTAATAATTAATTAATTGAAATTGCATCTTTTATGTTTTTTAAAAAATTAGTGAGCAGTGCTGTAGATAAAACAATGTAGAATGGAATGATGTGATGTTCCTGATCACTGCTAGACCATGTTGCATTCTTTTCTGTGGATTGAAAGGTTAAGATTTTTTTCTTTTTTTTTTTTTTCTTTCTTTTTACCTTCTATGGGGGGTGAAGTCTGTCCACTCCAGTCCTTCCAACTCCAGTTCCAGCTCAGACTCCAGTTCTGACTCGGATTTTGAACCATCTCAGAAACACAGTCAAGGTGTGTTGCAAGAAGTGATATTCTTCGAAAACCTTCTCACTTGATTTGTATAAAATGTTTTTTACCATACATTACAGTCCAGGAATTCCCAAGGGGGATATAATAGAGACTAAGGGGGGATATGGTAGAGGTTTATAAAATCATGAATGATGTGGAGAAGGTGAATAGGGAAGTGTTATTTACCCCTTCACATAACGCACGAACCAGAGGTCACCCAATGAAATTAATAGGCGGCAGGTTTAAAACAGAAGGAAATACTTCTTCACACAATGCACAGTCAACCTGTGGAATTTGTTGTCAGGGATGTTGTGAAGGCAAAAAGTATAACTGAATTCAAAAAGAATTAGATAAATTAATTAAATAAGTTAGATAAGTTCATGGAGGATAAATCCATCGATGGCTGTTAGCCAAGATGGTCAGGGATGAAGCCCCATGCTCTGGATGTCCTTAAGCCTTTGATTGCCAGATGCTGGGACTGGATGATGGGATGAATTACTTGATGATGATTGCCCTATTTTGTCATTCCCTTGGAAACATCTGGCATTGGCCACTGCTGGAAGACAGGATACAGGGCTAGATGGACCATTGGTTTGACCCAGCATGGATGTTCTTATGTTATCCTTTTTGCACCACCATTCAACAGACAGAAGTTAAACCTGCTTCCTAAAGACTATATAAGGCCAAGGATGTAGCTTGGTTTTGCTGAATGGAATTGATGCATGTTGAATTTACTATGTGATTTTATGCAAGGGAAGAAGTAGTACTTTATGTAAACAAATATTTGTTGCTTCGGTAGTTAATCTATGGGCACTGAATATCTCTGGAACTGGCTCTTTCCTGCACAATGTGTTGGCTTCTGCTTTTATTTAATCTTCTAAGATTTTTGTGATCTGTTCAGTTTAAGAGGTTTTAGTTTGTAAATTTGTTCAGCTGACTAAAATCTCATGGCATCACCAGGCATATGACTTTATCCCACAAACTCAATTTGTCCCAATTAATAGAAATTGGAGATGGTAAAGACCTATTAATTATATCAAGTTCATGCCCTTGCCAATGCAGGTGTGTTCCCCTTATTATATTTCCAGTGCTTTGTTCTGACCAGCTTTAATTACTCAGTGAGATGGAGCATCCACCACTACTTTCAGCAGTCATAACGAGCACTGTGGTGCTGCAGATGCCACTTCTTGGGTGACACTTAAAACTTGCCTGGTGTGCACACTGTGAAAAGTGTCTGTCTGTTTTTATTTTAACATGAGCAGGGGGAGTAGGGAAAACCCTTTAACTTTTAAAAAACTTTTTATATTTTAATGTCCTTTTTCCAGTGAACTATGTTAGAAAACTGAATTTCAAACACTTCTTCACAGAGAAACACAAGCTGACATATCCTCAGATAGAACTTAAACATCTGTGACACCTGTGTAATAAATCGTGACTCTTCTGGGTTACCTTAGGGATAAACTAAGCCAAGTTTAGTTTGTAGCAGTCAAATAGGATTCTGTAGCAATCATGCTGAAGACATTTTGCATCTGTGTTAAACTGCTTTTCTCCCTTTTCCTCTCTTACCTCTAATCTCAGGCCCCCTGCGCACCATGGTGGAGGATCTACAATCGGAGGAATCGGACGATGATGACACCTCTTCTGAGGAAGAGGCAGCAGTCAAAGCTAACCCAGTCAGCCGGGATTCCAGGTGATAAGGGGATGAAAGATGCCTAGTCACCTCTTCATTTGCTTATGTTTATATGTCTATGTAACTTCTATGACCATAATTTTGTAAGAGAAAGGAAACGAGGGCACTGCCATGAGTGCTGGAGGTGGGCGGGGGGTTGAAAGGAACAAATTCACGGAGGTTTAAAGAAGAGGGCCTTGAGCAGTATTATGTGCTGCTAGAGTCAAGGTCAACGAAGTGACTATGGGGACTTGATATGGTAGAAAGCCCCTTAGACTTGAAAAGGAAGCAGTCATTAGAGTCTTGTGGGAGCCATTTCGCTGGAATACGGAGGACAGAAATTGAGCTGGAAGAATGAGAGGAGAGAGACGAAAGGGAGGAGGTCAAGGTGCTTGGAAATAGACATGGGTGACAAGGCAATGAGACACAGAGGTTGACTGAAGACTTCTGCAGAATCTAGGCTTTTTAAGGGAAACCTTTAAATCTTCCGCCAGTGCAGAGTTGTCTTACTGAGGCTGCAGGCAGCCTGTGTAGTTCTTATTTGCTTTGCATTGCAGTAGCACGTAGGAGCTCCAGTCGTGGACAATGGCCCTTCAGTGCACTGTACAAACAACAAAATAAACTCCCGTCTCTCACCTTCCCCTTTAATCTCACTGCAGTGTTGATACTAAGGCCTAATATTTGTGGTGGTGGTGTAGCTGTGTTGATCCCAGGATATTAGAGAGACAAGGTTGATGAGGTTATATCTTTTATGGGATCAACTTTTGTGGGTGAAAGAGACAGGATTTTGAGCCACACAGAGCTCTTCTTCAGGTTCCAAAGCCTAATGATATTTTAAATGTCAGCACTGACTCTTTAATTGCTGATGGTTTTAGTGGAGGGGATGCTGTAGAGGTAGTGTGAAGCCTGTAGGCACTGGGAACTTGGAGATGCTGCAGAGAAGAAAATGCAGAAGGGATGGGGTGGGGGGATACAGAGAAAAGAAGAGATGGAGTAGAAGTAGTAAGGATCCCAAAGGGAAGCGTAGCTTTCCATGGAGTGATGCTGGAAATGACTACGGTAGTGAACAGATGATGATTAGTAGTAGCAGTAGTAAATATTTATTTTATGGTAACACACGATCAGGATTGGGGTCCCATTGGGCTGGATGTTGTAGAAACACAGAAAAGAGACCGTCTGTGGCCTATGTGGGACTTACACACTAAATAGACCAGATGATAAACTATCATTAACGAAGGGGGAGCATAAAGGGTTTAGAAGCACAAGCCCAGCTGACTTACAATGGGGTTTGTTATCCTAACTTCCTTAGGTGGCTTTGAAACTCTTTTCCTAAACTTTCTTATTTGACAGCATATTCTAGCCTGTGACCATGGCAGGGACTCTGCTGTGGACTGGAAGCAGTAATTCATCCTACACTCAAACCATGACTCAGGAACCATAATTGAATATGAAATTCATCTCTTTCCACTGAATGAGTGTGATCTGGAAAGACTAGAGAAATGGCAAGGCTGGCTGGCTGTGTAATCTTCTCTTTACCTCAGGTTACTGATACACAGCCCAGAAGTGATTCTAATTCCTGCTGCTGATGCTCGCTGATTAGACTGTGCTCCTGCAGGACTTGACCAAAAGCAGTTTCCTGCTTTAGTCAATGGAAATAGTTGGGTTTTGTCTGTCTCCCCTCAGAATATGCTGCTGTAGCCAAGAGCTGGAATCTCCTGTTGGATACATGAAATCAAGCATTTAGCCCAGTGGTTCTCAGACTTTTTTCTGGTGACCCTTTCACACAGCAAGCCTCTGAGTGCGACACCCCCCTACACTTATAAATTAAACACTTTTAAATATATTTAGCACCATTATAAATGCTGGAGGCAAAGCGGGGTTTGGGGTGGAGGCTTGCAAGCCCCCATGTAATAACCTATGTAATAACCTCATGAACTCTTGAAGGGTCCTGACCGCCCAGTTTGAGAACCCCTGATTTAGCCAAGCAGCAGCTGTAGGTTTTGAATGGGGCCCTCTATCCACCACAAAAAGATACTACTTTGATTAGCTTCTGTCTATATCATAGTGACCAAAAAGGAGTGTGGAGGTTTTTAAGGGTCTGTCACTTATGGTCAACCTGTATTTAAATACAGTTGAAATTGTGGTGCTTTTGCATGTTTATACACTGAGAATGAGCTTTCAGTGGAAATTTCATGATTTTCCTCCTTATTCATTGTAAATGTTTAGTGCGACTTGTGTACAGGACCAACAGCATTGCAAAATGTTGAGCTTCTGTATGGGAACAAGTGCAGTAGCATGTCATCATTTGGAATATATTATTCATTCTGAATTAGATTGAAGTGTGCTGTATTGCAACCGCACATTGACCAGAACAGAACTGCAACCTAAACTACAAAAAGGTTTTTGATCCATGTATTTATCTTATAGCTAAATAGCAGTTTCCTACTAACTGGTGATGTTAATTCTATGCTACTTGCTTCTCAGATTGAGTCTTAGCGACAGTGACAGTGACAACAGCGCGGACTCCTGCCTGCCGAGTCGAGACCCCCCTCCCAGTCAGAAACTACCGCCAACTAATAATAAGGTACTTGCATCGTGTCGATACCCACGTTGCTCCTTTTTTGGCTTTGGGTTGGATCTGCATCTCCTAAACAGGCAAGACTGAACACCCTGGGAGCTTTGCCTGTGGAAGGAACTGCAGGATTAGGCCCTTGAAGGCTCGTGTTAATTGAGGGGGGGCACTATCAACTTGACATCTAGTCAGTTTCAGAATTCAGAATTCCAGGTTCTACACCTGCTTGTGAGACTCCCTGCAAATATCCCTGGTTTGACATTCACATTTTCTGACTTCTTAATTTTGTGTTCTCCCCAAGGCAAACTGACTACATACAAAGCAAGCAAACTGGAAAAATAGGAATAACTTTTACTCTAGTATCTTTCAATTACAGTAATCTGAAGTTAATTATAACAGTAGTTGATGAAGTATTTTGAGTCTGAAGTGATTTGTTGTGCATTTGTTAACACAGTGAAATATGGCTCCTTGGAACTCAGTGATGCCAAGAGAACTGTGTGGTGATGGAGAGTAAATTAGGTACAGCCATTAATGTGAGTTGCCAGCCAGAGATGTCAGAATTTTGGGTTGCATCCTGTCTCATTGCAGCAATGATAAGACCGTAGTATATTGCATGCAGTTCTTAGCATCTTGTCAGCAAAAGGTTAACAAATTGGATGGAATTCAGAAAATAAGATTAATTTTTATATTGTAAGCAAATCTCTCCGTCCTCTCATTAAATAATTGTTTAATATTCCCCTCAGGAAACAAAGGGTAGGAATAAATGGTCAGTTTTCAGAATGGAGAGAAGTAAATAGCGGTGTCCCTCAGGGGCCTGTACTGAGCCCAGTTCTATTTAACATATTCCTAAATGGTCTGGAAAAAGGGGTGAACAAGAGGTGGCAAAATTTGCAAATGATACGTAACTACTCAGGATAGTTAAGTCCCAGGCAGACTGCAAAGAGCTACAAAAAGATCTCTTAAAACTGGCTGACTGGGAAACAAAATGGCAGATGAAATTCAATGTTGATAAATGCAAAGTGATGCACGTTGGAAAACATCATCCCAACTATATATATAAAATGATGAGGTCTAAATTAGCTGTTACCACTCAAGAAAGAGATCTTGGAGTCACTGTGGAGAGTTCTCTGAGAACATCCACTCAATGTGCAACAGCAGACAAAAAAGCAAACACTGTTGGGAATCATTAAGAAAGGGATAGATAATAAGACCGAAAATATCATATTGTCCTGTGAATACTGTGTCCAGATGTGGTCGCCCCATCTCAAAAAAGATGTATTGGAATTGGAAATGGTTCAGAAAAGGGCAACAAAAATGATTGGAGTATGGAACAGCTTCCATATGAGGAGTGGGTAATAAGACTGGGACTTTTCAGCTTGGAAGAGATGATGGAGGAGGACTATGATAGAGGTCTATCAAATCATGACTAGTGTGGAGAAAGTAAATAAGGAAGCCTTATTTACTACCCATAGCACAAGAAGTAGGGGCCACTAAATGAAATTAATAGGCAGCAGGTTTAAAACAACCAAAAAGGAAGTATTTCTTCATACAGTGTACAGACAACCTGTGGAACTCTTTGCCAGAGGATGTTGTGAAGGCCAAGACTATAACAGGGTTCAGAAAAGAACTAGATAAGTTCATGGAGGATAGGTCCATCAATGGCGATTAGCCAGGATGGGCAGGGATGATGTCCCTAGCCTCTGTTTGCCGGAGCTGGTAATGGGCGACAGAGGATGGATCACTTGATGATCACCTGTTCTGTTCATTCTCTCTGGGGCGCCTGGCATTGGCCATTGTAGGAAGACAGGATACTGGGCTAGATGGTCCTTTGGTCTGACCCAGTGTGGCCGTTCCTGTGTTCTTAAACACAGCTTAGATGATGACTAAAGAGTGCTTACAATTAGCTGCAGGGCAAAAACACCAAGATGGAAAAGAATTTTTTGGGAGGTCCATTAGAAATAATGTTGTGAAACTAATAAGTGGAAAGTGCATTCTAAACATCAGAAACAGTTTTCTAAGCGAGATCTTTTGAATTGTGGATTGTTAAGGGATGGAAGCCCGATTGCAAGCCAGTGAAAAATGGGCAAAATGCTGGACATACCCTGTAGGGAACAATTCAGTGCTACTCCTAGGGAGTGGCCTAACGACCTATAGGCTATGACTGCCCATGGTTTCCTGACAGGCTTCTCCGTAGCTTGTTGGCAGTGTGAATCAGTTTGCCTCTGCTTGCAGTTGCCTGGGGAGCTATTCGTAAAGGACTTTTTTAGTTGTAAACTTTTTTTCGTATTATACAGTTCACTTCTTTACCTAGCACTGTGAAAAATAAGAGCTGTCACTCTAAGTTGCAGAGCTACTGAGGTTGTGATCATTCCCTTTGCCCAAATCGATCAAGGCAGCAAGTGTTTCAAGTCTTTTATCAATATTTAGTGATGGAGAAACTTTCCCCCTCTCTGCCCTCAATCCTTGGTGCTGTGGATTCCACAACTCATCTACTTCACTGCCCAGGTCAGCCAGAGGATTTCCTTCCATTGGCTGCTATGCAGCCAAACCATTACAGTTCTGCCCTGCCTGAATTATTTTTGGTCACAACTCACTATTTTTTTTCCCTTCAGGCCTCTGGAAGAAAGAGTCCAGAATCTTGCAACAAGCCAGAAAAGATCCTGAAGAAGGGAACATATGACAAGGTACTTTTGCCTAGGGTAGGCATAGCATAGTATTGTGGGATGCAGGAGGACATTTCTTCATGAAAACGAGCTCAGGAGGAGTACTTGCCCCCCACACTGAAACAATTTTGGCCTATTAAAGGCTTGCATCCTGAAATACTGGTGCTGGAAGTACCGGCTCAAAGTGAGGTGATAGAAATGTTATAAGTGTTTAAGAATTAAGAAATGAACCCCACATCCTTTCCATATGTTGCCTCTTACAATAGTTCTCTCTCACTTTGGTCTTTGTTGTTCCCTTTGGCCACGGTGACAGGGCAGTTTATAGCTGTGTTTGACCTTTGCCAGAATGTTAGAATGGCAGTTCGATTATTGTTTCATGCTCTGCTTGCTTAGAGCCTTGCACTCCTGAGAACTTTATTTATCTCAGTGGATGTCCCTTCTTTCTCCTCCCTGGGGCAACTTAATCAAGTTTTTTGAACCAAACACACTATTTAGCTTACTGAGATGCTAAACAGTCAACAGTGATTGCCTCATTTCTTCTCTGTTCTGAAAGGTCTCAGTGGGAGAACTCTTCCTATGTAGAAATCCTTCAAATGGCCATTTAATACCTTCATTTCTGAGCCACACATCATATTACTAAAAATCAAGCCGGTTTCTCTTCTGCTTTAATATTATTCAGCCAGAAGAAAGGCGATGTTTAAATATTAAAGACAATGTGTGCTTGTGATCTTGCTAGCAGAAGGGTCAGAATACACACTTTCAGTGGTCAGCGTAGAGTGTTCTGGGTGAGACGCTTGTCCCCAGGTGAAACTTCAGGGTGCTGTGCTAAGGTGTATCTCATGACTCATTTCTTTGCCTTGGTAGGATTGCTTAAATGAGCTCAGTTTTGCTGGTTCATGCATGAATAACTCTGGGACAGCTTTACAGGTAAAAAATCTGTCCCCTGATTGAAAGCACTAGAACAGTGGTTCTCAACCTATTTACCATTGTGGGCCGCATATGCAGCTCTCTATATGTTATGTGGGCCACATCCACACAATATACTTACTACCTGTACATCTACCAAACACCAAAAAGGTTGAGTATTTGTCATATGACAGCAATACAATTCAAATTGATATAGTACCTTTCATTTCAATACTGGCAAATGTCTACCAAGAGCATTTTAAATTAGCAAAATAAAACATTAACTTAAAATTAATTAATTTACTGTAAGGGTGGCCTGGCATGGTATATTGCCACCCTCACTCCCGCGCTGCTGCTGATAGCGTGACTGCGGAGCCTGCCTGCAAAGATGGGGAACCCTGGCTGGTGCGGCATGCCCCCCAGGCAGGGACTGTCCCTATGCACCCAGCCTCCTCACCCAGGAACTGTCCCCCAACCAGGGAATGCCCCCACTCATAACCCAACCAGCCTGGGACTGCCCTCCCTGCCCCCACTGGGCTGGCATACATGCCTGCCCTGCAGAGACAGAGTGCCCTGTCCAAGGCAGAATGGCGCCCCCAGGGACCGTCTCCTTCTGCATCCAATCCACCACCCAGGTACTGCCCCCCAGCAGCTGCACCCAGCGCCCCCGCCAGGACTGTCCCCCAGCAATCAATCTCCCCATCCAGGGACTATGCCTCAGTATCTAACCCCCTGTCCAGGGACTGCCCCCAGCCACGAGTTTCCCCCACCTAGAGTCTTTACCCCATGCACTGGTTGTACCCTCGCCCTGTGGCCCTAGTTCCCTGTACCCTCGCCCTGCAGCCCCAGCGCCCGCTGGTTTACTGTCTTGGCGGCACACAGCTCAGCGTGCTCTGCCCGCCTGCCTCTGCGGCCCTAATGCTGGGGAGCCTGCTCCAGCAAGGGTCACTGGACCCGCGGTCCTGTGGAATGGCGGTGGGACACTGAGCACCCTGGCCTCCTGATGATGCTGCTGGGCCTGATGCTGCACCTCCCCATTTTTCGCTCGCACGCACCCCCCTTCTGGCTCTGCAGATGCCCCTCCCACTCTGTGGATATCACGTGGGCCGCAGCTGTGTGCCGATTGGGCTGCAGGTTGAGAACCACTGCACTAGAGTGTGCTTACAGAGATCTACCCTCTTGGCTGGCTTCCCTGAAAGTCTGGTCTGATTCTTAAACAACTGAAGTGGGTGAGGGTATAAATGTCCCTGTTTCCCGGATGTGGTATCAGTGAAACTTCCTGGGGAACAATGATTTAAAAATGTTTCTTCCTCAGTTTTGGTTGGAAGCTTAAAATGAACACAAACTAGTGTCAATGTATTGCTAGAATCCTATCATAGGTGAGACACCTACTTGGTATTGTATTTTGGGGGCACAGGTGAGCATTTAGCACCCACTGCTCATAGGACACTAACATGGAAGTTCACCAAGAGATATTCAGCCTGATGCTGGGGTGCTCTAAGTTCAGAGGTTCAGATCACTTCTCACAAGCCATTTGTTTGGAGGGAGACACTTAGTGGTCCACTATGAAACATACCTGGCTGGACCCAACGCAGCTGGATTTCAGTCAGTTTAATTTCCAAGCAGATGATAGTTGATTAATTAGACTTCAGAGGAGGGGCTGGGAGGTTTTGGGGGGGAAACGGGAACAAAAAAGTGACAACAGGCCCTCAAGCAGCTGCCCAAAATTTTCATTGGGGAAGTAACTGCTTTGCTTCCCCGGCAGTGCTGGAAACAGACCGGATGCATTGTTTTATTCCTTTTTACCCATCTCTTTCACAGGCCTACACGGATGAATTGGTGGAGCTTCACAGACGGCTAATGGCGCTGCGGGAACGCAATGTACTACAGCAGGTAGAGAGTGTGTCGGTTTTGTGTTAAATTACAGCCTAGATCCGTGTAGAGTAGGTGATCGTCTCACATCACTGCTCTAACTCAGACCCTTTGTGTTTTAAGTGGCACTTGTAATTTTCCATTGCAGTGGGTGGTTCACCACAAGTGACTGATCCCTCTTTATTAAAGCAAAAAAAATGTAGAAAGAAGCCAGATACGCATCGAGAGCTTGTATTAAAAAAAGGTTGAAATGTAGATGTGGGAAGGGGCCTGTGTACTATCTTGTTCGAGCCATACCCAACTTGGGCTCCTGGGAGCATCCAGAAAATTAAAATACCTCAGAGAGATTTCAAAGGAAATGGCCGCCCAGTGCCTCTTTGTGGCTGGGCATCCGTCCCTGCCAGGAGATAAGTTATCTTGTGAGTGTGAAGGCAAGGGAGGGGGTTTGATTGGGCCCTTCCTTCCAAGGCACTAGGTATGGCTGAATCTGACCTCCTTGTTCCTTTCTCTTCAGATTGTCAATCTCATTGAGGAAACTGGGCATTTTAACGTTACCAACACAACCTTTGACTTTGACCTTTTCTCCTTGGATGAAACGACCGTCCGTAAGCTGCAGAGTTATTTGGAAGCAGTGGCAACATGACGCTTAGCCTTGGAAGCGGGCTACTTTTGAAACCAGAAATCCCATCTCTTGGTACCAGGAAATAAACCCGTGGAACTAGGCCTTTTTACTCTCTCAATTCACCCGAAGCACTGCCTTAGAGAACAGCCATGCTCTGTGAATGCACAGCCTGCTGCACTTTTTTCAAACAAGCACCCATATTGCTGAGTCTGTCCTCCCTCGCGTTGTAAATACACTTGGCCACAGGTACTGATTAGAGCAAAAGATGTGCTGCTCCCAACCACACAAGAGTGTGACCTTTTTTGGTTTTACTTCAAGAAATTGTGTCTTTAAGAATACGTTTTCAAGCGTCTCTGAGAGCTGAAGAAATTTGGACAATGCTTTCTTCGCTAAATCCAGGGACCAACTTGCCCGCAGAGAGACTCAATTGAGTTAGATTTCTCCCAGCTCGGGGAAGAATTGTTGTGCTGTGTAAGCAAGATTGGCTTTTACAAAGCTAGCCACGTGACTTGCAACAGAGAATGGGTCCTGTTGGTCTGTTGCGGAGGAAGTGGATGGTTGTCGCTTTTGATCATCTGCAAGTTCTAGAGCGGTTTGGTACAACGTATTGTCTATAATCTGACCCCTGGAAGGCATCATTTCATGTGCAGGGTGCAGGGCCTTATTCTGTGTTTCAGCTTCTCAGAGAGACTGAGTTTGTGCTTTTTGAAGTGGCGTCCAGAATCTGCTGTCTCCCACTGGGGTTTTGAGACTTCTTGTTGATCCAAGCCCCTAAACAAAGTCTCACTCCTTTCAGTCTGCTTTAACTGTAATAGGACTACAAACCTGTAAGCTGTATATTTTATATATATATATATATATATATATTATATATATGTATGTACTGTATGTATAAGAAGGGCCTAGTTGGGTCTTAAGATTTTAAAGGTGTGTTTTTTCTGTTATGTTTTTTTTAACGATAATGGCGGGGGGGTGGTTAATAAGATTTGACTTGTTTGTTAAAATGCCTCTTGTGAACAATTTTTAGTGTATGAAAGCTGAGCAGCGATCTTCAAAGCGTTTTGTGCTCTGGAAGGGACTTACCTGTCTCACTTTCATTCTTCAGTGTTTGAATAACTTTGCCAAAAGATGTCATTGGTTCTTGTTCTGTGTTCTCAAGGATGAATTTTTCCTATAGTGGCCCCTATAGTAGTGGCTATACTCTGGGAAAACCTAAACAGGGGAGTATTTTATCTTGGGACACCTTTAGAAAACTCAAAGATCTTGGACCTAGTGAAGTCAGGTTTTTCTCTCACCTGTTCAAAAGATGGCAGGAAATGGCAAACACTAATCCTAGTTAAACTATCATTGACTTCCAAATGAAGGTGGGAGAAATACCTGTCATGTCTTCAGAAATATATTAAACCCTTATTTCCTAAAGTCAGTATTTTTAAAGAAATAATTTTCACTTTTCCAATCAAGTTTTAAGCTTTTGCCAGCTATAAATGGGCTGCTGGCAGAGAGCTTTGGGGAAAGCAACAGTTCAGAATAACTCGACACGGACAAACAAACCTCTTTAAAAGATCCACGTGGGAGCTGGATGAGGTATAAAAGATCGTTCTAAGGCTTCTCCCATGTGCTGTCCCACTTTTCAATATGAAATTGTAGTCCCTTGTTTTGGATGTTCCCTTTCTTTATCATGGAAATGTTGCAACTAATAGATTTAAGTGGCAATATAATGATAAGCTTGTTTGAGTTGGGTCATGTTGACCTGATTCCTGTCAGTTTTGTCTGTCTACCATCTGTCAAATGTCTTTATAGAAACGTCAAGCTCATGCTAGGTCTAGGCCCTGTCACGCTGACGGTGATCTTATCTGTTTTGTTTGTTTTTTCCTGATGGACATTTCCACACCTGGATAGAAACTGTGTACAAGAATGTGCTATGGCAAGGTTAAGAGGATTACCAGGAAAGGATGAGACTACAGTGCTATCTCAAGCTCTGCAACTGGATATGGCTAAGTGAAGGAGGTCGCACCAGAGACTTAGCTTTTTAATGTTCTGCAGATCCCTTGGGCTGTTCAGGGCTTAGTGAGTACATTTAAACTATAAGAGTAGTCAGTGCTTGTTGAGACTATTTTTGATGGAGAGAGTGAATTCTGTAATGTTGCATTATGTCCAAGCCCACTCCCAAAACTTTTTGGGTGTATGGAGAATGGCTCCAGGTATTCAAAGCCCCAAAATAACCTTGCTCCAGAGACTCTAGCCAAGGGATGTGTGATGAGTGAGGCCTTCCCCTCTATGAAACAGTAACAGCAACAGTGTTAACTGAGCTGTTTGTGTGGAGAGTCCCTAAGACTTTCACCTCCTCTCTTCTCCCTAGATCAACTTCTTTCCCTGCTCCCAAATCCCATTTCTAAATCAACTTCACCCCTAGCACCCATACTTACTGTATTGGTCTTGGGACTACGTAGCTTCCAGATCTATAGCACAAAGGACTAGAGAGAGGCAAGCAGACACTTCCCATCGTATTAAAAACAGAACCTTCATCGTGATGCTTCTCAGCTGGGCCAAGGAGCAAGAGTCTTGAGGCTGTCCCTGAACATAGCTGTGCCCTGTGGTAGTGCCTAGGGCTCTACCTGTGGCCACTGTGCTGTCTGTCCTGGATTTTTACTTTGCTTGTGAAATTTAACAAGTATTACTATTTCATGGGAATCTTTTTTTATAAAAGGTATTTTACATATGAATTTTTTAGACTGTTTATAATAATCTGGGAAACCTGAAATGGAAATATTCCCCCAACGATAGTGTTCTCCTTTGTGTGCGCCTGCTGGTTGGTTACTAACAGTACTTTGTTTCTCATAAGTACTTTGCCGGTATTTTACCAAATCATTGGGTTTTTTGGGGTGGTGGTGGTAGGATTGGGGACCACATGAGGAATTACTCTGCAAACAAGGAAAAATTGCTTAGATCGTGGACCTCCCAACCTTTGTGTCCCCGCTTAGTTCCACTTGTAGATTCTCTAGTAGGCTGACTGCTGTTCTGAACATGCCATGTACAAGTGTTTGTGGATAACGTGTTTGTTCTTGTCACTCTTGAGAGCATGGATGGATAATTGTAAAATAGAAAGGAGATTTTGATACTGCTACTGATAGTACCACTACAGATCTGTACGACGATGCATAGTAACATGCGTTGTTTTAAAAACATGCAATTGTCTGACTGTTTTAGCCATAAGGATTTTTCCAAGGAAAATGGACAAACCTCTAGTTTACTCGAAATGTCCTTCAGCTTGGTATTAAGAGTGTGTACAAGTAATGATTAAACTGAAGGCTTTCAGAGTAATGTGGATGTGAGATCAGGGCATAGCTTTTTCCTTTGCCCTTGGTCTATATATAAAAGGGCAAAAAAGAGGTCAAGAACACTGTCCAGTTGTCTTGGTCTGATCTGTATTAAGCCTTGAGGCTTTCATTACTGGCATTTACTGTAGAAATGGACAAAAGGTTGTGACCAGATCACAGAATGCCAGTTAGGAAGAATATTGGACACAATAGTAGTGTAAAATGGGCTTCGATGTAGTCAGCCTGAATATATGGAAGTGCAATGATTTAGCCACAAGTTCTTATACTGCTCTCCATAGTGGGAGCATCAGAACTAGTAAGGAGCTATGATGCAACAATCTAGGACCCGTTCTTGTCAGAGATCTTTAACTTATTTTGATGGTAAAACATTTAAACTTCCCCTTATGGAGCTTGCCCCATCATATTCTCTGCATGCAGAGACCTGTGTCATTATTGGTTCAGTAAATTTCAAATGTAATGTTGTCCAGTGGCCACTAATGGCTTTACATGCACTATAGCACAGTTGATATACTCAAAAGAAGCTTCCTTTATCATTTCAGGTGCCTGGCACTTGCTAGTTGACATTTTGAAGTGTCAAAACTAGACACAACCATTGTGCACCTTGTAATGGTTATTACTTTTAAAGCTAAATTGAAATCAGATGGGTATTGCTTTCATGAGGCATGAAATAGCCATCAAGAACTAAAGAGATGAGTTTGCACTCCGAAAAGTGTGTAAGTACTTCAGCTTCTAGATTTTTAATTGTATTCTCCCTGAAACCCAAGGTATTAAATACCTTGTCATTTGAAGATATGAAAGGTTGTGCTGGGAAATGAGTTCTTCACTCAACTAAAGAAATTCATCTGGCCCCCAGGATTAAAAGAGAGAAGAAGAATGTTTGTAATAAGTTACAGGATTGTTTCTGTCCTGAATTTTAAACTTTTTGTTAAATTTGTGGAATTATGGAGGAGTTTTCTAGAAAAACGTGAAATAAAGTAAGATGGAAAAGTAAAAATTAAGGAGTATTTTGTTTCTCTGAACTTTATTCCTCCAACTTGGAAAGGAGATGCTCTGTTAGAGAACGACCTCTACTTTGTAAATCTGCTTCGGAAAATATTTCCCCTGAGAGAAATATGGAAACAGTGGCCTTAGCTTAAACTTGAAATAATCAACTTAATGTGATTCCTGCAACTCTGCCCTTCCAGCAGGATCAGTAATACTTGGAATATGTATTAACTATAATGGAGCAAATGACAAGTCTCTAGAAAACACAGAACGGGCACAAGTGCTAAATATTATCACACTTCTGAGTTACTGTTCACCATTCTCCTATAACTCATCTTCACCAGTGTGGTTGGGTGTGTGTAGTGCATTCTGATCTGACCTGGATTGGCCATAAAGGAGCAACTTGTTGTATAGCAGTAATTGTCAGTGAGCACTCCACTGTCCAGGCAGCTTCTGCTTTTTAAGAATGCTTTCTGCTTATTTTTATGAGAAATGCAGGTCTTATCTGCTCTGGAAGAGGTTATGGGACACAGGAATTTGTGATTATGATACTAGTTACCAAGGAAGGGAAATGTGAGTGAGAGGGAAGAGAGTTTAAAAGAATTCAAGTTTTAATATTCAAAAATTTCACCATGCAAAAGAAAAGCTATCTAGGAACCAACAGATTCCCATCACTGCAATAAGATTACCCTCAGATTTAAGAATTTATGCTCACGTGACCCCTAAAGGGAAGAATTATCCCAGTTTTACAGTTGGGAAACTGACTTGTCCAAGGTCAGAATCTGTCAAAGCTTGTAATCAAACCAGGCCTCCTGAGTTCTCAGGTCAGCAGCTTAACCTCAGGATTGTGCCATCTTTGTTAGAGGCTCCATCTTCCCCCCTCCTCCTCACACCTCCCAGTGCCTTTCAGCAAAACCAGTGAAGTCCAAACTTGATATTTAAGTTGGCAAAACAAGCAGGAAAACGCCCCCAGCCTTTGGCTGCCTTTATACAACACAAAATGAGATGGAATAAAACCCAATTGTCTTTCCTTTCCAGGTCACCATTTAAAGATCTCACTACACTTTTACCTTGGAAGTTAAAGTATTTGCATGGATTTGAAACTGTATGTTGGCAGGTACAGTAGAAGAATTTTATGGTGAACGTTCAGTGCTGTTTGTTCTACTGTAAAATTTCTTGTAATCAGTCACACTAGGACCATTATTTTCTATGGGGTTAGAATGTTTTCTAATGTGTAAGGATACTGTTTCTTGCTGGAATTAAGAGTATTGTTACTAAAATTCCCCTAACAGGTGTGTTCAGTATAGTATTAAGATTTATAAACCTTAGAATGCATGGCAGGATTAAGCACTGCCCACCATTGTTTATCCCTGCTTCTGCCATATGATACTAACTTTGTCCTCTTTGTTCATGGGCAATGAACACACCCTAATAGCAATGCATAAGAAAATGAATTGCAGGAGGCAACCTGCCCTGTGACTTGTCCATCAGATTTAACAGCACTGGTAGCAGGTTGGTTACAGGGTGGCTGGCTTATGCTCAAACACAATTCTCCATGATGGCAGGACACTGCCTGTCTCTGTTCCAGTGGTTCTCAACTTGCAGCCCAATCAGTGCACAGATGTGGCCCGTGTGACATCCTCAGAGCCATGTAGGTAGCATATATACTGTGTGGCTGCAGCCCACAGTGGTAAATGGGTTGGAACCGCTTATCTTATCTAACAAACACTCCCTGTCTCCAGGTTACAGTATGCCACAGACAATACAATGCTAAATTAAGACCCAATTTTCTACATGGATTTAAAAACCATTGACTTAAAGTAAGTCTTAACTATTGTGGCTCTTATTAGGCTGGACAGTACACGTGGAAAAGTTTCACTCTCTTCTGTAGATGCAAGTCCCCTGGGCTTTGCGTGTCTGACCAGGAAGCCTGCTCTATGATTGTACAAGTAAGCTGAATTTTTCCAATAGTTGCTTAGTGAGTATTGTCATGGAAGTATTACCACATGTGCTACCTGAACCCCTTTGACAGATGTGTAGCTAAAAAAAATTCAACTGTACAGAATTTTCCCTGCTGCCTCATCAGCACAGAGCACCACACTTTAGGAACAGCACTGGAAGCTTGGCTCTGAGTTAAGAGCATTCTGCAGTTTGTTCAAGCAACCCCAGGAGAAGAATTTTGGTGCTGCTGGCTCTATTTCCTCATCTAGTAAGAGGGGGATTGGCAATACTAAGTGTCACCAGGAGAAAGGAGAGGCTGATGGGGAAAGTCCCCCCCCCTCTTCCTTGATCCATGTAAAAAGGTAAGTGAAGTGTGAAAGGTAGATCAAGCCTTTCTAGAGTCAGGTGATGTTTTGTAAATGTGACAGCACTCCCCACTCCAGGACAAGGCCATAAACATGTGTTTCAAAGAGGTTTTAGATAAGTATCCAGAGCTAAGGCTTATGGGTCAGAAGAGAAACCCAGCCTCTTTCCTTGTGGGCAGGTTCTCTACCTTCCTCAAAGAGCTGGTACTGGCCTCTGTATTTGACTGAGTGGAATTTAATTACCTAGATCCCTCTAAAGAAATTAATTCACCAACCAAGCCTGTCACTGCTCTTTCCTGGAGTTCATAATGATTTTAATCACTTTTTAAAGCTAGTATTTCAAGACAGCTGAGTTGCACTTCTGCAGCTCCCAGATCTCTCGCTGCACTTCAAGGGAGAAAGGCCATGGAAAGTAAGGTGCACAGGCTCTTTAGGATGGTATTTGAATGGAGTTTATTTACAACATGAATACATCCTATTCCACCCCAAACTTTAGGGCAGCTAGTGTATTTGGTCATAGGTTTCAGAGTGGTAGCTGTGTTCTACATCACCAAAAAAAGAGTCCTTGCCTCTGATAAAGTGGGTTTTAACCCCCAAAAGCTTATGCCCAAATAAATGTAGTCTAATGTGCCACAAATACTCATTTTTGTATTGGTCATATACACAAGGGTGCTAAGGTAGAAATTTCTTTGATGCTACTGGAACTAAAGTCACCTCCCCCACCAAGTTCTCTAGACAGAGAGACTTGAGTCCTAAATTGCCATCTTAATAGGGAAAGGCTCAACTGCTGTTTTGTATGAGTTGTTTCTCTTATTCTTTTACACAAGGTAGCTAACACCCCTCTCCCCCACCCTCACTTTAGGCTGGAACCTGCTTCTATAGACCATATCTCTACTAGGGTTGTCAAGCAGTGAGATTTAAATGGTATTAATTTTCAAATTGTATTGTAATTGAAATCAAAGTATAAAGTGCTCACTTTAAATATTTGCACTGAGATTGTATTAGGTGGAGGAAATATACTATTACTGTAATGCAATCTCTATCATAAGGTAAACTTAATTTTACATTTGTAACTAACTGCATTAAAAAATAAAATGGAACCTACCAGTCCACTCAGTCCTACTTCTTGTTCAGCCAATTGTTTGGACAAACAAGTTTGTTTACATTTACAGGAGATAATGCTGCCCTCTTCTTATTTACAATGTCACCAGAAAGTGAGAACAGGTTTTGCATAGCCTGGTTGTAGCCATTATTGCAAGGTATGTGATGTGCTAGTGATTCATATCCCTTCATACTTCAACCACCATTCCAGAGGATGTGTATCCATGCTGATAATGATCTGAGCAGACCAGACATGCCACCACCAGTTTCTGCATTGGAGTGGTGTTCTTTTAACACATCTGAAATCATACTCCACACTTTGTGCCTTCCAAAATCTACAAGGGACTTCAGATTCTTAAGCCTTGGGTTGAGTGCTGTATCTACCCTTAGAAATCTCACATTTGACAAAATGTAAAAAAGTACCAATGTGCTGTGAAAAGTGTTAAAACAAACCTGAGCTAGGTCATTATGCAGCGTACTTAACATGAAATGTGTAAACACAGGAGACAATTCTCCATGTGTTCAGTCAAACTTAATGCTTTTTTAAAAAAAAGCACCACACACAGCACCACATAGACACACATCCTCTGGAATGGTGGCTGAAGCACAAAGGGGCATACAACTGTTCAGCATATCTGGCATGTAAATGCCATGCAAACACCAGTTCTCATTTTCAGGTGAGATTGTAAATGATCAGTCAGCAGTATCCCCTATAAATGTAAACAAACCTTTGTGTTAGCGGTTGTCTGAACAAGGAGGAGGAGGATTGAGTGGACATGTAGGCTCAAGTTCTACATTGTTTGTGTGCAGTTATGTAACCAAAGGGCAGGGGGGAAGAATCTACATTTGGAAGTTGCAGTCTCCATATGAAAGTACTACAGTACTTTTGAGGTGAATTGTGTACAGTGCAAATATTCATATTTATTACAAATATAAGTGCTCATTCTGTCTTGTAATAAAATTTGAAAATGTAAATTATTCTAAGTGATTGATCATAACTCAGCTGCAATTGAGTGTGTAAATTAGGTAGATTAACAGCTCTGTTCTCTACACTGCAATTAAAGACCCACAGCTGACCTTGCCAGGTGAACATCTACAGTGGAATTAAGCAGTCCCTTAACTGAAGTCCAAGCTTGCTAGCTCTAGGAGTCTGAGGTAGGAAGGTTGCAGAGCTCAAGCTGCAGCCAGAGCCTGAACATCTACACCACAAGCATAAGAGGCTGTTTGAGTCCAAGTCACTGACACAGGTGGCCAAATATGGTATTAACTGAAGGGTTCACAGGGCTAGATGAAAGTGGGTACATTCAATGTGTTGTCCATTAAACAATTCTCCAGTGCTTTGAGTTTGCTCTGCTTCTACTAGTTAGTCAGCTATAGGGCCCCATTAGTTTGGGCTAGTCATTGTCCACTGCTTGCTTTTAGGCTTCCTCCTCCCTAAAGCAGGAATTAGCTATGCAGGAGGGGCACTGGTCCTTGCATTTAAGTTCTAAAACCTGACAAAATAAAGATTCTCCCCCTACTTTAGAGGCAGTGAAGGTTGTGAGTCACTCAGGGAAAAAAAAAATCTTGGGAGAATGTCAGCATTATAACCAAACAGGATGTGTAGTTAGGGGGTAAGTCACCTCACTTCTCAGATTTTATGAGAACTTGCTCTGTTCTACATCATTTACTATCCTATGAACCAAGTTAGATACTCAACTTCCCCTTCACCACTAGTTTGCTGGTCCAAGATAGTTTTACATTTTAGTTAAATGAAGCCTGTGTGTTTAGTGTGGCAAGTTACTGAAACACTATTTGAGACAAATGAAGTTCAGATGTTTATTAAGCATTCCTTAAAGTTCAGACATTTGTCCCATGAAGAACATAGTTACAGAAGACCAGTCAATGGTACAAGTGCTATGCACTAGATCCAAATTACAAAGATATGTACAGATATGGAATCTTCACTGCTAATTCCAATTTGTGAATTCTTGTATAAGTGCTTTAAATTCCTTTCCTAGGGCCCCCACCCCAAGCCATCTTGCAGATAAAAGGTTTAGCACAACAACAAACCCTGATGTATAGCAAACAACTCTGCCATCCCTTGAGCCACAAGTCAGAATAGCCATTTAACCCTTGTTTGCTGAAGATGCCTTACTGTAATTTATACATACACATTCTTCTGCCTGACATATCCACTCCAGGCACTTGACACAGGTAATGAATTAAAGAGAGACATCAGTACAAGTTTAAAAGTAAATAAAATGATTGCACTTTTGTCCAATACTTCAGACTCTCATACATGGTTCATATAGTGGTGTTCATGATCAGATAAATACAAGTTCCTCAAAAAAATTAGACCTTTAAACATTTAAACTCCCTGAAACTTAGTTGGAGTTAAGCCTTCATACAATGATAAATTCCTGCAGGACTACTGTATCATAACTTGTTAACAGGAGGGGGTGATCGTTTATCTTTACTCCTCCAGGCAGAGAGTAAACTGATATGCCTTTCTGCTCAGGGGCACCTTGCCCGATGTGAATAGGTTCTGCAGTAGTTTACTATAAGCATCCATGAATTCAGTAGAGGGGCCTACAGTGCAAGACAGCTTGAGGTTCTAGAAATTCTAGACACCATGTAGATAATTCCCCCCCCCCCCACACACACACACCACCAGCTGAACCTCCCCCTAATTAACTAACCCTTTTGCCAGAAAAGACAATACCAGTCACTGGAGCATTTCCTAGTTTTCTAATACATGCATTAACTTCTCTTTTCAAAAGAAGAGAAGCCTTTAAAACAGTTCAGTCCATTACAGTCCTAAAAGTGTACTTGAAAGAAGTCATTAAGACCTTTTCCTCAACCCCCTCAAGCATACTATACCATAAAAACCTAGAAGTTCAAGACACATTATGACTGTAGGACAACTGAGGAACAAGTCAGAAGGGACAGGATTTTGACAGCTCTATCAGACTCCCTTTGCTGGAATGCCTCTTACAACACATGCAGAGTATGGTTTCAACATGTTTATGGCTTCATGAGATCCCAACCAAAAATCTAAGCCCATATTACACAAACAGTGAACCAAGTAAACCTGTGATTTCTATGCAGTATGCATACAAACCTTTATATGCTGTGTATATTTACTTACAAATTTCATTGCTATTAAAAAAGTACCCGAGCCCTCAAGTGCAACACTATAAAGAAACCAAAGGTTCCTGCTTGTGTTTTACATTCATTTTCAGACAAAAAGACTTTGGTTGAAAAATAAGTTACAGCATGGTTTTTACAACACAACGACTACACCACCACCCACAGTACTATTTAAATATTTTAACTAACTTTTGCTGAGATGGTTTGCCCATATACAGTGGGCAACTGACTGAGATGACCATGGACATTAGGAAAAAGTCCATCCAAAGAGAAACGAGACATTAGTGCAGTATCACCAATAACTAGAGTCAGGAATGTATACAAATATTCAGTGATTGCAGGGCTACAATATTAAACCTGGTTTATTTCAGAGACCCATTTATTCCTTCATTTGGAGTTGAAGCAAGAGCCAGCACGCACACTTACACAGCAGAAGAAGAGTTGGAGAACTGGATTTTGAGACCCGCAGTGTTCCAAGGTTACTTTGAAAGCGGATTTGCTGATGTGGTTGCCACATCAGTGTACAGCTGGTCTATTTGCTCTTTATACATCTTTGCTACAACAGGCCTCTTCAGTTTCATTGTTGGACCTGTAAGAAGAGGGTGGTAGTGGTATTTTAACTTATTTATCCCAATAAGGCCAATTCCAAAGTTTCCTCTTGAAGCAAGGCTGTTTGTGATTCTAGGGGAGTGCACAAAGGGCAGTTGGGGAAACCACAGTAATAAGGGAGACTTTCCAAGTTGGATGCCCATCTTGGAACAGGACAATCACTTGACATCAACTTCATATGCAGGGTGGAAGGCACAACAAACTGCTGCCCAGGGCAGTCTGTACATGTGGAAGAAAGCAGCAAAGCTGCCAGTCTCAGAGCCAGGGAGAGAAGGCTTAAGCCCTGTCTTCCCACACCATTTATACCGTCCAGGGGCTGAAGTGAACAAATGCCTGGTCTTGGGCCCCAGCCTACCAGCCACCACAGTCATTTGTCAGGACAAGAATTGAATTATTCTTGGAGTGGGCACCACAAAGGGGGAGGTGCATGACAGCCTGAGGCAGCTTACTGCAATTCTCAGGGAAGGAGTTGAGGCTCTGGCACATTAATTAAAAGAAGGTTACAGTATTCAATTGACATTAACCAGGTCCCTTCACATGGTGGAATTAAGGAGCCATGCAAATGGCCACCTACTTGTGCCCCTCAGGTCCAAAAGGGTAAACTACTAAGTGGGAGCATGTACCAGAAATAATTAACTCCAAGAAGTGCAAGTTATTTCCATGCCTCGGGGAAGGGGGGGAGAGGAGGAGGATGTTCACTTTGAAGCTTGGACATTAGTATCCAAAATCTTATTTGTTCAGCTGCTGCAGATGTAGCAACAAGTTGTTACAACAGGATGATACCAGAGTGCAGGTGGTTACCAGCAAGGCTTGCTGGGTGTTGGGAATGAAATATTCAATCCATCCCACTCCCCAAGATTAAAAGTCACATCCAGTTCCACCTACAAGACAGACAGCATCTCCCCTCATTCCTGTCACTCAGAAACCTCTGGTTACTACATGTCAGACTTAAAGTGCCAAAAGTGGCTATTGTCTACCTACCCAGCTGACAGGCTCCTGCAGTCCAGTTGTGTGAGTGTCCAACACAGTGGAGCACACCCTGTACACTCACAGGGCAGTTCAATACTGCCTTTAGTATCATAATACATGCAAGAGATCACAGCACACAGGACTTCAGGGCAATGAGATGTGCCACCACCTAGTCTGAAATCAGGAGTCCTGCATTTGTTTCAATATGCAGTAGGCCAGGTCACTTACCTAACTCTCCACCAGCTATTGAGAAGTCCTTTTCTAGAAGGACCCACTTCTGTACTTTCTGTGCATTTGAGATTGCTTTCTCATTGACCAATGCAATTCCCTTCTGGATAGCAGCCTCAACAGCTTTGTCTTTGCCACCTACAATGTCTGAGACTTTTGTAGCTTTGCTGCCTAATTTGAGACAGTATGCTATGGCTTCTGGAGTAAGGTCATCCTGCGGTTCCCCTGTTTCTTCGTTTACAGTGCACTGTTAAGAGGAAGGACAGAACATTATTTCACTGGTTCAACAGTTGTACATTAACTACACTGTAGAAAAAAGTAGTTCTTTTCTACAGTCACATTGTTATTTAACCCAGAAAAGTTATTTTCTATTACCTTGGCTGATCCTAAGCAGACAGCCAAAATCACGTCACCTTGGTGCAATAGTTTACCAATTCACTGAAGCTTAGTAGTTGAAGGAGATTATGTTCAAGTGAAACCCCTCAGATCTCAGCATGCTGAGAACAAAAGAATTGTTCAGCACCTAGGCTGCTCTAGAAGCAGGTAGAGAATTTCTATGACTAATTTTGTTATAGCTACAGTTGTGGTTCGTGCTCTTCCCCACTTAATTATTGGGGGGCATTTCTAGCCTTAGAAAAATAAGTCATTGAATCTGGGAGAGGCAAGCAGCACTGAAGTACTGATACACAAGAATGCAGCACAGGCTTCCCATACTGCTTTGTCATGGCCTCTTAACAGCTCTGTACCCAATAGCTCTTATTATGAGGAGTGGGAACTGGCCTCCGGAAATCTAGGGCTCAATCTTCCTTGGTGTAAAAAAAAAAAATAAAATAAAAAATAAAAAAAATTGAAACTGGCATTTTGCAGGATGTTGAGCTTGTCATTACCAACCTGGGAAACAAAGCAAATCAGATTTAAAACAAAGAAGCTACAGCTTTTTACTGCTATGGTGGGAGAGGAAATCTAGGAGACCACCACATTTTCCTTCTTGCATCTTACTGCTTCCATGTCCTCAGCTTTAACTCCCTTCTATTTTGCTGAATATGTATCAGAGAGAAATTGCACCTCTTCATAACCAAACTATAGCCACAGAATCTAAACATGAAGTCAGAGTTGCTCCCATGTACTACTCAAGTCAGGTCCTTGTAATGTAAGGTTACAGCAGGACATGCTCAGATTAAGTTTGTGAAATGCTTATTTGCAGGTATTGATATGATTTCAAAACCTCTCATTTGACCATGACAAGCCCTCTTAACTCTACTTCCAGAATGCAGCCAGCCATTCTGGCTAAGGTGATAGCTCATCTTATTTTCTGGCTACTTATCAGGAGATAAAAGAACGAACCATACCTTCAGAGTTAAAAGCATAGCAAGGAATTTTGCTTTGTCGCCAACTACCATAGCATTACTAATTATAGGAACAGCCTCCTTTACAGCATCTTCAATTGGAACAGGAGGGATATTCTCCCCTCCAGCAGTAATGATGAGCTCTAGAAGACAGTTAAGCATATCTGTGAAAAATGTGATCTTTCACTGCAGTTCCAGTTGTGCTTTGTGAAGTGTAGGTTTCAGAGAAATGGACATGTGCAAAGATGACAGCACTTGCACCTTAGCCAATTTCTGTCTTGTAACCACAAATGAGAGAATGTGTCCCTAAAAGGAATTTAATAAAGACATACATGGTCTACTGTGCTATTAAAATATAGCAGTGAATGACAGATTTGAAATTGCTGCAGAGGGGAGTTTCACCATGCACTGGAGAACCTAGGACTCTGCAGAATTTAGGTACAGTTTAGTATGTAGTACATGGGGCCTTGAGTATCAAGTTATTTCTGTGAACCTTTCAACAGCTTAGTACTGCAAGATTCCCTGGGACGACTGTCATCCTGACTTGGGAAGATTCTCCCCATCCTAGTTGGATCTGCACATTAGGAAATCCCAGAGGGGAACCAGGCTCCCCCCCACAAGCAAAGAGACTAGCTGTTTGTCTGCATGCAAAGAACAAAAGTTTTCAGTCCCATCTACCATTAATTGTTCTCTTCCCCATCCCCTCCCTTGGCCTTGTGCTCAGGTCCTGGGGAGAATCCACCATCTGAGATTATGGAGATTGAGCTCTTGCTGTAGGGGTCATTTGGAGCCATGAAGCTGTTGGTACTTGACTGTTCACCACTCTTTCCCTTGAAGGAAGGGTCTTGGGCCATACTTCTACACCCCAGGCATGGGAGGGACCCTATTTAACCCAGTCTTTACCAGAACTCTAGTGCTGGTAGCTAGGCATCAGAACTGGAGGGGGACCCAGAGGCAGATTCTTCCCCTGTCTGTGCCAATGCAGAGGAGTGCCTGTTTGGTACTCAAGACCATCCATATGTATTGGGGGGGCGGGGGCGGAAGATTAGCATCAGTCTAAAATGCCCTGGAGCTGTGAGACATGAGGGGGGGGACATTGCTACAGTGGCTCTGAACTAGGCAGTTTCAGACCCTTTGGGAAAAGGATAAGGGGCCTGCAGGGGACCAAAAAAAAAGTTGGTTCTTCCCTCACAGTAGCATGTAGGGGGTACAGATAGCACATACCCATGCTAGCATGGGTATAAATAGCTGTACAGATGAGGCAAGAGAGACTTAGATGGGTGGGGTATATACACCCCCAAACCCTAGGGGAGATACCCTATATGACCGCAATATGGCCAAGCAGTGCCTTCCACATCTATGCTATTTTTAGCAGTATAATGTTCTACTGCCAGCATTTCCCTCCCATCCCCATAAGGAAAATGCAAAACTCCCCCCCTCCCCCTGGACAAACCCAAAGTACGCTTGTGTTACTGACAGCACAAAAAAGGTGGAAGGATCAACTTTGTCTCTCTGAAGAGGGCACACTAGATAATAGATCACTGATCTGCTTTTGCATGTGTCCTATAGTAACTTGATTTAATCAGGTGTCCTTCATAGCAAGGAGTTATATATACAGGCCACTCCCAGGAACTGCTTCCCTTAATAAAATTTTATATTCAAATAGCTGGCTCATCTGACTGTGAAGGTGGATGACATGGTAAGAGCTAATGCTACCATAGCCTGTTGAAATAAAGTTATTTGCCAGCCTAGATTCCCTCGAGTCAGACTACAGCTAGCAAGAGTCAGTTTTAGACAACTATTGTGTTGCAGAGCAGGCCACTGGCTCTTTAACCCCCACCTATTGAAGTCTTGACTTCTACAATTTGTTTTCTAGCTTTGCAGCATTTTTTTTTTTTTTTTTTTTTTTTTTTACACACACACCACATTTAGAATACTCTACCACTGTTAGCATATCACCTTGATGCAATGCTAGGTCATAAGTACCTCTGGAGGAGTTTGTGCCACCTAGTAGATACCAAGCCTTGATAGAGGCCTGCTTATCTTGCAAGATTTAAACAGTTCATAGCACAGGATGGTGCAGCCAGACAGTTCAAACTAAGGATGAGATATTACCTTTAATTCTTCCAGTGATGTAAAGGAATCCATTCCTATCATGCTTGCCAAGATCACCTGAATGTAGCCAGCCTTCTTCATGAATTGCCTCTTTGGTTTTATCTTCCATGTTCAAATAGCCCATAAAGATGTGTCTTCCTGAGAAACAGATCTCTCCACTGCCATCGCTGTCAGGCTTGTAAATCATTGTCCGGCAACCTGTAATCTCTTTTCCACAGCTAAAAGAGGGACAGTCTCCTTAAGATTCAGTATGCTAAAAAGCTAGGAATCTAACAATTCCTATCAGTACCACTTAAATGTAAGCATTTGCACAAAAGGTCATGAGCCATATACTCTGGTTGTGGCGTCACATCTTTCAGCAAGGAATTCGTTTATAAGCTGCCTGTCAGTGTAGTGTAATGAGACCTACAATGGATCAGATATTAACCAGATTAGTACTCACTAGACCATGGGTGGCCAAACTTATGATGCTTTGAGCCACATACAATAATCTTCGGAAGTTTGAGAGCTGCGTGTATCTGCTGGGGCTTGGTGCTTCACCCCCACAGGAAGTGCCTGCCAGAGCTCAGGGCTTCAGCAATTTGGCCACCCCTGTACTAGATATTTAGGCCAGGTTTACACTAGGAAATTAAGTCACTATAACTATGGCTATAAACTGGCCATCAGGAAGTTTAGACTTGAAATTAAGACAAAGGTTTCTAACCATCAGGGGTGTGAAGTTCTGGAACAGCCTTCCAAGAGGAGTAGTGGTGGCAAAAGACATATCTGGCTTCAAGACTAAGCTTGATACGTTTATGGAGAAGATGGTATAATGGGATACCCTAATTTTGGCAATTAGTCTTTGACTACTAGTGGTAAATATGCCCAATCGCTTGTGATGGGGTGGGATCTGAGTTACTACAGAGAACTCTTTCCTGGGGTGTCTGGCTGGTGAGTCTTGCCCACATGCTCAGAGTTTAACTGGACTGCCATATTTGGGGTCAGGAAGGAATATTCCTCCAGGGCAGAATGGCAGAAGCCCTGGGTTTTTTTTTTTGCCTTCCTCTGCAGCGTGGGACATGGGTCACTTGTTGGAGGATTCTCTGCACCTTGAGGACTTTAAACCATGATCTGAGGACTTCAGTAACTCAGACATAGGTCAGGGGGTTGATACAGGAGCAGGTAGGTGAGATTCTGTAGCCTGCATTGTGCAGGAGGTCAGATTAGATGATCATAATGGTCCCTTCTGACTTTAAAGGGTGTCAGCTCAGGGATATGAAAAAATCCAGACCCCCTGAGTGACTCAGTTAAACAGACCTAGCCCCCAGCATAGACAGCACTAGGTTGACAGGAGAATTCTCCTGCTGACCTAGCTACCACCTCTCGAGGAGGTGGACTACCTACACTGATGGAAGAAGACCTCCTATTGGCAGAGGTAGTGTCTTCACTGAAGTGCCACAGCAGCCAGACTGCAGTGTTTTAAGCACAGATCTTCCCTTGGTTTTCAAAATATTGTTCTAGAATCCCTGAAGTTTAGAAAATTGTAATACAATTAAGGTATTTATTCCAAAACACACTAAATACCCTGGCTTGAGATTTCAGAGACTAATATATTCACAATGATCTTTCTTACAGTTTAATACATCCAGTAATTTTATCAAGAATTGTGTGCCAAAAAGTTATGAGAAATAAAGTGACAATTCCTCTTTTACAAGTTTCTCTGTCCCTCCATTTCTCATTTGTACCATCTAGAGAGCCTGGATGATTTAGGCTTTAAGACAGAGCTCCTGTTCTACAGGCCACTGGCAAGTTCCACCTTTCCTGTACCTCAGCCTCACAGTTAAGAGCTTGCTCCCAGTCCCCTCTTACTGGTGGCTAGCTGATGCTGGTACAGGCTGAAAGGGGGGAGCTGCTTGCCTCAGCAGAGGGTAGCAGTGATCCAAGTTGTAGATAATTAGTTTCTCTCATACCAGAAACTCTCAAGTTCTTTATGCAAGAGTTCCTCTCCACAATGAGGAATACATACCTAGTGATTCTGAATGCATCTGGAAGAGAAATGGTGTGAGGTCCACAGCTCTCGCTCATGCCATACAATTCGTACACAGGAATGTCAAGACTCAAGAAAAACTCTAGAGTCTCTCTAGTAATTGGGGCAGCCCCAGTGTAGCACTTTGTGCATCGATCCAGTCCAAGACCCTTCCGAACTTTTTTATACACCAACTGCCTGGCTAGACGGAAGTTCACTGGGAGTTCAGAAGCCCTTTAAGAGAAGAATTGAAAGAGGCTCAGGTTAATCTATCTTGTCATCCTAGACAGCCAAACTTTAGTTTCAGAAGACGCTCTTAACTTTTTACTACAGACCATAAATTAAAGATAATCCTGCATATTACATTTGCTAGCATCCCATCAGATTAGAGCATAATATGCTGTTAGGATCTACAGACTGCATTTAAATGGCTTTTAAAAAGTTTACCCATTCATCCGTTTCAGGTTAGTTTGTAATCCTACTTCCTTAGCCCATGCTGCCACTTTTCTTCTGAGAGCAGATGATTTTGCACCCACAGATTTCATTTTTTCTTGTATTTTCTCCCAGACACGAGGAACTCCCATAAAAGCTGTTGGTCTCACCTCCCGTAAGGTGTCTATCAAGCTGCCCTAAGTGAAGTAGAATTTTAGATGTGTAAAGCCACTTTTATTCAGAAGATGGTTTCTTGTTGACACCTAGATTTCCTTCCAAAAGCCACTGATGGATTGAGTCACTGATTATTAATGAGTAGAGTACTCTGTTTCTAGAGTACACTCCCATCTTCAAGGGGCACAACCCCATAATCAGCACCCATTTCAACTTTCAGGACTCCAACTCACAATATGCCATAATGCCACTACACTATGGACTCCAGATTAGTGTCAAAAGGTAGGTGCCCCCAGAAACCAGCCTCTTGTGCTCAGCAGTTAGTCTAGCCCTGAAATATTCATACTAGCCACCTTGCTTTTTTGTATTGCTAGCAGCATGGAGGAGTTTGCTTTCTGAGTGCTAGTCACAAACCCTGGTTTTCAACAGCCAGGGCATGTTAATGCCCCTTCCTTTGACTTCAGATGCACATGTGCCAACTGTCCATCAAGGGCAAAAACCTGGCCCTTCACATGACAGGGTAGAGATTTTCTCCTGGGGAGATTTTGGAGTATGACAAGTAAACCCACTGCACTACTCTATTAGAAAGGGAAGTTGCAGAATAGAGTGCCTGGAATGACATTTGAGGACCTAATATAGTCATACAGATTCAGAGTGCATGGTCACCTTGTCCATCTTTGTACCATAAAGCAGACAGGTGAACAGATGTCAGAGTTACTTGCTAGTGTGTCAAGTTTAAGAGTCTGTTTTAAGTTATAAAAACAGTGTTATTTACTATTACTTGGGTAAATGTAATCTGAGTTTCTTGGGATTTTGTCAATTTGTTCATGGACAACCTAGGTTTCCTCTTGTGACAACTGCTAAAAAACTGAGATACAGCCCTGTTACTGTCTATAAACATCTAAATTAAGTCCTTACCTTCAGTGCATCTGGTTGAGCAAAGAAAACTTGTGCACCAAATGTTATCGGCAACCAAATATCAATCATTTGAGCAGCAATATGACTGAGGGGAAGGTAGCTGATCACCAGCTCCTGTTGTTTTGTAGCTTCTGTCAGTCCTACATAGCGCCCTGCTGATAGTGAAGTCCAAGTTATCTGAAAACAGAAGCACCCCATGGTTACCATTCACACTAGTGGTTCTGAACAAGTTTGCAAGGCACAACACTGATGTCATTTAATGTTGTGAATTGCAGAGTATCTAAACAAGTATGCTTTGTGTGCGTTTTAAATCCACTAACCACTTCACTGAGTTTCTCCCTTTTCCTGGTCTCTTTGGCTAGTTTGAAGCTTGTGTTTAATGTAATCAGTTAGGGCTCATTCTGATTTCCCCTCAATCAGTTAAGGTTAAGTGGGTAACAGTTAGATTACTAGATTCCAAGGCCAGAAATGACCACTGTGATCATCTAAGTTACCTCCTGTGTAACACAAGCCATAGAACTCTCAAAATAATTTTTTTGAACTACAGATATTTTTCTAAAAGATCTGCTGATCTTAATTTACTAGTTGCCATTGAGTAAGAATCTAGTAGGACTCTTGGTAAATTGTTTCAGTGGTTAATTGCCCTCTTAAAAAAAAAAAAGAGTGTCTCTAGCTTCAGTTTCCAGACACTGGATCTTATACTTGTCTCTTCAGTCTAGCAGACAAAAATCAAGTGTGTTCCCCATAGGTACTTGTAGGCTGACCAAGTCACCCCTTAACCTTCTGTGAGGCTAACTAGATAGTGCTCCTTGTCGGGGATTCATGAAGGGAATCGGGTGTTGCAATGCCTAAAAGTTAAGCACCATGATGTTCAGCATCTAGAAAGTCAGAGGAAAACAGATATCCACAATGCCAAGTTAGGCCTAAGCTTCCTCTATAAGAAATGGGGAGAGATAGGCACTAAGAATGCCCTTCACAAAAGCCATGTTAGGTGAGAAGCCTGCTAAGACAGCCAATGGGAGATGCTTATCAGAGGGTGTGTCCTAACCCCTGCCCCTCTGCAATAGGCACCTATCTCTGCTTAGCAGTCCATGAATGGGAGCTGTCCATCTGGAGTTAGGTAGCTTAGGCACCAAAGTCATGTCTCATGAGAATGAGTTAGACTCTGCCCCACTCTAACAAAGTGGCTGGAGGGGGTGATGCTCACCTTACAAACAGCTTCTAGCTCAGAGGTTGGAGCATGCACCTGGGAAACAGGAGCTCCAGCTTCAATTCCCCCTTTGGCAGAGGGGGAGAAGGGAGCATGTGAACAGGGGTCTCATAAGTGTGCTCTAGCCACTGAGGTCTGGGATATTTTGATGTGGAGCTCCCTCAGTTTCTCCTGAGGAAGCTGTTCCACTGTGTAAATGAGTGACTGGACCCAGGAGGGGAGTGTCCTAACCACTGGACTACACAGTCATTCCCACTCTCATCCAGTGACTGCCCCACATCAGAATGTCTTAGCTCAGTGGTGGGAATTGCACCCGCATCTCCTATAATCCAGGTGAGTGCTCTAGCTACTGGGGCTAAAAGCTAAAGTGGGCACCACCACTACCCCTTCCTCCAAGGAGATTTTGAATGAGAGCTGCTCCAGTGGGCTTGCTTGGAGGCCACCTACGAGAAGATCTGCTTTCAGCCACTATAGCCGCATGCAGAGCCTGGTCTTTCCTGCCTAAGCCCAGTCTAGATAGTGACTCTAAAATCAAGGAAATAGGTATTCAGATGCCTAGATGGAGGCAGCAATGCACATGTCCAGAGCATGAAACATAGGTGCTGAGGGAACTTTTACCCTGAACAAGCTTAGGCACCAAGTGAGTTTCAGCACCTACAGAATTCAGCAGGAGTTGTATGGATCACACTGGAGCCAAAACTGGGACTTAGGCACTTGAGTAGTTTTGTGGATCCCACACATTGAGTCTATCCCATCCCTATTTTTGAATTGTGGATACAGTAGTCCAGCCATGGTCACAGCAATGACCAATTTTAAAAAAATAAGTTAAACCCCTTTAGTCTTACTCAACATTCTCCCATTTATGCATCCAAGGATTGCATTAGCCCTTCAGGTCAGTGTCACACTGGGAGTTCATGTTCAGCTGATTATCCCAGGAAGCAATGACTCAAAGATTTGGGGTCATTGTGACTAGAGCCCCCCCATCTGGTGTTATGGTCTGCTTCAAGTAGCTGTTCAGCCCCCTGCTACTGGAAGGGCAGTAGTAGGCCTCCCCCCTTATACTGCCTTCAGTCACCTCTGAGAAGAGGTATGTGCCATTTATACTCTGAGGAAGCAGAGAAGGAGTGTCACTTATGGGCAGTTATTTCCATCATTGCTTACAGCAGGGCAGTCTTGCACTTTGACAGGCTATTGACTAGATGGACCACTAGTCTGGAAATTCTCATGTTCACTGTTGGGTCTGCTCAGGCACTAAGAAAGCATCCTGGACCCAATACTGAATTGGTTTTGATCAAGAGAACTGGGCAAGGACACTTTGTGTATGCAGGAGCAACTTCCAAAGAGAAAGCAGAGATTAGAGCTGCCATGACATCAGTCACTTTGTCCTCAAATTGCCTTTGTCTCTGTGGCCAATACTATTCCACTTTCAGTCTACAGTCACTGTCTGGGAGATTGCTTTTTGAAACCCTTCTTAAGCTTTAAGCGTACAAAAGCTGGGACTGGAGCAAACTGTATGAACTTGCACTCACAGAAGACAGTCATGACCACAAAGCAAGCCTGTCCAATGCTTTTGAAGTTAGGCGAAAGCCTCAGTTTTGGTCTGACCCATACTTATCCTTCCTCACACACATTAGGTGTGGCCCTTGAGTTCAAGCACTGTGCTTTTCAGAGGCTCTCTTGGTATCTTAAGAGATTCACCAGCTGAACACAGTGTAATCTCAAAACAGATGTTAGGGTGCTTATTCCTTTACCCTCTCACTTTCCTGGTCCAGAGAGCAGCAATACCCAAAGTCCAAAGGTGCAAACAATTAGATGTTTATTGGGGGTAAACTTCCAGCACGTATGATTCCAGTTTCCTTCCTTAGTGTCCTCCTTCCCAGCTCTGACACCAGAGCCTTGCCTGCATCCCTGTTCCCATCCCCCCCTTAGCAAAACATGATTCCAATTCCCCCCCCCAGTCCTCCCCCCCACCATACTTCCTGATTGATTGCAGAATATGCATCTGCAAACAGATTCACGAGATGCTCCTAATTTGATTTTTTGTTGGTTGACTAGTCTCAAACTACACAAGCTGTGTAGAACAGCACTAGTTATATTAGGGAAACAAGTTATCCCAAATTATTTCTGTCACCTCTATGCAAAGGCCACCACTGAGAGGAGTATCTAGGTTAGTGGCTCTGCCATCCCATTGATGGAAGGTGAGGGTTCATCTTTTCATTAAAAATAGCACCGCCCATGAATGTTGGCCAATGTTAAGCTCTGTAAAATGGGTACACTGATCATTAGATCTCACAGCTCTTAATGTCTCTTCTTTGTAATTTGCTAGCTATTGGGCCCTACTGTTCATTAGTGCTACTAAATCTACAAGAAACCCAGCAACAGTTTCAGTGTCCTGATCTGGTTATGGAAGAGTTAGTCTGTCACTAATGTGACAAATGGTTCTTTGTATTTGGAGGACAAAATATGCCTAATATTTCTTTCCAGAGATCTATTCTGCCCAAGCCATGGGTGCTTTGGACATATACTTGTGGGACAACATAAGCAAGATTCCCCTCACTCTGACCAGAAGTAAATGAATTGACAAATCTTCTCTAAAAAAGTGGTCTTGAAAAGAGAAACTGTTTCCAAGTCAATTTGTGTTTGTTTCAATTATGTCCTAGTGTTAAAATATTTTGGCTATTCTTCCAACCTCAACACTATTTAAAATAGTGCATTCCAGAAAAATCTGAAAGCCAATAGCAGTTCTTTTACTTGGAGGCAAGAATACTTACATTATCATGACTGAGCATAACTCCCTTTGGCTGTCCAGTTGTTCCTGAGGTATATATCAGTGTACAGCATTGGTTAGGCTTCTGGGATTCAATGATCTTATCGAGCTGGGAATCTGGATCATCACTGCCAAGGCTCATAAATTCACTCCACTACATTCAAAAGTAAAGAGCTTGGTCAGGCTTTATACTCTTTCACATACGCAACTAAGCTGTCTGGAAGGTGTGGGGTGGGGTGGAGGGATTTAAATTGGTGAAGACCACAACTGTTTTTCCAGAGAGATGTCATAGGTTTACACATCTAATTATATCTTCACTTAGTCCATGGAGGTCTTTCCATCAAGAATTCACTTGAATTATAATAGTGTAGTATATATAGCTGTGGATGCAGGGTGTGCATGAGAGGAATATGGGTGTGGCCCGAGCACTGTGATTTTGTTCTACTGACACATGAGACATGTTTTGCGGGAGTAATTTTAAGGGAGCTTCCTGGGCTGGAGTGATGTTTTCATTGAGTCTTGAATGTGTTGTGTCTAAGGGCTTATTTAAAAATGAGACTGGGAACACTTGCAGGAAAGCCATTTTTGTGCTTTATTGGAAATGGTGACCCTCCAGGAGAATTGAGATAATGACCTACTTCTCCATGGCTTCTGTGTAGTCATTACATCCATGCTACACAGTTGTGAAGTTACTACTTGTGAGAGTGGAGAATTCGTATCTTGTAGTATTTCCCCCCCACCTCCATCCACTGCATACAAGTGTAAGCGATTTATGAAAGAACATAATAGAAGATCAAGAACTTTCCCCACTCCAAATTGTTCCCTAATGAACAGGGTAGGGCCCCTCCATGGGTGAGCCATGAGAGATGGCAGTGGGACAGTCAATATTACTCACTACAGCTGGGTGTTGAGAGGTGTACTTGCAGCATCAAAATGTAGCTAGTTATTCAGAGGCATTTAGTATGCAAGCAACACCTCAAATGTTAGTTAAGTAACATTACTTACAGTGTAGAGATTTGGTCTCTTCTCCTTAAGCTCTCCATTGTACTGGATGATTGCTTTCAGAAGAGGGAGCTTGTGCTGAACCTGCAGTAAAGAGCAAGCAAGGTATCAGAGTAATCTAGTGTTTCTTGCAACTTCCTTTCAGCTTGAAATATGCAACAGAACTTTCTGATGAAGCTATTGTCTTCAGACTACGGCTTCATCCACAGTTGAAAGTGCAGCCACCTTTGGAGTGGAGAATATTAATGCTACTTAATGATTGAGAATCCAACAGGATTCTCAGACTATTTGAACCGGAGGAACTTCAGGTAGTTAGGAAGTAATTATCCAGACTGAAGTCTTACAGGAAGACCTTGATTTCCAGAAAGCATCATGCTATTTTTTAGTGATGCTTGATTTTTGCTTGTGGTATTCTGTGACTGTTTCAGAGCCTTGACTAGGAATGTAAACCATGTGTTTTAACTTCAATTGCCCTTCAAAGTTGCTTTGGCTACCAGCCCCCACCCATCCACCTCTGGAAAGTAACAGCCCAGGATGGATTGTTTGATTTCAGTCTTCATATTGACCATTGCAATCATCTTTTCACTCTAGTCCCAGTTTGGTTTCCCTGCCCACTCACAGGAAGGCTTGCAAGCATTAGTAAGTGTGTACACTCCACCTTATCCCTTTAGAGTGCTACACGCACACCAGGTGCAGCTGAAATTGCAAGGGGAAGTGGGAGTTCTGCCATCTGCTGTACTGTCAAGTCCCATTCATTTATTCTAGCAAACCAAGAAATGCCTGTTTCTGGGCTGGGGATGGAAGGGAAGAGGGCACACACCCTACTGTAGGGCTAGGGATGTAATTTAAATACTTGCTTGACTATCTAACCCAGACAAATGCTTTCCATATGCCACTGCCACCCCTTAACTCTATAAAAAGATACTTACTTCTAGAATTTTCTCCAGCTGTTTATGATTCTCCACAACCAGGATATTAGCACCACAGTTCTCCGCTACATACTGGCAGGCTTCAGGAGAGTTTGTGGTGTAGATGCCAACAGCAAAACCACTATAAATCAGAGTTAGAGGGTAACTAGTCAAGGATTTCAGCCTCAGAAGTTGGCCTCTCTACAGAAGAGCCTTCCCTGCTCCAGGATGTAGACACAGATTAATCTAAACTCCTTTTTTGTAAGGAGGATCTCTCCTATGTGTTAAATTCTAGAAATTGAGATTACATTAATGAAGATTTATAATTTGTATTTTTCGAGGAGCCACAATATACTAGATTCTCTTTGCAGAACCTCAGCTCAGTTACAGGTCTAGTAGTCCCCTCCCTCCCCAACATGAAGTGCAATGAAACAATCTTTCAGACTAGCATATTATTGCTTCAGCTCAGCATTATGGAAGCACAACATCCTCTAATCTAGTGGCTCTCAACCAGGGGCCACGAACAGGTTTCAGGGAGTCCACCAAGCATTAGACTCGCTGGGGTCCAGAGCAGAAAACCGAATCTTAACTGCATAGGGCTGAAGCCTGAGGCCCTGAGCCCCACCATCCAGGGTGGAAGCCAAAGCCTGAGCAACTTAGCTTTGTGGAGCCCCCTGTGGTGTGGGGCCCCAGGCAGTTGCCCTGCTTGCTACCCCCTAACATTGGCCCTGGTTTTTATCTGTCGAAAAAAGTTGTGGGGGGGGGGAGCTCAGAAAAAGCTTGAGAACCCCTGCTCTAATCAAGCTATATATGTATCCCTCTAGTCTGGCTTGTTCATTTGTTATTAGAGGTGTAATCTAGAGAGTCTAAACAAATTTAGCCACAAATAAGGAGTAGAGGCTTTGACATCAACAATTGTTTCATCATCATGTTTTTAACATCTATTGGCATCTGAAAGTGTAAGAGTCTTTATAGTGCCAGTGCAAGCTAAATTGGTTTCTTACCCAGCAAGAATAGCTCCAATGTCAGCAATAAACCACTCTGCAGAATTAAATCCCAAAATGCCCACTCCATGGAAACGCTCCAATCCCAACTGTAAACAAAGATCAGATAGGATAGGACTTATTTCTCTTGGAAAATTAAATGCCTTAAAATGAGTTAAGCCATATACACTAGCAAGTGTACAGTGACACAGCTGTACTGGTGCGTTGTAAGAGGACTTGTGTAGCCATGCTATGCTGACAGGAGAAAGCTCTCCTGTCGACATAAAACCACCTCAACAAGTGGTGGTAGCTATGTATGTCAGTGGGAGAAGCTTCTCCCACCAACATAATCCTGTGCACACCACTATTTTTGCCAATGACATGTAGGTTGCTTGAGTGTGTTTTCACACTCATGAGCAACATGGTTTTTGCCAACATAAAGTGGTAGTATAGACATGGCCTTAGGACTCACATTAAAGAAATTCCCTGAAGATTGGCACAGAACCAACACACAAGTTGTTTAAATTTAGTCTCAAGATATTGTGTTTTGTTCAATGCTGACACAGTGCAAATGCAGACTCCCAGCAAATGCAATAAGACCACTTCATTGGCATGAAGTAATACATTATAGTTTAAAGACCGGATCAGGAATCAGAACTCCTGAGTTTAATCTAGACAGATATCAGCTCCCTCTCTGGACTTAAGCAAATTTAAAAAGTGGCAGAAACAAAATTAGGAGGCACTTGCATTTAGTATCTTACATAGTTACTTTGAAGGTTAGTCACATTTTAAATTAAAAGTATCAAGTATCAGTAACATCAAGGGCAGCCCTCCTGACTCCATTGAAGCCCAGGGCTGGTTTGCTATGGACTTCGATTGGACCAGGATGTCACATCAGAGCCTCCTGGTTTTGCTGCAGGAACTCTTATTACACACTTAAAAGGGCAGGAGTCTGGGATTTCAGAGCTTCTTTAAGTTGAGCAATAGGCTAACAGAAAGCTTGTGATTTTTAGTTTGACAAATCCTCTCTAGTCATGAGTGAAACCTGGACTAGAGGTCCAATCAGCCACAGAGTTCCTCCAAGAGGGTGGCACACAAGATGTTCTATGCTAGTGAAAAGCCAAGCAGGAAGTTTTGCAGCAACTTTTCACTCTTATACAAAGGTCACTTTTTCCAGTTGGGTTATTTCCTTAGTTTTGAGATTTTTATAAAATGGACAAAACGTTTCACGGACAGTAGGAGACACTCACATATAGTGACGCACTGTCAAGGAGAAGCCCCTGCCAGTTGCTGAGAAGTCTAAGAGTAGCCTGACCTCTTGGAACCAGACTTGAAAGATTACACTCCAGAACAATCACATCCTTGGTTCTCATTAGTTATTGCAGCAGAGTACACACAAATAGAACGAGGCTTGGCTGGTAAGTTTGAGAGTTCTGTAAGGTTGTCTTGAATGTGGGTGGGAAGGAAAATTAAACATTTAAATAATAAATGTGTCTAGAAATAACCCACATTTTTAGAGCTAAAAAAGTTACATAACAGAATAAGCCAGGTTTGGAGTTTAAGTTTAAGTTCCTTTGAGGAATGTTATGTATATCCATAAAAGTTCTACAAGACATACCTTAATAAAGCTTTTTGCTGCCTTCCGACATTCCTCATAGTATTGCTTATAAGTTTGCTTTATCCACTTGTCACCCTTCTTTGATGCGAGGGCAAAATAGTCACCATATTTTTTAACAGCTTCCTGGAATAGTTCATGAACAGTCTTTGGTGTCTCACTACCAATACCCTGTTGTTCTAACCTTAGTTTAACTTCTCCATCCCGTCGTGTTGTCCATAGGCCTGAGGCAGGGGATGAAGCTAGTATTGAATAAAATAAAAATAAAAAGGTGTCAATGTAATGCCTTGCATTTAGATTTCCTTCTGCCAATGTGAATTGTCACTTATTTTGTACTTTGGGCAAGTTGGCAGATAGGTCAGATTCTATTTTGAGACTGGAGTTTTGCTGAAACTTAACTATATTCAAACTGTGTGCAAAAGAACGAAATGGGAAACCTGAAACCTCTCCCTCTCACTACTCCTTGTTAGAAGGGACGTGAAAGTAGTAGGAGGGTGCTAGCACAGGACCAGCTGGCATCCTCCTGTGGAGGCCAAACTCATTCAGTCCCTCTGCCCCAAGGGGCTTATCCACTGGCACAGTGTAGTGTAACATTTACCCTCCCTGAGGACCACCACCACTGCAACCCAAACTAAATTCAGCATGGTTTCTCAGGAGACAATCCTACAGGTTAAGTTTTTTTGGTTTTATGGCATACAATTTTGGAAGGCAACAATTTAAAAAGTTTAGAGCAACTTATTTGATAGGAATGTTATAATCATAAACTTTTTGCTTACCTTTGGATCTAAACATATCTAGCTGAGATTCCTCAGTGTTAGTCTCTTCAGTTATTTCAGCTCTATGGTTCTCAGTTCTGCAAGCAATAGCAAGTACTAAGTATTGGATGTTATTTTAGTACACTGACCTAAGTGTACAGCATATTCTCACAGTTCTCAGATATTCTTTTCAGTTTCATAATTTAGTTATGCCAATCCCTTGATACCAGGAGGGGAATTTTCCTATTATATTCTTGGTCCCCAATATTCTGGATTTAAGTTTGTTGTTCCTTTTACTGATAGTCTATATGGGGCTAACATAGCAAGACAGTCCAAGCCTCAAAAAGTTTACAATCTAAATCCAAAGTGTATGTTAACACAAGTTTGAACACAACTTGTTTTGATGCTGACATGAACTGATTACTTGCATTTCCAGGCAAGCTCTGGCTGAACTCATAAGCTTGGCAGCTAGGAAGACTGGCACAATTGGAAAAACAACAAAAAAGGACTTCCTAAGTTGTGGACTTAAAAAAGCAGATGCCAGAAGTGGAGGAGCTCTTTTCTGCTCCTTCTAGGGAACAGGTCTTCCCTACTCACTACTACAGAGAGCCAATCCAGGACACTTGGCCCCAGCAGCTTTCCCTGCTTACCACTCAGATTAGTGGTCACCCAGCACTCTCTCAGGAAAGTCCCTAAGAGGCCCTCAACTTCCCTCAGAAGGATTCAGCAGTCAAAGTAGGTAAATTTTCAGCGCCTCCAACACAGCTTTTTCTTCAAACTCTAGTATGCTTCAGGCCATCAATAGTCAACAGAAGCCACCACATGATGCCAGATGTGTCAAAGGAAGGTGAAAGAAACCCCTTTGGTCTGATTAGTCCATTAAGGGAAGGTTTCCTAAACACTTATCAGTTAATGGGTGGCTTTTCTCTTGAAGCATGAATGTTTATATCCCACAGGTCCATAAGATGGAATGCAATAGATCCTCTGAGTCACATAAAAGTTAATTTTGACTCCTACTAAGTTGTTTGCCTCAATAGCGTCTTGAGGTCTCTTAGCCCACCATGCATCTCCAGATGCTTTTTAGCACATTACACATACACCTGCCCCTCACACACACAAATCTCCACCTCTTCTAAAAATCCATGGAAGTAGCTTTGCACAAATCATACAATGTTTGATACCTGTGTTAGGTGGCCGAAATAGCCACCTAGTGTTTCACCATTTTTATGGTCAACTTAGTCTTAGACATAACTTTGAGGCAATGATCAGAGTTCGAGGGAGTCAGGCAAACTATATATAGTTAGGCTGTGAGTTGATCATGACTTGCCGTGACCTCTGTAGCAGCCCAACCTCAGGCAGCCCATGGGGCATTCACACCAGCTGTTGCTGAGGGGCAGGCAGTGACCTGAGACTGCCCCAGCAGCAGGTGATTTAGTGTGGAAGTGGGTGAGGGTTCTGGGCTGCACTTACCTTGAGGGGGGCACCCCAGAAGTGGCAACATGTCCCCTCCTCCCTCAGCTCCTAGCTCTGTGCACTGCCTCCGCCCACAGGTGCTGCCCCTGCTGCTCCCACTGACTACAATTTTCAGCCAATGGGAGCTGTGATGCTGGCAGCACAGAGCTAGAAACAATGGGAGGGACAGAACCTGCCAGCCCCGCTAACTCCCCCAACAGCACCTGTGGTGACACCCCCCCCATATTTAGTCCAGGTATAGTACAAGTCATGGACAGGTCACAGGCTAAACTTCCCTCTAAGCTATGTAACAGCCTATTAAATGCCATGCAGGCACTCAGGGCTGCAGTGGGGAAGAGATTCCTCCCCCCAGCCTGCACCCTAAACCCCTCATCCCTGCCCCTACCCCAGAGCCTGCACCCCCAGTACCTCAACCCCCTGCCCCAGCCCTGAGCCTCTCATCACCAGCTGCACCCCAGAGTCCACACCCCCAGCCATGACCTGTCTATGACTTACTAAAACATTCAGTTAACTATAGTTAATTGAGTCATCAACATAATGGTTAAGGGGTCATCCCACCATGGTGCTGGGCAGCATCTCTCCTCCAGTTTCAACCTTGCTGGAAGACAACTTTTGTAGCAGATGGGGAGCAAGTGAACTCCACTATACCCTAGTAGCTGCTGATAGGAATGGAGAGACTTGGTATTCTTCCTCTCCAAGACAGGTTTATTTATCAGACCTTCATCTCTCTGCCCTCATTAGCCAGATATGTTTGGCATAATGAAGAATCTGCCAGCAGTCACATAACTCACCTTCCAGATAACTGAACTGGAAGCTGAAGTCTGGCCTGGCCTTTGGGGATCCATGTACCACTCACCAGAATGAGATCCCTTGAGCTACAAGTATAACTGTTCTGCTCTCCTAGTAGTCATATGGATGGTGCTTGCTCCCCTGCACTCTACAACACGCCATTCATACAGTCACCTTAACTCATATTAGTCAGCCATGACTGCCAGGTAATCTAAATAAAGGTCATTCCCTCCCTGCCCCAGATAGAAGGGAATATTCAGTCTTGCCTTCTCAAATTGCCTTCCTGTTTTTCTAAAGTCTGTCACTCTGATATCACTGTGGGTTCATAGGCAGGTGAGCACTTCGTGTCAGTACTGAACCATCACATCTCCATGAGAATTCAGATAAGGGGAGAGTCCCACCTTTTGTTCTGTTAAGTACTGATCCACAGTTTTCAAGTGTGGGTATCCCTTGATGTCCACTTCCAGAGAATTTTCTGAGCAAATGCCAGCCTTCTAAAATTCACTAGGTTCTTATGACATCATTGATGTCTGAATTCTAGGCTGTCCCTAGCCCTAGGTATCAACTTTGGCCCTACATGCAGGCAGGGTCACTAGGACACTAACTGTTGCTATAGAAATAGCAAATCGTAGCCAGATCATTGTGACATACAAGAGTCCTGGCACATGATTGCCTGTAGGCAGGTCTGTAGTTTTAGCTGTTAGCTTTAGTATGAGACAATGTTGGTCCCAGGCATGTTTCTGTTCCTGATTCAGTCAGAATTCTGCCCCCCCCACCCCAAAATTCTAGTATTCCCTTTTGGAAAAGAAACTGAACAGTTCTTAAAATGTAGTTTTCTGGAGAAAAACCATAGCACCTCAAATGCCAGTATGTGTATCACACTGTAAAAATGAGCAAGCTTGTTCATTATAGTATAGAGGTGACTGTTTTAATTGCCAGGCAAGCAGATGGAGTGGGGAGGGCAGTTAAAAACAAGTGTTGACATTTCACAGTTAGTACATTCAAAACCAGTGACAATCAGTAAAGTTCAGTTCTTGTCCCCATCCCTAGAGTTCCATGGGTGGGTGCACAATTGCTGTATTTGGAGGCTATTCTCCCAAGATCCACCAAAATAGAAGGATTTAAACAGATTCTAGTCTTTCAAACCGCTGGAATTAAGTCTAAGGTAGCTATTTTGATAGTGCACAATAAATCAAAGCTTGCTTCTACCACTATGTTTGCAATCCAGAACCAGGAAAGGAGGAAGTAATCAAGTCTGTCCCTTTAGCTTGCTCTGCAAGCTATGGAGTCTTAACTGTGGGGCCAGCATAAAGCACACTTCATATCAATTTGCACTTCTATTGCCAGATTGGCATGGGTAACTGTCACGAAGAGTCATTTTGCTGAAGTGGCTGTGCATTTTATAGTAGTTTAGGAAGTCAAAGCAAGGGGGAAGGGAAGAAAGACTAAGGACTGCTTTAAAATCAGGCAGATAGGTACATAAAACTGAAGGCAAATGAGAGGTTGCAGAAACTTCTCACTACTTGCTAGGGCATTTGGTAGATCTAAGCTAGCAGAGGATATATTAATACTGCTAAATGGATGCAGAACCACTGAAAAGCCAGACTGGTCATACTTACTGAATCTTATGGATCAAGCAGTAAGGCCACATCATTAAGAAAACAGGAGGGGCACTGTTGCAGTATTTGCAACTAGTAAAATTTACTCTATTAGCAGTACAATGAGGTTGCTTATTAATGGAAGGAAGTTTGGGAAACTATCACAGGGCTAAGTACCACCATCTTTTTAACATGGTTTGATATTCACTAGCAAGATGTGGGTGGTTTTTGTAGCAGGTTGTGGCACTGGAGTACACAAATACACACTATCACAGCACAAGGTTTCCTTTTGATTGAGCCTGAAAATCTCAGGCTCTCTCCATGTGCTTCAAATAAAGCAATAAGATTTTAGGCAGAGTCTCTGGAGAGTTTGGCACCTAAACCCCACTAATTTCATTGTATTTGGGAGCCTAATTCTAAGGCTCCTTTGGGAAAAAATATCCAAACTTCTCCAGCAGCAGTTGGTTTGACAAGGGCCTTATGCTACAATTATGCAGGAGCAAGTGTGAATGAAATATAATCTTCTGCTTAAATCAGTCTTAACTGAAGATTAAAGTATTTTTTGCAAGGCATTTCCCCATTGGCTAGGGTTCAAAGCTATACACAAATCTTTGTTCCAAGCCATCTAAATGAGGGAAGGTTTTATGGGCCAGGGAGTCCTAGCAGACCATAGGTTCACCTGACCAGCTATAGAGTTCTCACCTCAACCACCACAGAAAAATGACAAGGAAGAAGAGAAGCCATAAGAGTGGTCATGTGACCCTCCCCTAGGGTTACTAGAGATCCTGATTTTATCAGGACTGTCCTGATATTTGCCTGTTTGTCCTGCGTCCTGACTGATGTTTGGTTGGGACATGAACTGTCCCAATATTTTGTACTCTGGCACCCAGGCAGAGGGGGCTCACGCCCTCCCTCCCAAACTCAGTCCCAACCCTGTCCCATTGGATCCCTCCCCAAATCCCCACCCTGGCCCCACTTCTTTCCCCAAGCATGCCACATTCCTCCCAGGCTTGCATGAATCAGCTGTATGGCAGCACAAACATTGGAAGGGAGAAGGTAGAAATAGGATGCGGCAGCCTGCTCAAGGAAGGCGGAGGTGAGCTGGTGCGGTGAGCTGGTGCTGTGAGCTGCTAGTGGGTGCTCAGCCCACAAATTTTTCCTAGGCTCTGGTGGCCCCCCCAATATTTCATGTCTCATCTAGTCACCCTCCCCAGCAGTATGTTTCAGAGCAGCTGTCAGATGTAAATCACTGTGGGGCAGGAGACTGGATTGGGGAAGACCTGGCTGGTGGCTCCTTCCCTGTGCCTGGCTCAGCTGCTAGTCCTGGCTGGGCTGGAGAGGACAGGACTTCCTCTTCCCCTGCATGGCATCCAGGGCTGGGTCACAGCCACCCCAAGATTTCTCATCCAGCTGCAGGAAGCTCTGCAAACTGCCCCTGTTTCCTGCACCCATCATTCCTCAGCTGCAAGGGAAGGGATCCCTGTACAGGGAAATGCTTCTCCATCTGCCCAACCCCCATGCATCCAGACCCTCCTGCTGAACCTCACCCCCCAATAAGCTCCATTCCCCCTGCACCTGGACCATCCAGTTGAGCCACCTGCACCCAGATCCCTACCCCACTGATCCCCACCCACCTTCACCTGGATCCCCTGTAGAGTCCCATCACCAGTGAACCCAGACCCCTGCCCCAAAAAGCTCATGCACCCAAATCCCCCCTCCTCCCCACCCCTACACCTTGATCCCCCACTGAGCCACCCACACCCAGACTGCCCCACACAGAACCCTCTCAACCCACACCTGGATCTTCCCCCTGCTCCCGCATTAAGCCCCTCCACTCTTGGATCCTGCCTTGCTAAGCCTGCCTGCCCACACCTAGCCTGGAGGGGCAGGGGCATTTCGGGGTCCTTGAGCATGTCAGGGTTTGGTGCAGCCTCACCCAAGTCCAGGTCTTCAGTGGGAAGTCACTATGCAGCTCCCACCTCTGTGTAGCAAGATCCCCCTGACTTCTCTCATATGAGAGACAAACAAGATGTACTTTCCTACATCCTGGACATTTCCCTGCAAACAGCCGATATTTGTTTACAGTATAGCAACATTCTGAATACAGACATGCTAAGTATTAGACACAAATGGCCAATGCCTTTCTACAGATATAAATTCTGCCAGAGTTAACATTAAATGTACACTCTGTTACAAGAGACGTTCAGTCTGCCTGCACAGAATGCTTTTTCAACATGCTCCAAATGCATAGTGTATTTCAGAAGCTAGTCACTGCACTCTGTAAAGCAAGTTCTAGTCTGCTTTTACTTCCTCACAGCATTAGATTTTATAGTACAAGCCCATGTTAATGTAGATCGTGGAAACTATCATAGTTGTCAATCAGATGGGAATTAATCCAAGCAGAATTTAAAAAAAAAAAAAAGAGAACCTGGATGCAGAGTTCACCATGACATCACTAGGAGACACCTCACATGACACTGGAACATTCAAGTTAGAGGCTGCATCTGCCAATACAGTACCCATTTCTGATTCAGACAGCATTGTTCCTGCAAAAGATTAAAGTGACAAAGTGATAGTTTAAAACAGCTTTAAGGAAACCAGTTTGTCAACATTTTGTTATCTGAATAAGCCAATTCAATCAACTGTCACTGAAGGCAGCAGTATTTGTATTTGCAAAAATAAAATAAAAGAGCCTTTATCTGGTCCAGTAGTAGGATGGCACTATAAAAATATATTCTATGAGATTTAAGAGTTGTTAGATTTCCCACCCCCCCCAATTCATTTTTAAAAGAACAGTATTTGAACTGCTTACAATTTTGAACACTTCATTAAAAGGTTCCCATTTATATCCTACACTGTTTAGCCAGAAACACTGAATTTAGATCTTAACCCCAAAAAACCTAACCAGAGTTATGGTTTAGAGTCACACAGTGCATTGTCTGTGCTTTTGTCAAGTCCTTCTCTGCAGTGTCAGCATAAGCACAAAAGTGTAACATCCTTTATTTTTAAACTAGTGCCCACCAGGAAGAGTGATAGCATCTTATGTCATGTGTTCTCTGCATTGCAATTGGAAGTAACCCATCACCCCACATTTCTCCTTATATGGAAAGGCTGATCATGTGTTTGTTCCTCCTCCCCCCTGCAACACAAGCACATGCAATTAGTTTCTTAGAGGATGCTGGCTAGTTTCCTTTTTCCTGCCTGGAACATGTTCACAGCAGCTGTGATGTGGTCACAGCAACAGTTACTGTACCTTAGGCAGTCAAGAGAGCCCTTGCATGCAAAGCATCCATTACATTTGAACACGAAGTGTGCACAATTCATTTTTGTAATAATGACAGTTTAGTAGCTGCCTTCTTCCTGAGTGGGTTTCATAGTCAGCATTAAGTGAATGTATTGCTATTTTGTCTTAAAGGTCGAGTTTGTGCATCTACATTAACCTAATGCTAGAAGGGTCAGTTTTACTTGAGCTGGCATTAGTCAGTACATAGGCCTCAAACTCAGGATATTTGGGTTGGGCTTTATTTGCTCAGAAGAAAATCATCCTATAAAAAGGAGGAAAACACAATCCTGTTAACTCCTTTAAGAGTCATAGTTCTCCATACTATCTATTATATATATATTTTTATCATGCAAGACATTGCAACAACTTTAAAGTTGTCAATATAAAGCACCACTGATAGCATAAAAACCCATTTATCTGAATTTTAGGTTAAGGGCTGGTTGCTTTCCTCTAGCTAGTCTGAAGCAGAGTCTGCTGAACTGTGGGGCTGAGGGAAGAGGGTAGTAGCAGCTCTGAATCACTTTGCTGCATCAGAACAACTCGTCAAAATATATTGTATGGCTACTGCACCATGGCCAATCTATAGTATGCTAGACTCTTATCCCAGCAGGAAATTCTTACAGGAGTTGAGACAGGACGACAGTCAAGCCACTAGCATGGGAGATAAGGTGTGACAATATGGGAATTCTCTGAAATATCTGTTATGAAGCCTCTGTGTCTCGGTTTCCTTCTGCACTTTGCATTGTAAAAAACGTTTAAGTCTCCTGCTCAAACAGCATAGGAAGAACGAAGGTGTGTCACCTGGTGGTCTGAGTGGAAGAGCTAGGTCATTAAAGACTGGCTCAAGCCAACCCCAAAAATCAAATCAGAACATCCTGCAAGACCAAGACACCTCAATGACTGAGCACAAACATCTAAACACCAGGAAGCCCCAGTAAGTTGAACTTGTGACTTCAAATGGAGAACAAGGTGTCAGGTGACTTGAAGAAAAGAACTTTTTGGAGAGACTCAGGAGCCCAGACCTGGGGAACACAAGAGGGAATGGGGTCAGAGGGCGAGAAGAGAGTGCATGCATGCCAGAGATAGAGTCCATCACAGCTTGGCTGGGTCCTCATGGCACTGGTTTGACCAGGGAGGTATATAGCTTAATTTCTGCCTCTCTGTGCTAACCTAAGGGTTACAAGATTGTTATAGGCTGCCTTTCCTAACTGTTTAAGTCACCTGGCATAGACAATGTGTTATTGTAAACAAAAAAGAAAACCACACCACCACCCCCCACCATTGTGCCCCAAAGTGGCACAATACAAGTCTCCTGCAGTAGTTTGGCTTGGCTAGATTTGCTGCAGGAAGCAATGAAAGAAGGCCCAGTCTTGAGTACTTAGTTCCACAGGGGCAGGCCCATGTGAGTGCTTAGGGTCTGGCACACTAGAAGGGGTCACCCTTGGAGACTGGTTACTGGCTGGGCCTAGACCAGACCTTGCGACTGCATAACATACAAGGAAGAGCATGGACCAACAAGCATTATACATTTTGCTCCCTGTATGTTTTCACTGGGATGAATCTACTTTACCAGCAATTGTACGTGTCTGGGGTTTCTAAGCCACACCCCACCTGAGCACATGAAGAGTTAAGTGAAATAAAGTTGGGCAAGGAGTTTTCACGAAAGAAACTGGCTTAATATCTCAGTTATACATATAGACTAGGATTTCCAAGGGAGTCTGAGGGTGTTAGATCCTCAGGCCATTGAAATTCAGTGGGTTTTGAGCACTTAACTCCCTTAGGAAGTCAAAGCCATAGTTACAGTTTTACTGAGTTACACATTTCCTTACATGGTTCCATTTAGAACATCTAGTCACTTGTTCACCACACCAGTAACATTTACTCAGGTATTAAGTTACCTATAAATCTGAAGTGTATAACTTACCTAGCTTAGTGAAAATAGTGTTTTAAAAGGTTACCATAGTTGTGCTAATTGTAGCACAACTGTTGGTAAATAAGTGATCATATTAAGAATTTATACAAGGGCAGCCAAGATAAGAAAGACTGATATTTCTCTGCCTTCATTTCATTTAGTGTAATTAGTTTAAACAATTTGTCAGTGTTTAGCCATTGGATTGGGTAATGAACAGACGCTTTGTCTACACCACCACTTGTCAGTAAAAGTTTTGTCAGTCATGGGTATGACCCCCCCCCCCCCCCCAAGGCTGACATCAGTTTTGCTGGCAAAACTGCTTACACGATGTGCACACCAGCACGAGAGGCATTACCAACCTTTGTTTCCACATGGACTCAGATGTCAAGTCCACTAAGTCATATCCAAAATATCTAGAGATGAGAGTTTGCCTGCTCTCTCCTGCATCCTTGTGAATTCTGTTATAAGGCTGTTCTGCTCTGGGGGAAAAAGCCAGTAACCAGATCTTCCTCACTATCTGAGTCACAGGCTGCTTAGTTAAAGAATCAACACTGCGCCCCCTCCCCCTCAACTGGTTAAGCTTATAGGGCTGTTTAAACTCCCTAAAAATTTTTATTTCATTTGAAATCTTTTCAAATCTATCCACACTGGGTCTTTCTGAAGCAAGGCCAGTGGATTTATAGACATTTGAAAGATTTTGGCCATTAGGTACCAACACTTCCCTCAGAAGAAAGTTTACTATCAACAATGGCCCATTAAGAGTCAGTGGAAACAATTCCATTTCAAAGACTTCACCCAGAAATTCATTTCCTTCTGCAATATCATGCACTGCAACAGGCTGAGCTTTATTTATGTCCACAACTGAAAAAACAAAAAACTTGCTAGACTTCATAGTTACAAGATTTAAAAACATTCTTTCCTGCTACAAGTTTCCACACTGTCACTAAGTAACAGTGAAGTTACCATCATGCTTTTCTTGTTCCCTCGCTATATCACCTCACCCTGATCAGACAATGTTTTCACATCTTTACCCAGCAACACACTAGCAAATGGCAAAATAGAAGCACTAGAGACCAAGCAATTCTGGGAGCTATTTATGGCATCAACTGGATACAACCTAGTTGCAATATCATCCCTAGCAGACACAATCTTAGGACCACTTCCTTCCTGGGCTTTAATTGTATCCTTCACTGTCATAATTCTCCACACTGGTAACAGGTAAGGTATAGGGGTACTTGAGTTCCACTAACCTTGCCAACAATCCATCACTTACTGAGACTGTACCCTTTCCTTCTTCAGTTACAGGTTTAACATGTTCACCAACTTTAATCTGCTTTAGAGAAACATTTCTCTGAACCTTATCTAATGCCAGAATCATTTCCGAGATACTAGACACAGGAATTCCCCCCCCCCCCATATACACTGCTTCTTAGCGCAGAACAGCCTCTTCCTCAGCCAAACATTTGGAGAAACCCTCCATAGGCAAATCCTTGCCCTTAAACACCAGTTCAGGATTATTTCTTTCCTGTAACTGGTTTATGTCATCAACTTGACTGAACAAAGTTAATATCATCCACAATCAAAAGATGCTTAAGTTAAAGCTGGTTTAAGGAAGCTATTGCCTAATCTTTAACACCATTCCATTCAATGTGGATTCTGGTTAAAGGCACACTTACAGTGAATCCAGAGGATTACAATATTCACACTGATTTGGTAAATCTTCCTCTGACAAAATCTGTTTTTAACAAGAGTGCTGTTGGTAAAAGCTCTTTAGGGCAAAATACAACTATTGACTTTTACATTTTTTGCACAAGTTTTGGGGTTACCTTCACTTGAGCTCACAGTAAAAGTATTTACGTAAAAGGGGGAGTGTTGGAGGTAAATTTGGTCTCACCCCCACACACCCCATAGCATCACACACACCAATATTGTCACAAACTGGATAGATTCTATCCCCATACTGGTTGAGAGAACTGGTTTCAGTATGACAGTTCCTGTTCCTTTGTTCTGTTGAACTGGAGCTTAAGTCTGTCCACTTTTGCCTTAGCTTCTAGTTCCTGCAATTAAATGTGCCATTTATTGTTCATGTTCAAAACACATGTGTTCTTTCAGCAGCTTCTCTTTCTATATCAGCCTTTTTTTTGGTTGCTGCTTTTGTTCAAGTTCTAGCTGCTGGTTTTTGACCACAAGCATTTTCACTGGGTCTGTTTCCTTATCACTGGCAATTAACAGATTTTTCAGTTCCTGCTCTGGGGCCTTTTGCTTAAAATACACAACCCTTCCTGTAAGCACAGTTCCAGACTTTCCTGTCAAGATCTTGATCCCTTACTGTAACTGATTTTTAACCATTAAACTCTCCAATATCAAAGTTAGATTTTGACAAGTGTGGGGTTCTGATCCAAAAGCCCAGTTAACCTGTGCTTGGATGCAGACTACTACAACTATACCACTGTTACCGGGGTCCTAGTGGGGAGCCAGCTGTGGTTACTCAATTATGGTGAGCTGCAAGAAATGGGGCAGACAATCCCCAAAAAGCTGGTGGATATTCCAATACTTAGATTCACCAAACCAGCATAAACAGCTTTTTTATTACGTTACTGGTTACTCAGAAGTCCAAACAGTTCCCTTACCGTGATCTAACCTCAGGCCCCCCATGACATATGATGGAAAATTTCTGTAATTTGTATTAACTAAACTAAAAAATGTATTAAACAACAAAAGCATGGTTACAAGATCAATATACATACAGACATGAGTTCAATTAATTGAGTTTCAGCTTCACAGCAGAGAGGTGTGCTTTGTAGTTGCAAAGAGTTCCTTTAGAATTCAGTTTATAGTCCAGCATCCAAATCTCACATTCAGGGCGTACCAGCATAACGAGGACCTCAGTCTTGCGACTCAAACTTCCCATGAGAAGTCTAAGCAGATCCGAGATGACAGAATCAGGACCCAAGAATCTTTTATACAAATTTCATGTCTTAAGATGCAATTCCTCAGGGAACAAAAAGGTAATTAGGATGATTCTGAAGGAGGTCCATCACCAGTATTTAGCTATACAAATTAACATAAGGCCATTCACAGTGCATTCCAAAGAGATGAATACTGAAATATCCCATGTTTATAATCCATTTACAGAATAGGATTTTTTTTTGACCTCCGAATTATCAGAACACAGACAGGGACTGTTGATCACATTGTCCACCCTACTCATACATATGTAAATACACAAACATTATCTCCCCACATGTCTTCTGTGGGTTTTCATTTTGTAGGACGTTAAACCCTTTTGGCTATGGGTCACAATTGTCAAGGCTGGATTTATGGTTCAATAGTCTACACCCACACTTTGCTGCCCCCCACCCCTCTGACTGGAAGTGTGTTAACAGGTCATTTCACCTTAACACATTTCAAGAGACTAGTCAACTACTTATGCTTATGTTCCACCTTGTATTTAGCTGTGGATTAAGTTTCCCAGCTCTAGGCTGTCTACACAGACATGGCTATGTAGTCACAGCTCCAGCACTGGGAGAGAGCTCTGCTGGCACTGTAATGAAACCACCTCCACAACGGGAATGGCTCCCAGCACTGTCTACACTGCCACTTTACAGCACTGAAACTTGCAGCACCTGTAGTGTAGACACCACCCTGAGTGATGCATCAGTGCAGATGTGCTGCTATAGTGCATCTGGTGAAGATGCTCTATGCCTGGGGTGGCCAAACTGACTCGTAGCCACATGTCTTTTATACAGGTGAAGTGCAGCTTGCAGACCCCCACCCCACCTACCAGATTGGAGGAGCAGCTTGGGACCTCTGCTTTTCAGTGAGGTGATGAGGTAGGGGCTTCTGCCCAGCAGGGAGTGGGAGTCTCAGGGCTTCTGCCCCACAGGGTACACCTACTGGGGCTCAGGGCTTCAGTAGGAGCAAGGCTGAAGACACATCAGGTGTCTCCCATGGGGCTGAAGCCCTAAGCCCTGGCTCTCAAAACTTTTGAGGATGGTTGTATGCGGCTCAGAGGGTCAGTAAGTCTAGTCACTCCTGCTCTATGCAGATGAGAGCTCTCCCATTGGCATAATAAATCCACCTCTGTGAGAGGCAGTAGCTATGTTGGCAGAAGCAGCTTTCCTGCTGATATCGCATGGGCCACACCAATGCTTAGGGCAGTGTAAGTCAGGGGTTCTCAAATTGTGGGTCAGGACCCCAATGTGGGTCATGACTCAACCCCATTTTCATGGGGTCATCAAGGCTGGTATTAAACTTGCTGAGGCCTAGGGTCAAGGCCAAAGGTTAAGCCAGAGCCCCACTGCCTGGCACCAAAGCTTGAAGGCTTCAGCCCTGGGAAGAGAGGGGGCAGCTAAGGTTACATGCCCCCTGCCCAGGGCAGAAGCCCTTAAGCTTCAGCCCCCACCCCCTCCCAGGCAGCAGGGCTCAGGCTTCAGTCCCCCTTCCTGGGATCATGTAGCAATTCTTGTTGTGTGTGTGAGGGGGTGGGGGTCAGTACAATGAAGTTTGAGAACAGCTGGTGTAACTTATGTCACTTGGGGGGTGGCTTATTCACACCCTACCCTGAGCAACATAAGTTATAAGTAAGTGGTAGTGTAGATCTGGTCCCAGACCTAGAGAAGAGCTCTGTGTAAGCTGGTGTCTCACCAACAGGAGTTGGTCCAATTAAGAGATACTATCTCACCCACCTAGTCTCTCTAATATCCTGGGACTGACACAACTGCAACACTGGATGCTGGAGCTGTCTAATTTTAAGAAGTACCCTGGAAATATTTCTGAAACAATTGAACACACTGAAAATAGCTACACTAGACAGGATAATTTCAGCAAGCTGGTTCAGTTTTGGCCAAGAGAAGCTAACTAATGTCTTAGTCCAAGTACTGGAACTTTAGTTCCTTTCTTGCTCAAATAGTACAGTCTCTGAAGTGATGTTACTGAAATATTAACTGTACTATTCAGTGATTGTATTAAAATTAAATTTGGCCTTAATATTTAGAGCAGGGTGTACCTTTACAAAAGGCAGAGAGTAAAGGTTTCAGATTACATTGTTCCTAGTGCAGAAGTACTTTATATTTATGATTTTAACTCTTGATCTGCTTGTCCAGAAGGCACTGAATTAGAGGAAGTTAAGTAAGCCTTTATTTTCTTCAGTGTGAGCCTAATGGGTGGAGGAAGGGAAGCATGGATTTCAGATGATTTTTCCTGCAATTTCCGGTCATTTACTGGAGAGTGGGTTACATATGGGAAATAGCATGACAGTTGCTACAGTTTCCTCACTCTCTCTCAAAGGTTCTTTGTTGATTTACAGCAGAGGTGTCAAAAAATATTGTTCTGTGACCATAGTTAACATTTCAACATAATTATGTTGAAATGGTAAGCTATATGGGAAACTTTGCTAAAATTCCCCACCAGCACAGCTTTACCAGTAGGCTATTTTCAGTTAGTGTGTTTGACAGCAGATTAGACAGAGGAACCTAAATTTGACTATACAGTCAGTTTCCCTTTTGAATGGGGTTCCCCCCCAGTCACAGAAGCAACTTTTTGAAGCATGAAGCTGCAATTTTAAAGCCACAAAAATTGAGAAGACCACCAGTGTGTTGGTGTAGTACTGAAGACTATCCCTTTAACCTAAATTTTTAACCTGACTGAATTTCAAGTCAATGGTACCCTACTGGAGTCTTTAAAGATAGTTTAAACTATTTCACTACTGATCATTTCAGTTTCTACTAAAATGTATTACAAATTATGAGATGGGGAAGTATAGGTAGGCAGCTAGTTGTTGCTTAGGGAAGAGTAATAGATGTAAACCTCTCCTCCCCCTCTAAAAATTTAGATTATTTTATTCCTGCCCAAAATGGGAACTGGAAATTTATCCCTTCTGGGTGCCAGAATTCCCCAACTGACTTCTGACCAGATGCTAAGACCTCCATTCTCTCTGCCTACCCTTCTGAAGATTCTGTATTGAAAAGTGCATACATTTAGTGTACAAGAGAACTGTAGGTTGAAAAGGACAGAATTTACTGCAGATATCCAAAACACAAGGGGAACTGGCTAGATATGCAGCCTGAACTCCCTACCAGTGAAATTTGGTGAGCCATCATAGCAAGCGTAGTAATTTTTGTTCACTAGTTAAGGCTACACTGCAGTTATAAATTAATTAGTAGGAGCTGGTTAAGAATAAGATGCCTTTTTCTAATTTAACTTTATTTATGAGAGACTAGACTTATAAACTAATCTAGATCAACAGTTGTGGTCCATGGACCACTAGTGATCTGTTGAGACTGCATAGTTATAGGTTTCCAACTTCCCTTGTAATCATCTAAGCCAAGCCACCTTGCTTACACAGAACAATGTTAGAATAGCAGTTTCTGTATTTGCCACAGGGGTGTTTTATGATAGTTACTAACAGATGGGAGTCTATGTTACCACAAACCAGAAGGGGTGGTGTTCCCCACAGCACAATTATGAGGTGAGCCACATCATGAAAAATTCAGAAACCCTGAGTTAGATACTACTGTGACCATTCTATATTGCAATCCTACTTAACATCTGGATTTAGCTGCCAAATAATAGTTTAGAAAAATATGGAGTTTGTTACTGAATGTACAGAGGACATTTTAAAAAAATCTGGTATGAACTATTAATTTTTGGTGATTGCAGAATGTTCTGAAGCCTTATACCAATGTTAGGAAAACAGAACTGAAATGACTAATAGTGCAGGCTCCTTCTGCAGCATCATGCAAGTGTAACCTGATTATTTCAGCCAATAGACACATTACAAGTCATCATTTTGTCACATGATAGTTTCCAGATGGTGAATGAATATGCTTAAAGGTTACCAGAGAACATTAACCTGTTGTAGATGAGGCAGACAGCAGAAGTGCCCTTGTGACATCAGGAAGAAGTACCATGAGTTACTCACACAGATGGAAACACACACTGATAACACAGTTTAATAGTAATGAACACGGGGAGCACTGTTTACAGCCATCAGCTTTTTCTATAGGAAGTTATGTGACAGGAAGTCTACTAGTGATTCTTTGACACAAAGCTAAATCAATATCGTTGCAATATAGGCAGATGAGATCTCTCCTCTAGGGACTAAAAGCTCAAAACATTTTCATCCAGAACTGGAAATAGGCAGTTAACTTAAAAAAACTGCACCAGTTTCAGAAGTATACTGGCAACAGTTTTTACTAGACAGCTACAGAAGAAAGGAAATAATATATACAAAGCACAACCTACACCATTTTTGCAGCAGGAACTTCCTCTGCATTGGTTACTTACTATTGCTAACCCTCCGTTTTAAAAACAGACTATGAATTTTCCAAATCTGATCAGATATCACATTTCATGATGTATCCCATATTCTTAATTGGTACTGACATTAAGATTTTAAGAGTTTAGTTCAGCAATTAGAGAAATACATGAAGTCCTTTTAAACAACTGTGTCACACCTTTAGAGAGCCACCTGAGGCACACAAGTTATTAGACTTCACCCAGGCATAGCTCTGTTTTAGTATTGACATAACAAAGTATCAACAAAACAAAGGTCTGGAAACCAGGTAGAGAAGCTGATACAGGTGACAACCACAAACATCCTGGCAGATTCCAAATGTAAGGTTATAGGCTGTTTTTGCAGCTAGGAGGACTTACACCTTCGAGGGGCCTTTTGAGCAAGCCTATGGCACGCATCAGAAACACGCTAATAAGCTGCCAAAGGCTCATTGTTTGCGCCATTGGGGGAAGAAGGGAAACAAGAGAAAAATAGAGTTTCCAGTTCTTATTAGACACACAAAAGCTCGAGAGCCCCAGATGGGGTCAGCCACACACACCCCCCCGCCCCCCAAGGGGAAGCCGCACACGTGGCACGGTTACAGCGCTTTTCCGTTGGTAAAGCCCTGGCCAGCTCAGAGGAAGTTTCTGTCCACCCACGCCCTGACTCCGCTGTGGGAGCTGAGGCACCCGCCTTGCCAGCCCCGCCCCAAGCCTTTGGAGAGCCGGCGCTACCAGGCAGGGCTGTGGGAGCAGCGGGCAGCCCTCGCCGCAGCGGAGCTTCCAGCAACGCGGCTTGCCGCCCGCGGCACGTCTCGGACACTGGAGCTGCCCAGCCAGCGGCCACCCCCGGGCGGGGCGGGGCGCCTGCAGAGGCGGCGCTGGCAGAGGCTCAGGGCGTGCGGTCCCCAGAGCCCCCGCCAGGCTCCTCACTCCGCCGCGTGGACGGAGCTGCGGCTCCCCAGCTCCTGCCCGTGAGAGGAGAGGAAGGGGGAAGGGACCCCCCCCCTTTTCCCCGACCGGCCCTTCCCCTCCCGGGGGAGCAGCCCCTCCATCACCAAGCCCTACCGGGGGGGGGGGGCAGCCCCTTCCTCCAGCACCGCCCCACCTGCTGGGCGGTCACATCCCTCCCCCGCACCTGGAGGGGTCAGGGGCAGCCCCACCATCGGCCCCCGTCCCGCCCCATCACCTGAGGAGGCAGCCCCATCCCTCCCCGTCCCTGGGAAACCAGCCCCAGCACCTGAGGGGGGGGGGGTCGGGGGCAGCCCCTTCATCCATCGCCCCCCCCCAGCACCTGAGCGGGGGGGTCGGGGGCAGCCCCTTCATCCATCGCCCCCCCCCAGCACCTGAGGGGGCGGCTCCATCCCTCCCCGTCCCTGGGAACCAGCCCCAGTCACCTGAAGGGGGTCGGGGCAGCCCCGCCATCCCCTGAGAGGGCAGCTCCATCCCTCCGCGTCCCTGCGGAACCAGCCCCTTCATCCATCGCCCCCCCATCCCCTGAGGGGGTCGGGGCAGCCCCGCCTGACGGGAGAAGGGGCAGTCCCTGTACCTGAGGGAGGCAGGCGAGCGCCGAGCCCAGTCGAGCCGAGCCTCCTTTCCGCGCGGCAGCGCTGACTGGCTGCCTGTAGGAGGCACCAGGTGCCTTAAGTTTAGAGCGCTCGCGGGAGGGGGCGGGGCGAATCCCGTTCCCCCGCGCGTCACCCCTGGCCTCGTGCCGCTTGAAAGGCCCGCGCGCGCGCCCCCGCTTCCCGGAGTGCGAGCCCGATTGGCTGACGCGCCTCTCGTGAGAGGGCGGGGCCGGGGCCGGGAGCGAGCGACGCCGTTCCGGAGAGGACGCCTTTTTCCGCCGGCAGCCGCCAATGACGTAAGCGCCGCGCTGCCTTAGCCCCGCCCCATTCTGTAATCCTCGGTCATTGACCTCGGCTAGACCACGTGGAGTCTGCAGCCGCCTCCCTGCTCAGGGGAGATGGGCCCAGGGGAGGGGATCCGAGGAGCTGTTACAGCAGCGGGGGATTGGCTCAGTTGCATCGATTGCTTATAAATATGATTGTTATAATCGGCCAGGGTTAGCAAACAGGGTGGCACTGTCCATTATGAATTGCAGTAATTCATCACAGGCAGGGGATGGCAGGTACCGGGACAATAGGCACTGGGGAACAAACAAAGCAGAACAGCAACAAAGCTTATAGTATTTATTGCAGGCCAGTTGCAGGTGCAGTAACAACTCTTGGAGAAGCTGGTGAGTCCTGTGATAGGGAGTGATAAGTGAGGGAAGGTCTTGGGGCTGTGCAAAATGGGCTATATGCCTGACTCCTGATGCCTTCTGGTTAATGTTTTCCCTGCCTTTTGGGGTATAGAAAGTCTGGGCCCCCATCAACCTCTCACGAGAAACTCAAGCTGTTTATAGGGTGCTGTGCAATGAAAAAGCCTCAGATTATGATACCATGAAAGCAGCCATTTTAGATCAGATGGGTCTGTCAGCAGAATGATACAGCCAGAAGTTTTAGGCAGCAAGGTGGTCACAGGGCAAGACCTAGGGGCTTTGCACAAATTATTGGATTGGACCACTGGGTGGCTGAGGCCAGGTGAGTGAGGAATTGGGGAGATCATGGATTTCACTTGCAACAGCTTTTGCAGTGCCTCCCCAAAATCACTAGGTCTTGGGCATAGAGGCATTAACCCACTATTTTGGAAGCCACTGTTAAATTCACTAGGTTCATGGAAGCTGGTGTCCCTAGTAAAACAATATGTTCATTTAAAGAACATGACCTGGGGAGGAAAGATGGGGTACTACTGGCTACAAAGTGCTGAAGAAGAAAAGAAGAAGGAGACCCCCACCCACAAACTGCCAAATTGTTTATCAATGTGGGGGCTCAGGACAGCTGCAAAGGGATTGCCCCTATGTGGACTACAGTAACTCCTCACTTAACGTCATCCTGGTTAAAGTTGTTATGTTGCTGATCCATCAGGGAACATGGTTGTTTAAAGTTGTGCAATGCCCCCTTATAACGCTGTTTGGCAGCTACCTGCTTTGTCCACTGCTTGCAGGAAGAGCAGCCCATTGGAGCCTGATGGGGGCTTGGAATCAGGAATCCCCCCCTCCAAGTTCCCTGTGCAGCTGCTGCTCAGCAGGCTGTCAATTGCCAGGCAGTTGAAGTGCACCACCCCCACCCCCGCTGTGTGCTGCTCCTGCCCTCTGCCTTGGAGCTGTCCCTGGGAGCCTCCAGCTTGTTGTGCACGGGGTGGGGGGGAAGAGGGGTGCTGATGTCAGGGTGTCCCGCTGCTGTACTTCCCCTGCTCCTATACCCCATCTCCACAGAGGAGGGGTTGGACATGACAGGGCTCAGAACAGAAGGAGCTTGCAGGCAGCTGCAGCTGCTGTCTCAACTTCTTGATCTACTTAAAAAGGCAGTGTCCTTAGACTGGGATCAGCGTACTTAAGGGGTTATGCATGTCTCTCTCACTCACACTCACACACACACTGTGTGTGTGTCTCTCTCCCTCTCTAACACAAACACACGCTGCGTGTCCCTGAATCTCTCTCTCATGCACACACGGTGTCTGTCTCACACACACACACAGAGCACTTTGGTAAGTGGAGGGAGCGGTGTGCTCCAGTGGGATAGAGTGGGCTCATCATCACATTCAGTTTCCACAGGGAATGATGGCACACACTGCCATGCGTCTGTTGTGTCTCCTCCCTCCATTCATGCTGCCTTGTAGAGTGTGAGGCTACATTAACAATGTGTTAACCCTTGAGGGCTCAACTGAGTACTGGTTCACCATTCAGCAGCAAGGCATTCCCACCCTCTGCAATTGACAAAGGTCCCGCCTCTCATTGGGGGTGGAATATTTTTGTCGGCGGCATAGCTCTCTCCTACCAACATACAGCGGCTATGCAGCACACCTTTTAGCGGCACGGCTGTGTCACTAAAAGGTGTGTAGTGTAGACATACCTTTGGTGTGTGTCTCACTCTGTAACAGCAATGTTGAACTACTGATACAAATTACAGTGTTTACTTTCTTCTTCAAGGTGCAATAGTTATCCCTATATACAGCACAGTACTCTCTTCCAAGTTTCTATCAAAAATATAGTGTCTCTAAACATAAAAATTATTCAAATCCTAATATGCAGATCAAATGTTGCAACAGAGAGCAAAGTAGATGTTTCCGCTATACAATTAGAAACTAATTAGCAACATACTGTTGCTTTCAGTTCAGTGCAAAACAAAGTTCATAGCCTGCATCTACACTAGAAAACATTGTAGCTGCAAACATTAGCCAGCCCTGGCAGCAAGAGCAACAGTGGAAATATTGAGCAGCAAAAAGCGTGGCCTACTAGATAGGACACTGGACTCAGTTAACTCTCCTCCCATGTATGACTCCAGAGATGCTAAGTAGGGCTAGATGATAAGATAGCAAAAATGGCTGAGTCTCATCTACACTATAACTTCCGTCATTCCTGCTACTGGTGGAGCAGTATGAAGCTAAAAAGTTTGCTATGATAGACAAGGCTACGTGCAGCATAAAAGATCTTACTGTCTCCAGCGAACGAAAGTGTGTCCCCACCTGTCTTTTGTTATGATTCTACAGTCTCCAGAAAGTTGAAAGGTATGCAGCCAATCTCTGTCTCACTCCTGCTGTCCTGCCACCTACAGAGGAGAGACTCCAACCGACACCAACTTCCTCGTTTTGAATGTGACAACGAAGAGTCCTGTGGCACCTTATAGACTAACAGACGTATTGGAGCATAAGCTTTCGTGGGTGAATACTGCGTCTGACGAAGTGGGTATTCACTCACGAAAGCTTAAGCTCCAATACGTCTGTTAGTCTATAAGGTGCCACAGGACTCTTCTGTTACTTTTTACAGATCCAGACTAACATGGCTACCCCTCTGATATTGTAAATATGGTAACTTTGTAGTAAGGAAGCCAGCCACCCAGCAGCCTCCTCACACAGATATTAGCTGCCAAAGAACCTAATGACATTTGCCTCCTCATCTGAATTTTGAACAGAACATCAGGATACTGCACTTTTTTCCATGACTACAGTTTGCTTGAGTCATTGTGTTGGAGGCTGACTCCAGTGGGCTGTTAAGTTAGACTTTATTGCCAATGATCTAAAATGCTCCCGATTACTGATACAGCAGAGCATATAAGCAGCATTTAAGAAATTGGGAACATAAAACCTATGGTCCATTTGCTCCTGCATCTGCCTTTGTCCTTAGCCAATACCTACTGTTTAGGGGAGGAATATGGAATGCTTGAGAATGGAAGATGATCTGGTGGCACACTCCAGCAGAGTGCCAGCACCTCCCTGGCCCCACCTCTTCCCCTCCTGTGTCCTGCCTCCATCCACTCTTCTTCCCCACTTGTCTCTCACTGCCTTTCCCCTTTTACCCCTGCCCTGGATTTAAAAAGGGCTGGGTCATTTTATGACCAATTGGTAATAACTTTTGTCCATGTGGCAATTAAAGCTAATCTCTTTCATTGCAGAGTGTAAATTCATCCCCTACAGCTGTTGGGAACAAATCCTTCTCTCCTGGGCACAGTTGCCCCAGTAGTCAGCTGCATTGCAGAGGAGTGTGCTTTGCTCTAGTCTGAAGAATTGCCAATAATACATACATCTTCCATCCAAGGATCATGGGGAGTTTAACAAATGTGAATTTATCCTCATGGTTCCCTAGTGCAAGATAGACCAGTTTTACAGTCTCCATCTGACATATATGGAAGGTGAGACACAGGCCTGGTCTACACTATGCGTTTATATCGATTTTACCAGAGTTAAACCATTTTAACGCTGCACCCGTCCACACAACGAGGCCCTTTATAGCGATATAAAGGGCTCTTTAAACCAGTTTCTGTACTCCTCCCCGATGAGAGGAGTAGCGCTGAAATTGGTATTACCATATCGGATTAGGGTTAGTGTGGCCGCAAATCGATTCGGGGGCTAGGCAGCTATGAGAGGAGCTGAAAAAAGATACATGGGCTTCTGTCCGGGGAAGTGATCCACCACAGTGCAAGCCAACTGTGTCCGGTCTGGACAGCAATCTCTGAACCGGATGCACATGGTGCGGAGGTAGACCAAAGCAAAAGAGCCCCGCAAACTTGAATTTCATGCCTGGTTGGCCCAGCGTGGAGAGCTCCAACAAGCAAACAGTGACCCGTGCAGAGCTTATCAGCACAAGGTACATTGCAGTTCTCTCGACAATACCCATCGAAAAAAGAGCTCCACTGGATCGACCGCATGGCGAGCTACTGGAATCTGATCGCGTATAGATTGGGAAAGCGATTCTGTGCTCAACAAGAACTGAACCACGGGGGGGGTTCCAAAAGATGAATGAAAAAAAAAAAACCATTTGAAAAAATTTCCTAGCTAGATTAATGGAGAAGTGGCAACAGGACTGGCCAGTGTGGGGCAGGGCCGACCTCTTCAGGCTGGACCAGGGTAGGTGAAAGTGAAATAGAGCCTCAGGATGAAGCGCCGCTACGCAAAAACAATCGAAAACAAAGAAGGCAAATGGAAGGTCGGGTGGGTCATCAGATCGCCGCGCGACGTCACAGGCGAAAACACCGAATTCCGGCTTCTCGGCTGCGCTGCATGCAATTTCTCACGGGGCAGGCGGTCTGCCACCCACAAAGGTACAAAGGGTCATACAACATCGCACTCCACGAAGATATCGACCCCACAGTACGGCACTCACGCCGTTAATACGCTCGCATCACTTATCAGGACAGAAAGGAAAGACACCATCCTCCAGGAGACCATACTGAGATACGAAACAAGCAGTATTAGAGCCCCACTGATAGTAACAGGCTCACAAGAGAGGCCTACTGAGCTCGCGGAGCAGACCACTCCAGCTAGCGACCAAACCACCGTCGCCCGGTCAAGTTTGGATTCCGAGGTGGGGGTGGTAAAGCTAGCCATGGGCGAGGAATTCTTGCGTGTACGGGAAAGAATGAAAGTGAGGAGAGAAGAGGAGGACGAGCTGCAGATAGGCACAGAGCACACAAGGCGGCACCTGTTCTCCCCAACAGCCAGGAAAGCCTTTTTCTCACCCAGATGGAATTACCCTCCAGCCCTCCCAAGCCACTAGCCCCAAAACACGTGAAGCCATGGAAGCGACCTCTGGTGAGTGTAACCTTTGTAAATATATCAAACATGGTTTAAAAGCAGCGTTTTTTAATGATTGACAGAATTTGCCCTGGACTTTGGGATGCATGCTTCGCAGCCAGATATACAGTTATTTGGAAAGTTTGTTAAAATGTCTGGGGATGGAGCAGAAATCCCTCCAGGGACATCTCCATGAAGCTCTCCTGGAGGGTACTCTCCAAAAGCCTTTGCATGAAGGTTTTCTGGGCAGGGCAGCCATTATTCCGTCCAGGTACCATGGTAGGAGCACACATTGACCAACAGCTGCCAAATCATGTAGCAGTAATCTAAGGTATCATTGCATGACAAAAGCACTAGCTGCGTATGGGTCCCAGGTGATTGCACGCATTCAAGCAACATCCATTCTTTTATCTCGCTGTGTATCCTCCAGGAGAGTGAATATCATTCATGGTAACCTGGTGCTGCTGGGTTGAAATTCAGGAATTTAATTAAGGGGGACAGAAATGGCCATTCCCTAACTGGGCTGTTTGCCCTGTTGCTTGCCTTAAAAGAAATCCTTCCTTGCAGGTAGCCAAGCAAGGGGGCAGGGAGGGGGGTTATTTGCGCTGAGCTTTTCTCCGCGTTTGGCTATGCAGGGATCTTTCAGCTGCCTTACCAGCCATGTGGTGGAGGGGAGGGAAAGGGTGATTAGCAGTGATCTTTCCATGATACCAGCCACGGTGTGGGAGGGGTAAAGCGATCATCCTACGAAGACAATTGGAGGGGGTGGTTTCTGCTGCTGCATGTTAACAGGAAGAAAGCAGTCACTGAACGGGACACTTTGCTGTATTTGATAAAGGAGTGCAACTGTGGATAATGAAGGCTGCAGAAGCCGAAAGACAATGGCTTACGTCATAGCCACGAATTTGCAAAGCTAATTCTGCTGCCGCACCGTGCATCTGGTGAGATCTAACAACATGAGCCGCAAGCACTGAGAAATATTAAGATGCAAAATTGCACTTTTGTAGTGAAGATCACATGTGGCTATGTAAAGGAATAGTGTTGTTCACTGTGAAAGTATAAGCATTATTCTGTAAAATGATCGGTTAAATACTTCTATCCCTTTTTCCCTCTGTCATGCAGCTCAAAATTTTTAGCCTCCCTACTCCATCCGACTATCTCTAAGCGCAGAAAAAAAAAAACGGCATTCTGAATGTTCTTGAACTCATAATTACCCTGCAAAAAAGCTATACCGAATTGAGTGGAATATCACATTAAGTGTAGTCATAATTACAGATGCTAAAGTGATTTAGCAGTGATCTTCAGGTTACCAGTGTACAGTGGTGGAACCCAGAGGTAAATAACTCGATCATGTTCCAATGCAGGTAAAAAGTATTGAGGCAGTGGCTTCAAAGCGGGGGGGGTTTTCTGGTTCCTTTGGCTCGCCTCATTGCTCTGCTCAAAGTGATTTCACTCTCCATCAATCTAATGTATCCTGAAGGTTATCTCAGTCAGAAGGCAAGACTGAAACAGAAAGCTTGCCTTGAGTTTTTTGTTTTAAATGTGTTGTAAGTACACCTGGAAAGGTTAGCATATCCTCCTTAATTTTTGTAATAAGCTGGCAGAAGCTTCGTAAGCACCAATGATCCTGCTACCATCCCATTGACGCATGAAGACATTTGAAATGTCTGTCTTTTACTTTGAAATAATAGCTTTCTGGCCTTTTAAACCTGTCTATATCCTCCTCTGAACAAGGCCACGGAGGGACCAACATCGTGAGATGCTTTTTTAGCATTAATAAACGAATGCCGTTGTAAATTATGAACAGGAGACTTATCCTGCTAGATGAAGGTGGAAGCAGAACCCTGAGTTGTTCTCAGGTAAAGATCAGTGGACGGAAAGTCAAGTCGTTGGGGTAGAGTCTCCTGATCAAAGATGTATCCTCAGCAGTGGGACCATACTGGGTGGAGTTTCGAGGAAGAGCAAATGGGTTATTTCAGAGCTTTGTTTGCAGCAATGCAGGGGTCTCCTCTAACGCCTTTGTGTCTAGCTGCCCATACGGGTTTTGGGGAGCCAGCAGTGAGCCTTCAGACGCTGGCCATTTCTGGCTGGATAAGGCGGAAAGCGCTTAGTAACTCTAAGAACTGGAGAAGCATTGGAGGTTTCACAGGCAACATTTGCATGCTAAGCAATTCAGAATGGTGACTTATATGACTAGGTCAGTGGACGAAATCATTGATCAATAGTATGGCCGGTGAGCTTATCAATTGCCAAAGGGCGCAGTAGTGACCCGGCCAGAAAGACTTTGATCAGAATGTAGTGGACGGACTTTGGTATGGTCAATACTGTGATGGGCTCCCAGTGCCGCATGAGGACAAGAAGGATCGACTGTTGAGAGAGAACTACAGCGCTCGAGATGCTGCCGGTTGTTTCGGCAGGAAGATTCAGAAGTGGTATGCCGCAGCCCAACCAAAAGGCTGTCATTACTTTGAAATTTTTAGTGGCCTTTTCCTTCCTCCTATCCTCCTCCCAAACACACCTGGGATACCTTGTCAGTTCTCTCCTCTTTTTATAATGACTTTTAATAAAGAATACATGATTTTTAAACGATAGTGACTTTATTTCCTTAAGCAAGCTGTAATCGAACGGGGGAGGGTGGGTTGCTTACAGGGAATGAGTCAATCAAGGGTGGGGGAGTTCATCAAGGGGAAACAAACACAACAGTCACACACCATACCCTGGCCCGTGATGAAACTCGTTTTCAAAGCTTCTCTGATGCGCACCGCTTCTGGTGTGCTCTTCTAATCGCCTGGTGTCTGGCTGCGCGTAATCAGCGGCCAGGTGATTTGCCTCAGCCTCCCACCCCGCCATAAAGGTCTCCCCTTACTCTCACAGAGATTGTGGAGCACACAGCAAGCAGCAATAACAAAGGGGACATTGGTTTGGCTGAGGTCTGAGCGAGTCAGTAATGTGCGCCAGCGCGCCTTTAAACGGCCAAATGCACATTCTACCACCATTCTGCACTTGCTCAGCCTGTAGTTGAACAGCTCCTGACTACTGTCCAGGCTGCCTGTGTATGGCTTCATGAGCCATGGCATCAAGGGGTAGGCTGGGTCCCCAGGATAACTACAGGCATTTCAACATCCCCAACTGTTATTTTCTGGTCTGGGAAGTAATTCCCCTTGCTGCAGCCTGTTTAAACAGAGTAGTGTTCCTGAAGACGCGAGCGTCATGAACCCTTCCTGGCTCCCCCACGTGGATGTTGGTGAAACGTCCCTTGTGATCCACCAGTGCTTGCAGCACCATTGAAAAGTACCCCTTGCGGTTTACGTACTGGGTGCCCTGGTGCTCCGGTGCCAAGATAGGGATATGGGTTCCATCTATCGCCCCCCCCACAGTTAGGGAATCCCATTGCAGCAAAGCCATCCACTATGACCTGCACATTTCCCAGAGTCACAACCTTTCGTAGCAGCAGCTTAATGATTGCTTTGGCTACTTGCATCACAGCAGCCCCCACAGTAGATTTTCCCACTCCAAATTGATTCCCGACTGACCGGTAGCTGTCTGGCGTTGCAAGCTTCCAGAGGGCTATTGCCACTGCTTCTCAACTGTGAGGGCTGCTCTCATCTTGGTATTATGGCGTTTCAGGGCAGGGGAAAGCAAGTCACAAGTTCCATGAAAGTGCCCTTACGCATGCGAAAGTTTCGCAGCCACTGCGAATCGTCCCAAACCTGCAAAACTATGCGGTCCCACCAGTCTGTGCTTGTTTCCCGGGCCCAAAATCGGCATTCAATGGCTAGAACCTGCCCCATTACCAGCAGGATCTCCAAAGCGCAGGGCCCGCGGTTTGAGAGAATTCTGTGTCCATGTCCTCATCACTCTCGTCGCCGCGCTGCCGTAGCTTGCCTCCTCCTCGCCTGGCTTTGCAGGTCCTGGTTCAGCATAGACTGCACGAGAATGCACGAGGTGTTTACAACGTCCACGATTGCGGTCTTGATCTGAGCAGGGTCCATGCTTGCTGTGCTATGGTTTTGCACAGTTCACCCAGGAAAAAAGGCGCGAAACGGTTGTCTGCTGCTTTCACGGAGGGAGGGGTGAGGCTGTACCCAGAACCACCCGCGACAATGTTTTTTGGCCCATCAGGCACTGGGATCTCAACCCAGAATTCCAAGGGGCGAGGGAGACTGCGGGAACTATGGGATAGCTACGGGATAGCTACCCACAGTGCAATGCTCTGGAAATCAACGCTAGCCTCGGTACATAGACTCATAGGTCAGAAGGGATGGATGCACACTGCCGAATTAATGTGCTTAGTGTGGCCGCGTGCACTCGACTTTATACAGTCTGTTTTACAAAACCGGTTTATGTAAAATCGGAATAATCCTGTAGTGTAGACTTACCCACAGAGATGCAACTTGCACAGCACCACACATTGTCACGCCTCGTGGTTGGAGCAGGAATTGGTAGACAAGAATGGGAGCTGAAGGTCAGAGCTGACCCACCCCTTTTTAAATCAAGCTCCAGTAATTAGCTCTGACCCCTTGGAGCAGTGAATGCCACAGGATGGCTATAGCTTTCGTGAAGTATTTCCCTCTATTGCAGTGTATCCCAAACTTGGGACACTGCTTGTATAGGGAAAGCCCCTGGTGGGCTGGGCTGGTTTGTTTACCTGCCCTGTCCACAGGTTCGGCCGATTGTGGCTCCCACTGGCTGCGGTTCGCTGCTTCAGGCCAATGGAGGCTGCGGGAAGCAGCGCAGGCCAGGGGATGTGCTGGTATCCCAGCACAAGGCAGTGTAGGGTTTTTGGTTGGTTGGTTGGTTTTTTTAACCTCAATGTAGCTTTGAATGACCATCTCAGCTGTACTCCTCCAAGACAATACAGCTCACAAAGTCCAGGCCTAAGCACTTGAGAGCTGGAGAAAGCATTCTCAGTGAAGGGGCTCTGGCTGTGGAACAAACTTCTGAAGGTCAGATGAATACAGTTTGACCATAGTGAGGGAATGCTGTAAAACTTTCCTCTTTGCAGAATCTTTTCCACTATAAGACAGACATTCACAATATCGACACTCCCATCTGTTCCTGACCCCTACCCCAACCAGTCAAAAACCAAAACCTGACCCCAAAGATGAAGAAAAGCCAGAGACTCCAGGAAGTCAACTCGAGGATTAGCTTTCGCTATTGATTTGATGTGGAAGGTGATGGTTGGCAAGGTAAAACCCTAAGACGGATGTGGCTGGTTGAGGGACATCCCCCCACCCCCAACCTACCATCCACATGAAGGTAAAATGACAACTTGCCTTGTCTACACCAGGATTTTGCAGTATGTTAGCTAGCTCACCGTAAAACACTCACTTTTTCCTGGTGTAAGCACAAGATATAGGGCCTGGTTTCCCATGCCCTGCAACTAGTGCAGTCATTTACTGCATTGCAAAATGGGGTGAAATGCTACCAAATCAGGATGGAAGCACTTAATGCCCACCTTGTGCCAGTATAAATGTCTGGACAAGGTGCAGGGTAAGAGAGAATCAGGGCCTGCTGTGTTTGTATCTGTAGATCTCAAAGCACCTGACCCAGTTGACTATGTTTTACAGATAACACAAGCACCATAGATGTGAAGCTGTTTATCAGAGAGGGGCTGTGGTTCTCTGGATGCAGGTGGGGCCTATTGCCTTAGAGAGCAGTGCTCTCTTCCCAGCTGTGGCACAAACTTCCTGTGTGATCTAGCACAAGTCACTTAACCTCCCTGTGAATGGGGGAAGTACTGTTTGCCCTATGTTATCCTCCTCCCCCCCCTTAGAAGCTTCACTAAATACATGTTGGTCTGTGCAGAGAAAAATGAAAGTAAAAATAGCACCTTCTTCTTTAGCCGGACTGTTCCCCATGTGGAGTGAGTCACGTCTGCTGACTTAAGAAGCAGAGCCTGATCTAGGTCACTTTTTTCTCATGTTTGTCTTGCAGAGCCAATGCAGAGTGAACTGGAGTCTGTTCTGACTCACATGCCATCCACAGAGTTGTTAACTAATGTTCCTGCTGCAGAATCATTATGACTAGTTGCCAGCACCCCAACTGCACTCCCGGCCAATGACATGCAAGATAACTGGAAAAATGTAAACCTGGAAGCTGACAGACCTAGAGTTAAGTGCAGCACAAGGGAATACACAAACTCAGGAAACAAGATGGTAAACAGCTTGGGAGTCAGGAAGAGGTGATGGGAACAGGATCATCCAATGGTCACAAGATAGTTTCTAAACATAAGCAGGCCTGACTGTCTGTCATTCACAATAAGGACTCTACACCAGTGCTTCCCAAAGCCGGTCTGCCGCTTGTTCAGGGAAAGCCCCTGGCGGTCCAGGCCGGTTTGTTTACCTTCTGCGTCCACAGGTTCGGCTGATCGCGGCTCCCACTGGCCGCAGTTCACCGTCCCAGGCCAGTGGGGGCTGCGGGAAGTGGCGCGGGGTGAGGGATGTGCTGTAGGGTGATCAGATGTCCCAATTTTATAGGGACAGTCCCAATTTCTGGGTTTTTTTCTTATACAGGTTCCTATTACCCCCCACCCCCATCCCAATTTTTCGCATTTGCTGTCTGGTCACCCTAATGTGCTGGCCGCCCTTCCTGCAGCTTAAATTAAGTCACTGGAGCAATCCCTATATATACCAGTTGAGAATCTGACCCTACTGAGTCAAGTTCAGGTCACTCTGAAATAATGGCCCTTTTGCAGTCTGATTCTCACTGCAGTAGAAAGAGAGAGCCTGGAGCATGGCGCCTGGTGCGGGGCCTGAGACCTGAACCAAAGTCAGCAAAAGTTATATAAAAAAAGCAGATGCTTGCCTACAAGTTCACTGTCTGGTACATGAACTTGGCACGGGTAATGTTAGCACTGCTAAAAACAAACCGAATATGTAAACACATTCCAGACTACCCCAACTACACCCCAACCAAGCACAAGATCCATGGTTGGCAGAAGTGATGAATAGTGAATGATGTTTTGTCTGAAACATCAGGAGTAAAGTACAAATTCAGGTGGTGAAGGGGCGGGGGTCTATCTTGCCTTAACCCTTTTTCAGCCTAGGGGTCAGCAAAAAGTTCCATTGTTGACTGAGCTGAGTCCTTGCCACTGGGTACTTGTGTGTTAGGACACCTCAGTGTGTTAGCATACCTGCAGATATTGATCCAGAGAGCTAATACTGCATCTTGAGGGCAATAGCTGGCTGAGTACCTTTGCCACTGAACCGAGTCTGTGGTCTTTCTGGGTCTGCTGGGCTAGCTATCTGCGTAGAGCTAAGACAGCACACAGAGAAAACACACACACGCACGTCCAACTGAGAACAGTCACAAGCACTGTATAACACGAAAACCAGCCATGACCAGCTTATTTTTTTAACTCCGCTTTCACTATCTTTACTATGCCCCAAATCCTGTTTGTTAGTTAAAACATGTTATGAACACATTCTAACACAACTTGTTTTCCTAGTCTGGATGCAGCCTTTGCATTGTCATTTACACTGTACAAAGTGAGTGTCAAGTGAGTATATGATTTGCAAATGATTTACACCCATGTTGCAAAGGGGTAAAAGTCTACAAAACATGGAAGTCAGTGGAGAATTGGGCCCAGAATTTCTAGCCTATGTTAGTCACAAGCATATATGCTCTTGAACAAGAATTTTGATGGAAAATTAATTTGATGCAAAATTTGATACAAGCAATTCACAAGAGCTGGTATATTTTCAGAACTCCAGCAAAAACAGCCAGTCCTAGCAGCTTCATCTGTATTTCAATTGATCTAACCCCTGGTGTAGATGCAGCTAGATAGATGCTTCTGTCCTTCTAGATACTGTTGCTTGGGAAGGTGGTGTTCCTACAGAGACAGATAAACCCCTTCTGTCACTCTAGGCTGCATTTACACTGAGGTTATGCCAGGACAGTCCCCATAGTAGACATGACCTGAGTCAGGGGACCCAGTTACCCCCCAGTTGGTCCCTAACTCAGCTGCAACAGGGTTAAAATGTTGCAAGGACTGGCCAAGAGTTTAGCCCAGTTAAAAGGACGAGGTTAAATCCTGTTTGTGCTCAACCTTCCAACTGTGGTGTAACTGGGTCAGAGGACAACCGTGTTGTATTGAGACTAGGGAACAGCAGTGTTTGTAAGCAGGTCTCCTCATTAGGTTAAAGCTGAAGTGTAGATGAGCCCTTTTTGTCTAGGACAATTTGGACAGAGAGCTGACGACTCAGTTACAGGTGTACTGTAGACAAGGGTTAGGCCCAATGGCCTGTGATGGGATGTTAGATGAGGTGGGATCTGAGTTACTACAGAGAATTCTTTCCTGGGTGTCTGGCTGGTGAGTCTTGCCCACATGCTCAGGGTTTAGCTGATCGTCATATTTGGGGTCGGGAAGGAAATTTTCCTCCAGGGCAGATTGGCAGAGGCCCTGAAGGTTTTTCGCCTTCCTCTGCAGCATGGGGCATGGGTCACTTGCTGAAAGGCTCTCTGCACCCTGAAGTCTTTAAACCATGATTTGAGGACTTCAGTGGCTCAGACACAGGTTTGATACAGGAGTGGGTGGGCAAGATTCAGGGGCCTGCATTGTGCAGGAGGTCAGACTAGATGATCATAATGGTCCCTTCTGACCTTAAAGTCTATGATTCTATGAGTTTAACTCAGCTCCAAACACATTAACAGTCACTAGAGCTGGCTGAGAATTTTTTGCCACGATATTTATTTGTTGGAAAACATCAGTCTGTCTAAACAGACACTTTCCACAGGAAAGAGTCAGTTTTGATGAATTTTTAAACTTGAAAAATTAAATAAAAGTTTTGAAATTGTCAAGCTGGTTCCTTCTGACACTTCCAAAATGAAGAATTCCAGCTTTCCACTTCAAAGCAACTTTGTTTTGAAATTTAAGCTAATTTTAGATTTTAAAAAAGTCATAATTGAAAGAAGACTGTTGAAATTACAGAAATAAAATGTTTCAATTTACCTGACTTGATTGTTATTTTTTGGTTAATCACATTTTTTTGAGATTTCAATTCTTCTTCCTGATTTGGCATGGAAAATTTTTTCAAAATCTTGTTTTTTTTTCATGGGACAGGAAAATTGTTTCCAGTCCAGCTACAAGCCAGTCTTGTCACGAAGCCAGCTTTATTACAAGAATTACTACTTGGCTTTCCCCCCAGAAACAGCTACCTTCCCGTGGCCTCAGTCTTTCATTCTGGGCGTTGAGCAAGTAGCTGGCCCAGTTGTTTAGCCATTGCCAGTATGTTTGTTTGCAATTTAACCACAAAGAGGAAGTCAGTTCAAGCTATTACATTAGAAAGGTCTTCTTGTCTCTTACAGAATGGTGTTGAAATACTCCATTGAAATCTTAAACACTGGTCATCAGCCCAGTGCCATTCTGATACTGAGGGCTTGTCTATCTTAGTGCTGCCTACACACAAAAGTTACAGTATATTGGCTTAGTTAAATCAACAAACCTATTTCAGCTGAGTGCATTCAAACTGTTAAGCTTGCACTGCACAAGTGACATTGCATTTCAATGCTTGTGTTCACAGGACATCATGCAGCAATAGTTTAACACTCTGAATGGGTAACACAAAGTCCTTTGTACTGCCTCCATCCCCACTGCATTCTGGGAAACTTGATGTGAACTGTGGGATAACTATGGTATCTGAGGGAATTACGGGAGCAGAGGTCAAATGTCCATTCTCACTTTCACAGGATTCCAGAATTTACTGGTGCCTGCACTATTTCCAAATTGATCTCTGCCCCCAAGGATGAGGGCCAAATGAATGTAGTGCTTGCTAGAGCAATCTGCAGGCTGAGCAACCTAGTAGAAGAGAACCTGTGCTTTGATGTTGCTCAGGTACTCCTATAAGATCTAGCTTTGGAGTAGTTATACTTGGTGGACCAATACTTTTGGGCTGGCCAATGAACACTGAATGGTGGAACTAGATCACTTTGGGGGCCAACAGTGGCTGCAGAAGGCCACGTTCCTGGAATTGTGGGCTGAGGGCTTGGCTACACTCGAAACTCCAAAGTGCTGCTGCAGGAGCGCTCCCGCGGCAGCGCTTTGAAGTGCGAGTGTGGTCGCAGTGCAAGCACTGGGAGAGAGCTCTGCCAGCGCTGCAGGTACTCCACCTCCCCGAGAGGATTAGTTTACAGCACTGGGAGCACAGCTCCCAGGGCTGGGGCACTGTTTACACTGGTGCTTTATAGTGCTGTAACTTGCTGAGCTCGGGGGGGTGTTTCTTCATACCCCTGAGTGAGAAAGTTGCAGCGCTGTAAAGCGCCAGTGTAGCCAAGGCCTGAGTTTGTCCCAGCCCTGAAGGACAAGAACACCAGAATGAGAATATCCCTCTGCTTGGAGAAGCAAATGGCAATCCCACTATGAAAACATGTCACCCCAGATTACTGTCAATACTTGGGAACCAGTTTCAGTGACACAATTGCAGTAGAGGTCTACAAGACTATTCAGCTCCTCTGGGGTTCATTTTGACCAGCTAACACTTTTTCAGATACAACTTGCCCTGTCTACATTAGAGTTTTACAACTTGTTTGTTAAAACATTTTGACATGTTTAAAAAATACACTTGCTATCCTAGTCTAAACATGCTCTGTCTTGCACTGGGTGTTATTTGCCTCTGTGCAAAATGGATGTCAAATGCTACCAGATCAGACCCTGTGACATTTTACACCTCATCTGCATACACTTTGCACAATTATAAAGGTGGCACATGTGAAAGAGCAAGGAAGAATCAGGCACATAAAGTTCTTAGGTAGTACAGTGCACTCAGTATGACTCTGTTAGGGCTGGTCTACACTGGGAACTTACATCGGCATTGCTATGTCTCAGGTCTGGTCTAGATTACAGACTGAGGTTGACATAAGGCAGCTTACACTGACTTAACTCTGTAAGTGTCTACACTACAATGGGGCTCCCACCAATGCAAGTTGCCCACTACATCGACTTAATGACTCCACTTCCACAAGAGGCATAGTGCTTAGGTTGATACAGTTAGGGTGACACCGTGTCTGTGTAGATACTGTGTTAGTTACATCATCTGACAGCTCAGAGCCCCACCGCCGGGGCTGAAAGCTCAGAGTGCTGCTGCTGCCTTTCGCTGAAGGAATGGAAGAAGAACCTGACCGCTTCCCCTGCTCCAATCCCACACAGGGAGGCAGCTGGGCTCGGGCTCTCATTCCCTCCCGCCAATCCCTCACTGGGAGGTAGCAGCAGGGCTTTGGGCTGGCAGCTGGTGGGGCTCCAGTTGTCAGTGCCCCACGCTGTCAGTTACATTGGTGGAAGAGTTCCTGGTGAGGAAACGCACTGCTGACAGAAGGAGCTAGTGTGGACATGAAAAACTGCAGTAATTCCTGCGGTGGCTGTATGTCAGCCTCGAGTATGTCCACTTAATTTTGTTGCATAGACAAGACTTCAGGTGTGTGAAAAATCCACACTCCCAAGAAATGTAGCTATGCTGACCTAACTCACAGTATAGATCAGGGGTCTCAAACATGTGGCCTGCAGTTATTTCCTGTGGCCCACTAAGCTCCCCTCCCCCCCAGTGCACCACATCCCTGCTCCTCTGCCTACCTTCAGGCGCTTCCTCCTGCCAAACAGCTGTTTAGTAGCACTTAGTGGTTTCTGGGGGGAGGGGGAAAGGAGGGAGCCGCACGCTCAGGGGAGGAGGTGGAGAAGAGGCGGGGCAGAGGTGCAGACTTTGGGGAAAGGGTTGGAATGGGGGCAGGGAAGGGGTGGGAAGAGGCAGGGCAGGGGCAGGGCCTCATGGAAGGGATGGAGTAGGGGCAGGGCCAGGGCAGAGTGGGGGGCTTTTGTATCTTTATATTAAAAGGTGTCAGCGATGTGGCCCTTGGGCCAGTACTAGCCCTCATGCGGCCTTCATGGTGATTTGACTTTGAGATCCCAAGTACAGACAGTGCTAGGTTAATGGAAGTATTCTTCCATCAACCTAGCTACCATCTACCTGCAGTGATGGGGGAACCCCTCCTGTTGGCATAGGTGTGTGTGTATACTGAAGCCCTACAGCGGTGCAGGAGCAATGGTGCAGCTGAACCATTGTAGTGTTTTCAGTGTAGATCTATCCTTCGCATGGTTGTTGAGGCCTTCAGCATGGGAGCTGGTTGAAGAAAGGTTTTATGTTGAGAAAAAAATTGAAAGCGATGAAAATTTTTTGTTTCATTTGAAACAATTTTTTTAAACAAAAAATTCAAACGTTTTCAAAAAGTTTCACTTTAGCCATTTGTCACTTTTGTTATTTTTTTTCACCTTGGGGAAAAAAAGGTGAAGGGTAAAAAGGTGAATGAAAGTGGGATGCTTTTTCCCTCCACTGACATAAAAACATTTTTTTAATGTTAGTGAGACAAGATGAGTGAGGTAATATCTTTTACTGAGCCAAAGTCTGTTGGTGAAAGAGACAAGCTTTTGAGATACACAGAGCTCTTACTCAGGTCTTTTAATATTGAATTTTTTCACAGAAAAACTTAAAATTTCAAAGGACCCAGCATGATTCCACAAAACATTTATATTTCTTCAAAACTCCTTTTTTTTTTTTTTTTGCCAAAATTTGTTTGAAATTGAAACATTTCAACCAGTTATATTGAGCACACATTAACCAAGGGATTAGATTTTAGTCACTTTTAGAGAGAAGTGTGCCCTCTTGTGTCTGACTGGAACAACTGCAGTTAACTATCAAGATACAGAGTATGGTCTGTTTTATCTACTCCCATAGCAGGAAGATCACTGTGTTGTTATTAACAATTTTCTAGAAGAAGACGACTTTCACTAAATAGATGTTGGTCCTGAAGGGCCTGGAATGGAAGTGATGAGATCTGGCTTATGCAACAGGTTCAAGAAACAGAAGAATTTATTACAGTGACCAGCTTGACACACAATGATAAGCTTCTAATTAAAAATGATTAACAAACCTATGATTACTACCCAGTTCCCAGCAAGAATTGGCTAATATCCCAGGCTTTGCTGTAGGGATTTACTAAGGGATTGTGTGCTGGACATAAGGGAGCATTTCTGGCTACTACAAAGCAGGATGCGACAGGGCAGGGGGCCTGATCTTCCTCTACTTTCCATCTCATGCAGGGGGTACAGAATGCTACCATATCAGGATGACAGTACATGTATATATGTCTACACAAGGTACAAAGCATGCCCTGGGACTAAAGTACCATATACCTCTGTTTTACTAGGACAGTCCCAATTTTTCATAGTTTTTCACTTAGGTGCCTGTTCCATTATAAAAATGACAAAGGCACTTAATTCACTTAGGCATTTTACCCATAACAGCCCAGTGTCCCAGGAACATTTGGAATACCTGAAATGTCCCACCTGTTCATTTCATCAATCACAACATTTGAGGTTCTTCCTAACCCAAAATACTTATTTAAGATGTGCAGCAATAAATATGTAGAACATGTTCTGTGTTTGCCTGGAACAAACGTGTTTGGGATAAAGAGAAAACCTGAACAAGTACATACACTATCAGAGCTATTTGTTTTCCAGAATGAATGTTAATGATACCTATTCAGTGTTTCATGATTAAGACTACATGTCTGTAACGGAGGTCATGGAAGTCACAGATTACGTGATTTTCTGTGACTTCTGCAGCAGTTGGTGTGGCTGGCCCTGCGCCGCTTCCCACAGCCACAACGGCCTGGAGCAGCGAACTGCGGCCAGTGGAAGCCATGATCTGCTGAACCTGCAGATGCAGCAGGCAAACAAACCAGCCCGGCCCACCAGGAGGCTTATCCTGGCGAGCCGTGGGCCAAAGGTTGCTGATCCCTGAACTAAAGTATGTTTACACTACGAAGCCTAAATCAGGATAGCTGTACTGGCATAGCCCCCTTTCTCGCTCCCCCCATCACCACATGCAGTATACGCTAACAGGAGTTCCAAACATCGTTAACAGATGCCCTCTTCCGTCAACACAGCTGCATCTACACTGGGACTTTTGTCAGCATGCCTGCGTAGGTCAGGTGTGTGGTTTTTTTCACACTCTTAACATAGCTATGCTGACATAACTTTTAAGTGTATACCAAACTTGACACAGCCCAAAAATGTGGAGAGTGCAAAAGTGGCTTAAAGCTCTGGTCACAGTTCAAGGCAACAGCACCTGCATCCCCCTTCCATGGCCCAGCAAGGGCACCCACTTCTAGGCTCCCCAGCTGTCACCTTTCTTGGGTGGAGACTAGGGTGACCAGATGTTCCGATTTTACAGGGACAGTCCTGATTTTTGGGTCCTTTTCTTATATAGGCTCCTATTACCACCTACCCCCATCCCGATTTTTTACGCTTGCTGTCTGGTCACCCTAGCGGAGACCTATGTCTCATTCTCTCCTGATCAGGGCTTTTTCCAGGCTGCACGGTTCCCTGCCTATGCTGTGAGATCCTCAAAGCCAGACTGCATAAACCAACATGCAACTGCCATTTGCTTTCTCCTCAGAGACTATAAACAGCATAATTGTCCACAGCTGTGTTCCCACGCAGCTTTTTCTAGGGAAGCACATTTATTCGTAAGGAGAAAGTAGTACTGCGAAAATAACAACAGGTAGGGATGTAAAATATTAAATGGTTAACCAGTAAGCATTAGTCTTACCGGGTTAACCCATTTTAACCATTAACCCCCAGCCCCGGGCCAACCGGCCAGAGCAACCCCAGACCCTCTCCTTTTAATCGGTTAACTGATTGAACAATATAATTTTAAACATTTACATGGTTAACTTTTAAAACAATATTTAGATCCTTAATTAAAAAACCTACATACATGCTAGAAAGCTTACCAGATGCCTCCTCAACTTCAATCCTTACAACCCTTCTCAGAAAGGATACT